>NC_091134.1:69591093-69925468 GCF_041381155.1 Argopecten irradians
GGGAAGAGAGTCGGAGTAAGATGTCTTGTTACTAAGGGAAGAGAGTCGGAGTAAGATGTCTTGTAACTAAGGGAAGCGAGTCGGAGTAAGATATCTTGTAACTAATGGAAGAAAGTCGGAGTATGATGTCTTTTGTCTAAGAAAAGAGAGTAAGAGTAAGATGTCTTTTGTCTAAGGGAAGAGAGTCGGAGTAAGATGTCTTGTAACTAACGGAAGAGAGTCGGAGTAAGATGTCTTTTGTCTAAGGGAAGAGAGTTTGAGTAAGATGTCTTGTAACTAAGGGAAGGGAGTCGGAGTAAGATGTCTTGTAACTAAGGGAAGAGAGTCAGAGTAAAATGTCTGGGTGTCTAAGGGAAGAGAGTGGCAGTAAGATGTCTTGTTTCTAAGGGAAGAGAGTCGGAGTAAGATGTCTTGTAACTAAGGGAAGAGAGTCGGAGTAAAATGTCTGGGTGTCTAAGGGAAGAGAGTGGCAGTAAGATGTCTTGTGTCTAAGGGAAGAGAGTCGGAGTAAGATGTCTTGTAACTAAGAGAAGAGAGTTGGAGTAAAATGTCTGGGTGTCTGAGGGAAGAGAGTGGCAGTAAGATGTCTTGTTGTCTAAGGGAAGAGAGGTGGAGTAAGATGTCTTGTGTCTAAGGGAAGAGAGTCGGAGTAAGATGTCTTGTGTCTATGGGAAGAGAGTGGCAAAAAGATGACTTGTTGTCTAAGGGAAGGGAGTCGGAGTAAGATGTCTTGTGTCTAAGGGAAAAGAGTCGCAGTAAGATGTCTTGTAACTAATGGAAGAGAGTCGGAGTAAAAAGTCTTGGTGTCTAAGGGAAGAGAGTCGTAGTAAGATGTCTTGTGTCTAAGGAAAGAGAGTCGGAGTAAGATGTCTTGTTACTAAGGGAAGAGAGTCGGAGTAAGATGTCTTGTAACTAAGGGAAGAGAGTCGGACTAAGATGTCTTGTTACTAAGGGAAGAGAGTCGGAGTAAGATGTCTTGTAACTAAGGGAAGCGAGTCAGAGTAAGATATCTTGTAACTAACAGAAGAAAGTCGGAGTAAGATGTCTTTTGTCTAAGAGAAGAGAGTAAGAGTAAGATGTCTTTTGTCTAAGGGAAGATAGTCGGAGTAAGATGTCTTGTAACTAACGGAAGAGAGTCTGAGTAAGATGTCTTTTGTCTAAGGGAAGGGAGTCGGAGTAAGATGTCTTGTAACTAAGGGAAGAGAGTCGGAGTAAGATGTCTTGTAACTAAGGGAAGAGAGTTGGAGTAAAATGTCTGGGTGTCTAAGGGAAGAGAGTGGCAGTAAGATGTCTTGTTTCTAAGGGAAGAGAGTGGGAGTAAGATGTCTTGTTTCTAAGGGAAGAGAGTCGGAGTAAGATGTCTTGTAACTAAGAGAAGAGAGTTGGAGTAAAATGTTTTGGTGTCTAAGGGAAGAGAGTGGCAGTAAGATGTCTTGTTGTCTAAGGGAAGGGAGTCGGAGTAAGATGTCTTGTGTCTAAGGGAAAAGAGTCGGAGTAAGATGTCTTGTGTCTAAGGGAAGAGAGTGGCAATAAGATGTCTTGTTGTCTAAGGGAAGGGAGTCGGAGTAAGATGTCTTGTGTCTAAGGGAAAAGAGTCGGAGTAAGATGTCTTGTGTCTAAGGGAAGGGAGTCGGAGTAAGATGTCTTGTGTCTAAGGGAAGAGAGTGGCAATAAGATGTCTTGTTGTCTAAGGGAAGGGAGTCTGAGTAAGATGTCTTGTTACTAAGGGAAGAGAGTCGGAGTAAGATGTCTTGTTACTAAGGGAAGAGAATCGGAGTAAGATGTCTTGTAACTAAGGGAAGCGAGTCGGAGTAAGATATCTTGTAACTAACGGAAGAAAGTCGGAGTATGATGTCTTTTGTCTAAGAAAAGAGAGTAAGAGTAAGATGTCTTTTGTCTAAGGGAAGAGAGTCGGAGTAAGATGTCTTGCAACTAACGGAAGAGAGTCGGAGTAAGATGTCTTTTGTCTAAGGGAAGAGAGTTTGAGTAAGATGTCTTGTAACTAAGGGAAGGGAGTCGGAGTAAGATGTCTTGTAACTAAGGGAAGAGAGTCAGAGTAAAATGTCTGGGTGTCTAAGGGAAGAGAGTGGCAGTAAGATGTCTTGTTTCTAAGGGAAGAGAGTCGGAGTAAGATGTCTTGTAACTAAGGGAAGAGAGTCGGAGTAAAATGTCTGGGTGTCTAAGGGAAGAGAGTGGCAGTAAGATGTCTTGTTTCTAAGGGAAGAGAGTCGGAGTAAGATGTCTTGTAACTAAGAGAAGAGAGTTGGAGTAAAATGTCTGGGTGTCTGAGGGAAGAGAGTGGCAGTAAGATGTCTTGTTGTCTAAGGGAAGAGAGGTGGAGTAAGATGTCTTGTGTCTAAGGGAAGAGAGTCGGAGTAAGATGTCTTGTGTCTATGGGAAGAGAGTGGCAAAAAGATGACTTGTTGTCTAAGGGAAGGGAGTCGGAGTAAGATGTCTTGTGTCTAAGGGAAAAGAGTCGCAGTAAGATGTCTTGTAACTAATGGAAGAGAGTCGGAGTAAAAAGTCTTGGTGTCTAAGGGAAGAGAGTCGTAGTAAGATGTCTTGTGTCTAAGGAAAGAGAGTCGGAGTAAGATGTCTTGTTACTAAGGGAAGAGAGTCGGAGTAAGATGTCTTGTAACTAAGGGAAGTGAGTCGGAGTAAGATGTCTTGTTACTAAGGGAAGAGAGTCGGAGTAAGATGTCTTGTAACTAAGGGAAGCGAGTCAGAGTAAGATATCTTGTAACTAACAGAAGAAAGTCGGAGTAAGATGTCTTTTGTCTAAGAGAAGAGAGTAAGAGTAAGATGTCTTTTGTCTAAGGGAAGAGAGTCGGAGTAAGATGTCTTGTAACTAACGGAAGAGAGTCTGAGTAAGATGTCTTTTGTCCAAGGGGAGGGAGTCGGAGTAAGATGTCTTGTAACTAAGGGAAGAGAGTCGGAGTAAGATGTCTTGTAACTAAGGGAAGAGAGTTGGAGTCAAATGTCTGGGTGTCTAAGGGAAGAGAGTGGCAGTAAGATGTCTTGTTTCTAAGGGAAGAGAGTGGGAGTAAGATGTCTTGTAACTAAGGGAAGAGAGTCGGAGTAAGATGTCTTGTAACTAAGGGAAGAGAGTTGGAGTAAAATGACTGGGTGTCTAAGGGAAGAGAGTCGGAGTAAAATGTTTTGGTGTCTAAGGGAAGAGAGTGGCAGTAAGATGTCTTGTGTCTAAGGGAAGAGAGTCGGAGTAAGATGTCTTGTAACTAAGGGAAGAAAGTCGGAGTAAAATGTCTGGGTGTCTAAGGGAAGAGAGTCGCAGTAAGATGTCTTGTTTCTAAGGGAAGAGAGTTGGAGTAAGATGTCTTGTAACTAAGGGAAGAGAGTCGGAGGAAAATGTCTGGGTGTCTAAGGGAAGAGAGTGGCATTAAGATGTCTTGTTTCTAAGGGAGGAGAGTCGGAGTAAGATGTCTTGTAACTAAAAAAAGAGAGTTGGAGTAAAATGTTTTGGTGTCTAAGGGAAGAGAGTGGCAGTAAGGTGTCGTGTGTCTAAGGGAAGAGAGTGGCAGTAAGATGCCTTGTTGTCTAAGGGAAGGGAGTCGGAGTAAGATGTCTTGTAACTAAGGGAAGAGAGTTGGAGTAAGATGTCTTGTGTCTAAGGGAAGAGAGTCGGAGTAAGATGTCTTGTAACTAAGGGAAGAGAGTCGGAGTAAGATGTCTTGTTACTAAGGAAAGAGAGTCGGAGTAAGATGTCTTGTAACTAAGGGAAGAGAGTCGGATTAAGATATCTTGTAACTAACAGAAGAAAGTCGGAGTAAGATGTCTTTTGTCTAAGAGAAGAGAGTAAGAGTAAGATGTCTTTTGTCTAAGGGAAGAGAGTTGGAGTAAGATGTCTTGTAACTAACGGAAGAGAGTCGGAGTAAGATGTCTTTTGTCTAAGGGAAGGGAGTCGGAGTAAGATGTCTTGTAACTAAGGGAAGAGAGTCGGAGTAAGATGTCTTGTAACTAAGAGAAGAGAGTCGGAGTAAAATGTCTTGGTGTCTAAGTTAAGAGAGTGGCAGTAAGATGTCTTGTGTCTAAGAGAAGAGAGTTGGAGTTAGATGTCTTTTGTCAAAGGGAAGAGAGTCGGAGTAAGATGTCTTGTGTCTAAGGGAAAAGAGTGGCAGTAAGATGTCTTGTGTCTAAGGGAAGAGAGTCGGAGTAAGATGTCTTGTGTCTAAGGGAAGAGAGTCGTAGTAAGATGTCTTGTGTCTAAGGGAAGAGAGTTGGAGTAATATGTCTTGTATCTAAGGGAAGAGAGTTTGAGTAAGATGTCTTGTGTCTAAGGGAAGAGAGTCGGAGTAAGATGTCTTGTGTCTATGGGAAGAGAGTTGCAGTAAGATGTCTTTTGTCTAAGAGAAGAGAGTCGGAGTAAGATGTCTTGTGCCTAAGGGAAGAGAGTCGGAGTAAGATGTCTTGTGTCGAAGGGAAGAGAGTCGGAGTAAGATGTCTTGTGTCTTTGTTCTATAACTTTACAGTCCAGTCTCTATTTCAGCTTGCCATACATATATCATTATGATGTGTTTTCTAAAAAAACTAGGTTACTGTTTCTGCTTCAAATATCTCTTTCAAGTGGAAGGCTTGTGATCATATGTGAGGACAGTTTTTAAAACCACACAACCACAGAGGCTTCTCAAATCTGTGGCAGGTTACACACCATAGATCTAGAATTGTAGGTGAAATTCTGGTTACAGGTACACTATAGAAATCTAGATAAAATTCTTATTACATGCCACCGCAGTCAAATTATTAATCAGTTGCATTTTCAGACTAAAAATGACTTGTTTTAATGGTGTTCTAAAGCTCTGGGTTTTTTTTAGGGTTCTGTTGAAACTTTGGTTTATCTGTAATCTTAAAGACAAATGACTGTTGACCTTTCTAAAGAGGTGTAGATTTATTTAAGATATTGTAACAACTTTATGTCACTACAAGGGAGCGCTAAGGGAACTTGTGTGGAAGCCAGTAGTGATTCTTTTGGGAAAACTACAATGATTTGAAAATCTGAATAGGGAATGTGACAGATTTAATCTCAGAAGAGCTTGAGGGCAGATATACAAGGATTGGGTATGGAGTTCTCTGGGAATTGTATGGTGGCTTACTGCCTTCTTTTCTGTTCTGAGAATAAAACCAATCATTTCCTATATTAGGGGTGGTGTGTACTGTTACTTGAATAGAATTCAGGTAGTCACTTCAACTGGTGGTTATGGTTTCCGCCCGGCGATTCCGGAAATGAAAACCTAGATCGTCTGATCTCTGACAACCAATGTCACCATATTGGTATACACATGACTCAGTCTGTTTGTCAGTTATGAATAACAATAAATTGAAGCGCTCTAAGGACAGCTGTTTTTCACAGACTCTAACATTAGGACAAGTAGTTACATGTGATATTTGTTTGGATGTGTGGATTTTTATTTCTCTACAAAAAGAATGGTAATGAGGTAATGGTAATGAAGGAGTGAGGGGAAGGGGCTATATAGTGTTACCAATGTCTTTTTGTCCTTATAACTAGTCCTATTGCATCATTCCATGTCACATCAAGATTTCATTCCACATCATTATTAATTATTAATGAGATGTTAAGAAAGAGATTTTTTCCTATGAAGAGATTTTGCAGACAACTGTTTCTAATAACATGTGTCCTTTGTATTTATTATAGATACTCTAAGTTACAGTGTTTCTTCTTGGCACAATATTCCATTTACAGGGGGTACAAAGATTTGTCTGACAGTCATTTCCCAGAGTTTTGGTCACATGGTCTTTTTCTGCTGGCAGATCGCCAGAGTGAAGTCAGGTGGTAAAGGTCTATATAAAATTGCATTATTAAATCAAGTTGGTTTGGGTGTTTCTGAAAATCACATTTATAGAAAGTTAACACATTTACATTTTGTTGGGATTTTTCGTTAGGCTGTCTGAAAATTATATAAAGCTTGACAGACAGCGCCTATCACAGCTGACAAGAATGGTCACAATTGTTGACTTTCAAATATTACACCATATAGATTGTTCCATTACGAGACTCCTCTGTAAAAGTATGGCAGACTTTTACTGCTGTAGAATACCTTTTTTCTTGGGTACAAAGTGAATTAGAAAAATGAAAAAAAAAGATAAAAATCAATTGAAATAATGAAAAGTAAATGATGGATGGAACAAAAGAGACAACATAAAGACATTTGAAAACAACATAGAAGCAATAAAAACAAATTAATTTGACATGACACTGAGTGGTATTTGATTCAGAGACACTGATAACTCTATAGTAAATTATCTTTACACGTTAAGTTAACCATACCAGGGGAAGACAATGTAACTCGATGCGAAATATCCCTCCCGTGCTGCTTTTCTTTTTTTTTTTTGACAGTAAAATGTCGGCTCCTGCATTGGACAGTTTTCCATTATACTTGTCACTGTGGGGTTGTTATGTAACAAATGGCTCCTTCTTTATTCAGTATTTGATCAGATTGCAGCAGTCGAGATAACTTTTTGGCGATGAAAAGCACGTACCTATGACAACTTGTCGATTCATGTCAGGCAGGGAATGCCTTTCTGCATAAGATGGGTGAGGGGGTCTAATTGCTGAACGTCCATAGAGAATTGATTACACCAAAGAATTTAATTTACATTGTATTACCACCCTATAGAACTAAAGCACTCCAGCATTACAAACTGAACAGGGCTGTTGTAGATAGACTGAGCTGATTTATAGACGTTGGTTACCCTCGGCGACGATTCGCTGGTTATGTCGCATCTTAAAATCAGGAAAACAGAAAGTCGTAAAGATATAAAAATTAAATCACTAACAAAGACTTTGTTTGCATGGAAACAAGACTTATAACACCATGTTAGATTAGTCTTGTGATAGTTTGATTGATGTGGTTGACACACCTCCCTGGCTATATAAACTATAGTGAACAAATTCTCATGTAACAAAGAACTGTTACAGAAATCCTTCGTGTTCGTTTGACCAACTGGTTATGTACTGGTAGTATAAATTGTCGGTACTGGCTCACAAAGGCTTTGAGACTGTGGAGAATACAGTACATGTCAGCAATCATTACAACCTCAATGTGACATTTAATCACTTTACAGAAATTCAGAAATTATACTTTTTACTTTCAATTAGAGAGTGCAAAGGAAAAATGTGGCATCGTTTGAATATCAGTCATTGACCTGCCTTATTTCAACATGGATCAGTCACATTCTGTTTGTTTTATATCCTAACATGTTTACAACAGGATTTATGATTCATTTAAGTCTTCAGTCAGGTTAATGAGGAAAGTTCATGGTCAGAAGCTGACAATTGCTCCACATGGGATTTGGACTGGAAACCCAGAGGGTTTAAGTATTCTGTAACCTGAACCACTTAGTCACCACAGTCCAAGGTTCAGGGACAAATTATTATAATCAAGTATGTTTTATCATGGTCATTTTGTTATAACATTTTTTAGAAATCATATTTCAAAAATAACTGCCAATAATTGTAATGGTGATAAGCACTACTTGGAGCTCTCTGCTGTAGCCATATATAGTATCCTGTATGTAATGGTGATATGCACTACTTGGAGCTCTCTGCTGTAGCCATATATAGTATCCTGTATGTAATGGTGATATGCACTACTTGGAGCTCTCTGCTGCAGCCATATATAGTATCCTGTATGTAATGGTGATATGCACTACTTGGAGCTCTGCTGTAGCCAAATAAAGTATCCTGTATGTAATGGTGATATGCACTACTTGGAGCTCTCTGCTGTAGCCATATATAGTATCCTGTATGTAATGGTGATATGCACTACTTGGAGCTCTCTGCTGCAGCCATATATAGTATCCTGTATGCAATGGTGATATGCACTACTTGGAGCTCTGTTGTAGCCAAATAAAGTATCCTGTATGTAATGGTGATATGCACTACTTGGAGCTCTCTGCTGTAGCCATATATAGTATCCTGTATGTAATGGTGATATGCACTACTTGGAGCTCTCTGCTGCAGCCATATATAGTATCCTGTATGCATTGGTGATATGCACTACTTGGAGCTCTGCTGTAGCCAAATAAAGTATCCTGTATGTAATGGTGATATGCACTACTTGGAGCTCTCTTCTGTAGCCATATATAGTATCCTGTATGTAATGGTGATATGCACTACTTGGAGCTCTCTACTGTAGCCATATATAGTATCCTGTATGTAATTGTGATATGCACTACTTGGAGCTCTCTGCTGTAGCCATATATAGTATCCTGTATGTAATGGTGATATGCACTACTTGGAGCTCTCTGCTGTAGCCATATATAGTATCCTGTATGTAATGGTGATATGCACTACTTGGAGCTCTCTGCTGTAGCCATATATAGTATCCTGTATGTAATGGTGATATGCACTACTTGGAGCTCTCTGCTGTAGCCAAATAAAGTATCCTGTATGTAATGGTGATATGCACTTCTTGGAGCTCTCTGCTGTAACCATATATAGTATCCTGTATGTAATGGTGATATGCACTACTTGAAGCTCTCTACTGTAGCCATATATAGTATCCTGTATGTAATGGTGATATGCACTACTTGGAGCTCTCTGCTGTAGCCATATATAGTATCCTGTATGTAATGGTGATATGCACTACTTGGAGCTCTCTGCTGTAGCCATATATAGTATCCTGTATGTTAAGCCCTGGTCACACATTCACGGATAACCTCGCCGGATTAGCTACGGATACAATCCGGCAGCATGCGTGGTATTCTGTAATGATCCGCAGATTTCCGTATAGTAACCGTTGTCTTACGTAGTTACACTTGGAAGTATTTTCAGTTCCGTGGCTAATTTTGAACATGTTCAAAATTTGGCTACAGTTCAAACAACTGTGGTATGTCCTCACTTAACCGTTTTGGAATGTACTGAACCGTGTTTCTCCCTATCACAACCGTATTAAACCATAAGTATCAAGTAACTAACGGATTGTAACGGTTAACTACATGTTAGTGTGGTTCAGCTACATAATTGATAAGGAACAATATGGTTTGTTGCGGATTGTCACAACACAATCCGACACAGTTACTTTGCGCTACGGATAGGTCAGAATCAATCAGGATTGTCAAGGATGCTAACGGTAAACTATGTAAATTCACGATAAAATACAGAATATTAGGATCTACCACATTACCAGTACTGTCACAAGATTGGCAAGTACAAACTAACACGGTACCTAAAAGGCCTTGTATTTATAGGGCCCATGTAGTGATGTGTCATGGCGAACAAATGACCAATAAATGGTGCCATTTTAACACATATATACCTTGATGCAGTTAAAATGTTCGAGTCGAAAAAAGTGACAGAGAAAAGGAATGGTTTTTCTGAAAACTCTTCCGTGGTATTTGTGCTTAGATTCAAGTTAAATATACATTTTTATAATATGTACATGTCATTTATCCAAGGGCTATGGAGTACAAGAAATTGTGCCGGCAATTTATGATCCGAAACTGAAATTTGCTATTACATTACTTGGCTACAAGAGATGGTTACCACACGATGATATATGGTGTCCAGTTTATACACATTATCATTCGGGATGCTTGTGGTGATATTAATACTTTACTGAACCCAAACAGTTGCAATATGTACATTGAAGCTAAATAGTTTGCAATGAACTTAGAGTTCCCGTATTAGTTTGGTGCTCTAGATGGCAAAACCTATATTAATTACAACTATAAAGCGTATCATGTACTGATTCTAACAGCCCTTGTCAATTTCGAATTCAAATTGTTTAATGTTGGTTCCCAATGTGGTACTCTGACGATCAGATCGGTAACCAGAATAAATTGAAGAAGGACTTTGAAAATGGATTATTTGGCATGGTTATAACATCCAAAATGACAAACCACTAGGCTATCTTAACATTATTGGCGACGACATATGTGGTAGGAAACCTGGCTTCTGGAATCTTTCTACAGACGGATGTCGCTAACGACTTTTTGAGGGTGAAAGAATTATGGATAATGTTTAAATTATGAATGTAATGTTTCTCTCAATAATTAACTGAAGCAATTAAAGGATTTGTGCAGTCAAATATCGAGGTCAAATTTTCTGACCACCCGATTATGCATATTTTCTAGCCCTAAACCGTGTGACGTCACAATAGTCCGTGGCTTATAGCTGTACTGTAACTGATGTGCTATCACTTACATCGACGGTCACAGGAAAAGCCGATCAAAGATTTTTTTTATGATTACTAAATAACTTTGTCTCGAATATAAATAACTAAAAGAGTGAAATTCGATGTTTCAAGACTCTAATTTATGCTCTAATATCAGGTATCTTCGTGTAATTATGAAAGAAAATCCACACAGAAATAAAAGTTTCAGATTTTTTGTCGAGGAGTTCAGCAACGAATACGCTTTAATTAGATAATATTTTCCTGTAGTCTGTATCTTTGATACATTGTGAATTGCAAAGTTTGTGACTGTAAAATGAAATTTTACGTAACAATTTAAGAAATCCTTGATTAAAGCATCAAGGATATGATGCTTGACATACATACACACCGATGATTGATCATTACAAACATTGTATTGTGTGTTGCTAACCGAATAAATCCAGATACATTTATTACAATGCCGCAAAACGTTTCAACATGTGGTAGAAAGAATTTACTTTTGATATTATAAAAGATCTTAATATTGAGATATTAAGCAAAACAAACTATTTTTTCAGACTGTGCGGTCGCTTTCAATTTTTAATCGATATACGAGTAGATACACCGATATTATAGATATATAATTAGCCATGCCTTTGGTTTGATGGTTATGTAATACCTTGACCAGGATGTTGTTTACCTGTACATGCAACGCCATTCATCGAACTCACCTGTAATTACCTGGCTGCGGGCAATTTGCTATTCGGTGAACTATATCGGGTATTTGCTATTGTCTTACTGTCAATCAGGTTAGGACATCCGTTAATTGGATTGTGATTTGAATTATGGAACCCCGGTACATCTATGCTCTAGGTTTTTTATTGTCACCTCCATTTTTAAAATGAAGATGTAAAAGCAAATGGAAATAAAATATACCTTATCATACCTAGGAATATATATTACATACACACATATATATATATATGTCGTACACAGGTAAAACAAAAAATGGAAGGTGACTTATTCAGAAACAAAAATGGTTCTAAGAACTATTTCAACTAAAGGTTTAACCTTAAAAATTATTCCAGTCTAGTACTGTAATTACGGAATCGTGGCATATAGCAATCTTCCGTAATTTCTAAGGTATAAGTAAAAATTCTAAGCATGTATTTTCACTGTTTCAAATCTAAATGTACATGTATAGTCATACAAGAAGGGTTACAACATTATCACACTAAATATACTTATTTAAATATCACTTAGTATATTTTTAAAAAGGTACAAGATATTATATCTATTTTTAATGCCTGTATACAGGTAATTTCAATTTTCATTTAAACACTTTATGTGGTTACTTTTTGGATTATACGATAAATGTTCATATATCATATTATCAAATCTCGGTATGATATACAAAACGGTCGACAATGAATATACTATTTTAAGGATTTAGTATAATTTTGAAATAATGAATTTAAATCTACACTTAAACTGTAATATAGGAACATATGTCAGAAATACCATTGATGTATTTCTGCTTTTTAGTAAACGTTACGGATAAAGTTTCAAAGGCAACAATATAGATATACATATTTTTTCGGTATAAGTTCGGTACTGTAACTCCAATATCACGTAACTGATAACCGTCCACATTTTATTTTTACTCAAAAACTGTGCCGTGTTTGCATCGTTATAGCAGAAGTTTGAATGAAATAAAAACACGGATTCTAGATATATTCATGCTAAATTTTGGGATTTTACTCGTAAAAAGATAGTGTTACATTATACTGGTTTTTTTTTACACTGAAATTTACATCGTATGCTATCTAAATCTCAGTCCAGACTGATTCGAACATCATTTTGATATCGCTATCAAATTGGACTGATTGTCTAATCTAAAGTTAGATATATGCTTGTTTGAATTTTTGAAGTGGTGTAAATGGAATGTTTTGAAACTGAAAATATCTACATCATAAAGCTAGAATAACCATTTACTCGAAAAACTCAAATCGTAGATCTAACATATACGTATATATGCTGTATATATGTATAGTACTAGGCTTACCTTGTGTAGCCGCGGACTACTCTGACATCACAAGACCACGTGACCGCCTAGCTCATTATCTCTGAACCGTAGTCGACACTACCCGTAAATCACGACCAAAACACAAATCCTTTAAGTAACAGCTCCTTCACAGAGCAAAGAGAGATGTTTTTGATACATCGTGAATCATGATTAGAAAAAGTAAAATTGTTATATGTAAATGAGATATCTCAATTTTATTGAAACAAACGGTTTAAGAAGACATAGGTATTCCATATGTGATAAGTACAACCTTACAAACATGCTACATCGAAATTTCCTTTCAGATATATGCACATGTGGAGTTATTTATCAGATCTTTGCTTCATTAATTGGACATTTTAATGTTCTTTCCCTCTTTTAGATTTCAGTATTGTGTTACTTAAGGGAAACAATTTTTAATGTCAAGTATGTCATTTATTGTCCGTGCACATTAACAATATGTTTCACTTATGTTGTCAAATTGCCCACAACATTGACTACCCTCAGTATATTCGTGCACACCGTTGCAAAACTGTATTGGAACCGTATCGGACATTGAAAACTAGCTTATTTCCGGGACCATCCGTGAAAATAAATCCGTAGTGGCACCGTCGATTTGATCCGTGAATGTGTGACTGGGGCATAATGGTGATTTGCACTACTTGGAGCGCTCTACTGTAGCCATATATAGTATCCTGTATGTAATGGTGATATGCACTACTTGGAGCTCTCTACTGTAGCCATATATAGTATCCTGTATGTAATGGGTCTGTAGACTGCATGATAGAGGTAGAGGAACTTGCTGGTCTAGACAGATTAACATAGAGGTATTGTGAATTATAGGCTTGGAACATTCTTTAGACTCCCAAAGAAGGACATATAGATACATAGACTGATGGCTTAATGTAGAACTCCATTGATATATATACTGTTGTGGACATGTCAGGAATTCTATATCACATCAACAGCTTACAAATACACATATCTACATGGTCTCTTTATTAGAAAAATCACATGTCTTTATCCATGAATAAGGTATGTGTCTGGCTTGTGAAAATGGAAAAAGTAAATCAATCATTTGTTATTGGTCAATGTACAAGACACATTTTGATTCATACTTTTACCTAAAACATTTAGACATGGACATGACAAAAATATTTGTAAAACAAATGTGTGATTAAGGTTTTCTGCTTAGTTTGTACTGGGAATTCCTTTAGTTGAGTGGTCTATTTTGTGACCAGAAGTTTAAGGCCATGAGTTGTTTGTGATCCATAGATTCGGTACCAATGGTCACTCCAAGAGGAATGAGATTTGGTACCAATGGTCACTCCAAGAGGAATGAGATTTGGTACAAATGGTCACTCCAAGGGGAATGAGATTTGGTACCAATGCTCACTCCAAGGGGATTGAGATTTGGTACCAATGCTCACTCCAGGGGGAATGAGATTGGTACCAATGCTCACTCCAAGGGGATTGAACCAATGGTCACTGCAAGGGGAATGAGATTTGGTGCCAATGCTCACTCCAAGGGGAATGAGATTTGGTACCAATGGTGCTCCTAGGGGAATGAGATTTCGTACTAATAGTCACTCCAAGGGGAATGAGATTTGGTACCAATGGTCACTGCAAGGGGAATGAGATTTGGTACCAATGGTGCTCCTAGGGGAATGAGATTTCGTACTAATAGTCACTCCAAGGGGAATGAGATTTCGTACTAATAGTTTCTCCAAGGGGAATGAGATTTGGTGCCAATAGTCACTCCAAGGGGAATGAGATTTGGTACCAATGGTCACTCCAAGGGGAATGAGATTTGGTACCAATGGTGCTCCTAAGGGAATGAGATTTCGTACTAATAGTCTCTCCAAGGGGAATGAGATTTGGTACCAATGGTCACTGCAAGGGGAATGAGATTTGGTACCAATGGTGCTCCTAGGGGAATGAGATTTCATACTAATAGTCTCTCCAAGGGGAATGAGATTTGGTGCCAATAGTCACTCCAAGGGGAATGAGATTTGGTACCAACAGTCACTCCAAGGGGAATGAGATTTGGTACCAATGGTGCTCCTAAGGGAATGAGATTTCGTACTAATAGTCTCTCCAAGAGGAATGAGATTTGGTACCAATGGTCACTGCAAGGGGAATGAGATTTGGTACCAATGGTGCTCCTAGGGGAATGAGATTTCATACTAATAGTCTCTCCAAGGGGAATGAGATTTCATACTAATAGTCTCTCCAAGGGGAATGAGATTTGGTGCCAATAGTCACTCCAAGGGGAATGAGATTTGGTACCAATGGTCACTCCAAGGGGAATGAGATTTGGTACCAATGGTCACTCCAAGGGGAATTAGATTTGGTACCAATGGTGCTCCTAGGGGAATGAGATTTCGTACTAAGAGTCTCTCCAAGGGGAATGAGATTTGGTGCCAATAGTCACTCCAAGGGGAATGAGATTTGGTACCAATGGTCACTCCAAGGGGAATGAAATTTGGTACCAATGCTCACTCCAAGGGAATTGAGATTTGGTACCAATGCTCACTCCAGGGGGAATGAGATTTGGTACCAATGCTCACTCCAAGTTTGAACCAATGGTCACTCCAAAAGGAATGAGATTTGGTGCCAATGGCCACTGCAAGGGGAATGAGATTTGGTGCCAATGCTCACTCCAAGGGGAATGAGATTTGGTGCCAATGCTCACTCCAAGGGGAATTAGATTTGGTACCAATGGTTCTCCTAGGGGAATGAGATTTCTTACTAATAGTCTCTCCAAGGGGAATGAGATTTTGTGCCAATAGTCACTCCAAGGTGAATGAGATTTGGTACCAATGGTCACTCCAAGGGGAATGTGATTTGGTGTCAATGGTCACTCCAAGGGGGATGAGATTTGGTACCAGTGGTCACACCAAGAGGAATGAGATTTGGTACCAATGGTCACTCAAGGAGAATGAGGGGTGGTTGTTGTGATGGTAGCAAACGGTTGTGATGGCGGTAGTGGTTGTTCTGATGGCAGTAGTGATTGTTTTGATGGTGGTAGTGGTTTTGATGTTGGCAGTGGTTGTTGTGATGGTGGTGGTTGTTGTGTTGGTGGCGGTGGTTGTTGTGATGGCGGTGGTTGTTGTGATGGCGGTGGTTGTTGTGTTGGTGGCGGTGGTTGTTGTGATGGTGGCGATGGTTGTTTTGATGGTGGCGGTGGTTGTTGTGTTGGTGGCGGTGGTTGTTGTGATGGTGGCGGTGGTTGTTTTGATGGTGGCAGTGGTTGTTGTGTTGGTGGCGGTGGTTGTTGTGATGGTGGCCGTGGTTGTTTTGATGGTGGCAGTGGTTGTTGTGTTGGTGGCGGTGGTTGTTGTGATGGCAGTGGTTGTTGTGATGGTGGTGGTTGTTGTGATGGTGGCGGTGGTTGTTGTGTTGGTGGCGGTGGTTGTTGTGATGGTGGTGGTTGTTGTGATGGTGGTGGTTGTTGTGATGGTGGCGGTGGTTGTTGTGTTGGTGGCGGTGGTTGTTGTGTTGGTGGCGGTGGTTGTTGTGATGGTGGCGGTGGTTGTTGTGTTGGTGGCGGTGGTTGTTGTGATGGCGGTGGTTGTTGTGATGGTGGTGGTTGTTGTGATGGTGGCGGTGGTTGTTGTGTTGGTGGCGGTGGTTGTTGTGATGTTGGCAGTGGTTGTTGTGATGGTGGCGGTGGTTGTTGTGATGGTGGCGGTGGTTGTTGTGATGGTGGCGGTGGTTGTTGTGATGGTGGTGGTTGTTGTGATGGTGGCGGTGGTTGTTGTGTTGGTGGCGGTGGTTGTTGTGTTGGTGGCGGTGGTTGTTGTGATGGTGGCGGTGGTTGTTGTGATGGTGGCGGTGGTTGTTGTGATGGTGGCGGTGGTTGTGATGTTGGTGGCGGTGGTTGTTGTGATGGCGGTGGTTGTTGTGATGGCGGTGGTTGTTGTGATGGTGGCGGTGGTTGTTGTGATGGTGGCGGTGGTTGTTGTGATGGTGGCGGTGGTTGTTGTGATGGTGGCGGTGGTTGTTGTGATGGTGGCGATGGTTGTTTTGATGGTGGTGGCGGTGGTTGTTTTGATGGTGGTGGTGGTTGTATTAATGGTGGCGGTGGTTGTTTTGATGATGGCGGTGGTTGTTTTGACAGTGGTGGCGGTGGTTGTTGTGATGGTGGCGGTGGTTTTTGTGATGGTGGCAGTGGTTATTGTGATGGAGGTGATGGTTGTTGTGATGGTGGCGGTGGTTGTTGTGATGGTGGCAGTGGTTGTTGTGATGGTGGCGATGGTTGTTTTGATGGTGGTGGTGGTTGTTGTGATGGTGGTGATGGTTGTTTTAATGGTGGCAGTGGTTGTTTTGATGGTGGTGGTGGTTGTTTTGATGATGGCGGTGGTTGTTTTGACAGTGGTGGCGGTGGTTGTTGTGATGGTGGCGGTGGTTTTTGTGATGGTGGCAGTGGTTATTGTGATGGAGGTGATGGTTGTTGTGATGGTGGCGGTGGTTGTTTTGATGGTGGTGATGGATTTTTTAATGGTGGCAGTGGTTGTTTTGATGGTGTCGTGGTTGTTTTGATGGCGGTAGTGTTTATTGTGATGATGGCAGTGGTTATTGTGATGGTGGAAGTGGTTGTTTTGATGGTGGCAGTGGTTATTGTGATGGTGGTGATGGTTGTTTTGATGGTGGCGGTGGTTGATTTGATGGTGGTGATGGTTGTTGTGATGGTGGTGATGGTTGTTGTGATGGTGGCGGTGGTTGTTTTGATGGTTGTTGTGATGGTAGCGGTGGTTGTTGTTATAGTGGCGATGGTTGTTTTGATGATGGCGGTGGTTGTTTTGATGGTGATGATGGTTGTTTTGATGGTGGTGGTGGTTGTTTTGATGGTGGCAGTGGTTGTTTTGATGGAGGCGATGGTTGTTTTGATGGTAGTGATGGTGGTTTTGATGATGATGGTGGTTGTTTTGATGGTGGCGGTGGTTGTTTTGATGGTGGCAGTGGTTGTTTTGATGGTGGCGGTGGTGGTTTTGATGGTGGCAGTGGTTGTTTTGATGGTGGCGGTGGTGGTTTTGATGGTGGTGATGGTGGTTTTGATGATGATGGTGGTTGTTTTGATGATGACGGTGGTTGTTTTGATGGTGGTGGTGGTTGTTTTGATGGTGGTGATGGTTGTTTTGATGGTGGTGATGGTTGTTTTGATGGTGGTGATGGTTGTTTTGATGGTGGTGGTGGTTGTTTTGATGGTGGCAGTGGTTGTTTTGATGATGATGGTGGTTGTTGTTTTGATGGTGTCGTTTCTTGTTTTGATGGTGGTGGTGGTTGTTTTGATGGTGGCAGTGGTTGTTTTGATGGAGGCGATGTTTGTTTTGATGGTAGTGATGGTGGTTTTGATGATGGTGGTTGTTTTGATGGTGGTGGTGGTTGTTTTGATGGTGGCAGTGGTTGTTTTGATGGAGGCGATGGTTGTTTTGATGGTAGTGATGGTGGTTTTGATGATGACGGTGGTTGTTTTGATGGTGGTGGTGGTTGTTTTGATGGTGGCAGTGGTTGTTTTGATGGTGGCGGTGGTGGTTTTGATGGTGGCAATGGTTGTTTTGATGGTGGCGGTGGTTGTTTTGATGGTGGTGATGGTGGTTTTGATGATGACGGTGGTTGTTTTGATTGTGGCGGTGGTTGATGGTGGTGGTAGTAGTTTTGATGGTGGCAGTGGTTGTTTTGATGGTGGCGGTGGTTGTTTTGATGGTGGTGATGGTTGTTTTGATGGTGGTGATGGTTGTTTTAATGGTGGCAGTGGTTGTTTTGATGGTGGTGGTGGTTGTTTTGATGGTGGTGGTGGTTGTTTTGATGGTGGTGGTGGTTGTTTTGATGGTGGTGGTGGTTGTTTTAATGGTGGCAGTGGTTGTTTTGATGGTGGTGGTGGTTGTTTTAATGGTGGCAGTGGTTGTTTTGATGGTGGCAGTGGTTGTTTTGATGGTGGTGGTGGTTGTTTTGATGGTGGTGGTGGTTGTTTTAATGGTGGCAGTGGTTGTTTTGATGGTGGTGGTGGTTGTTTTGATGATGGCGGTGGTTGTTTTGATGGTGATGGTGGTTGTTTTGATGGTGGTGGTGGTTGTTTTGATGTTGTCAGTGGTTGTTTTGATGGTGGCGGTGGTTGTTTTGATGGTGGTGGTGATTGCTTTGATGTTGGCGGTGGTTATTTTACAGCGCCGTTACAACAAGTGTTCCTGTTTACATTCATTCAATCGATAGACACTTTGGCTGGTAGCTGATCTAGTTGGCTGGTAACTGATGCAGTAGGTTAGATTTTAGGTGGCATGTAACGAAGGCACTGATTGGCTGAAGCATCGGCAGTCCGACTGATTGCCCCCTGACTGACAAGATCGCCGACAAGATTGAGAAGTTGGAGGAACCAGCTGATCTGTACAATGTGTTTGATCACGTTGTGTACTATTTATTTTTTTACAATGTATACTTTCAATCACTGTATTAAAAATTCGTAATTGTTTTGTTTCACTTATTAAGCGAATGTTTTGAGGATGATTTGTTAATAAATTATTGGCCATTTCTCTCGACTTCGGGGAGTAGTCATACTGTAGCGTAACGTTATGTATCTATCAACGTTCCAATGGATCAAACTTTTCATCGTGTTTATTAATGTGTTGGGTTTAGATCTATTGTATCCATTCTAATGTTACATGTAATGTCACAGCCGAATCTAACGTTAGCTACTGTTGTACTTTCTGACTGACTTTTCCGCTGTCCGTTTGGTGTGGAAAAACAAATCAGGTACGGCAGACAATAGATTATGTCTTATCAGAATATATTCCGATCCAACACGGATACATACCGGGATGTTACATGTAGAAGGGGATATGTTATTCTAGTTGTAGACTTTGAGTTTGAATGCATTGCCTAAATATTTATATTTGAGGTAATATTCTCAGACGTTGGCGCATGCGCGGCGGTAGTTTACAAAATGTAGGTTGATTTTAGCCGAAAAATTGTCAATACTAGATTCAAATGCATCTCTCTGATTAAATACTGGTGACAAAGTTAAAAAAATCTACGCCTACAGCTGGAATAGCATCCCCTACTAACATCCAGGTATGTGTCAAAGCCGTGTTTTATCGGAATATATTTTGACAAGACACGATGGTCGGTTGTACATTGTACCCGATTTGGTTTCACACACCTTGCGGTAAAGTTATAATTAGTCAGAAGCAGATGATTTCTTTTCCGTACAATTTCTGACTGATTTTTCCGCTACAACAGTAGCTCTTTCCATGCGTACTTCAATGATTAGCGCTGATTTAGAGTCTATACATGAGGTAATTAAAATGTATTTGTGTAACATTTTTACATTATGAAGTTTACGATGCCGATCATTTTATGTAGTAATTGACGACAGACATTTCCAACTGTTTTAGCTCCGCCCCTACATTGAAGCGACGGCCAATGAGAGCCGTGCTTACACAGCTTAATGAATGTCGTTGGCAACCTGACTAGCTACCAATCAAGTGAACCACCTACTAGACTGGCCGTCACACGTACATCTATTGTAACGGCGCTGTAATGGTGGTAGTGGTTATTGTAATGGTATTGTTATAGAGGATGGAATTCGTTTACAAATATATTTATTATGTTGATAATAAAGATGTGTATTTTTAGTAACACTACAATGATGTACATTCTGGAGATATTTTATGGTAGTGTTTCCATTTATATTGGCACTGCATGAACTTTCCGGGAGGATTCTGTTCATGGATTTGCTTTTATTTTAATATATTTATGTCGTACAGTTATCTCAAAAGTATGAGAGAGATTTATGGTATACCCTGTTACAATGAATACTACTTTATTTATAAATGTGTGACTGATAGATAAGATGTTACAAAGAGTTATCCCATCATGCCTTAGTGGCGATGTAAAGAAAAATTATAGAATCCTGACAGACTGTTGGTTTGAAGTAATTGTCGACAAGGGGCCATGCTGTATATTGTAAAGCCGTTGTTTCTGAGTGTTGTGGCACTATCATTTGGTGATATCGGAATTATTTATATATTATTACTGTTTACTTTTTCCATGTAGCTGCCAGACATCATACAGGCTCTGGTGGAGTTGTAGTTATTGATGTTGTTTATTGATCAAAGTAACACTCTTCAATTTTCTGTAATGCAGACAAAGCTTGATCTGGAATTTTACAGTACTTGTGGCTGTAGGTACTTAAGTACACAAACCTATACTGAGGGTATGTGTCACTCAGGTTCACAAACCTATACTGAGGGTATGTGTCACTCAGGTTCACAAACCTATACTGAGGGTATGTGTCACTCAGGTACACAAACCTATACTGAGGGTTTGTGTCACTCAGGTACACAAACCTATACTGAGGGTATGTGTCACTCAGGTTCACAAACCTATACTGAGGGTTTGTGTCACTCAGGTTCACAAACCTATACTGAGGGTATGTGTCACTCAGGTTCACAAACCTATACTGAGGGTATGTGTCACTCAGGTACACAAACCTATACTGAGGGTTTGTGTCACTCAGGTACACAAACCTATACTGAGGGTATGTGTCACTCAGGTTCACAAACCTATACTGAGGGTATGTGTCACTCAGGTTCACAAACCTATACTGAGGGTATGTTTCACTCAGGTACACAAACCTATAGTGAGGGTATGTGTCACTCAGGTACACAAACTTATACTGAGGTTATGTGTCACTCAGGTACATAAAGTTGTGTCAGGGGCCTGTGTCATCAGATACTCAGTTGTATACCAAGGATGCATCAGGGGCCTGTGTACTTAGGTATACAAATGTGTGCTTAGGATATTGAGCACTCAGGTTATATGTAACAATGGATGTGAGGGGCCTGCATTCTAAAATACATAAACCATGTGAGGGCCCTGTGGACAAATAATAAGGTACAAAGCTACATGACAAGACTGTGAAGTGGCTGGTGGACCCAGCATTCTAGTGGAGCTGTCTAGCTTGTGAGAACCCAAATTCTAGTGGAACTGTCTAGCTTGTAAGAACCCAAATTCTAGTGGAACTGTCTAGCTTGTGAGAACCCAGCATTCTAGTGGAGCTGTCTAGCTTGTGAGAACCCAAATTCTAGTGGAGCTGTCTAGCTTGTGAGAACCCAAAATTCTAGTGGAGCTGTCTAGCTTGTGAGAACCCAACATTCTAGTGGAGCTGTCTAGCTTGTGAGAACCCAACATTCTAGTGGAGCTGTCTAGCTTGTGAGAACCCAACATTCTAGTGGAGCTGTCTAGCTTGTGAGAACCCAACATTCTAGTGGAGCTGTCTAGCTTGTGAGAACCCAAAATTCTAGTGGAGCTGTCTAGCTTGTGAGAACCCAACATTCTAGTGGAGCTGTCTAGCTTGTGAGAACCCAAAATTCTAGTGGAGCTAGCTTGTGAGAACCCAAAATTCTAGTGGAGCTGTCTAGCTTGTGAGAACCCAAAATTCTAGTGGAGCTGTCTAGCTTGTGACAACCCAACATTCTATTAGAGCTGTCTAGCTTGTGACAACCCAACATTCTATTGGAGCTGTCTAGCTTGTGAGAACACAACATTCTAGTGGAGCTGTCTAGCTTGTGAGAACCCAACATTCTAGTGGAGCTGTCTAGCTTGTGATTTCCTTTTACTGTTCCTCTAATTGAAAACCATTTCTATATTACTTGTAATGTCTGCATTATTATGAGATTACAGATAAAAGTACCTACATAGTTTGTCGATGGCGTATTCAGAGACATATCTAGAGGCAATAAAATATCAGCCAGTCGAGGACAGTGTTCCCAATGAGGATGGCTTTTTCAAGGACGGCCAAAGGAGTGGTGCCACTGCTGGAACTAATGACTTTACAGAGAGATCATCCGAAAAGGCATGCTTGATTGAATGCACTGCAGAAACATTACCAGAATGCTTGTCACTAATGAGCCAGTCGTTTGTCAATCAGAAAATCAAATGATTCGTTTTAGCAATATGGTGATTTGCGATTTATTGATCCCTGTATTCAGAGGAAGGGTCTGTTCTTTTCTCTAAGTTAATGGTCATCTGTAGCCAAAAGTCCTCCATATCACTCAGACCTGGTGATCTGATGGGATGGTTCAACATCATTTGTCTACCAGCTTGTCCATTAAATTGCTACTTGTCTAAAACTACGAAATGCATTTTAACCAAATTCGGTCAAATTATCTTCAAGGAAAGAAGAACAAACTTTTCACACATTCCAATTCTGAAATTCACAATTTCTAGGTTTTCAGGGTCATTAAGATAGCAATGCCCATTATAGAAAGAGATACATGCCCATTGATAGAAAGAGATACATGCCCATTGATAGAAAGAGATACATGCCCATTGATAGAAGAGAGACATGCCCATTGATAGAAAGAGAGACATGCCCATTGATAGAAAGAGATACATGCCCATTGATAGAAGAGAGACATGCCCATTGATAGAAAGAGAGACATGCCCATTGATAGAAAGAGAGACATGCCCATTGATAGAAAGAGATACATGCCCATTGATAGAAAGAGATACATGCCCATTGATAGAAGAGAGACATGCCCATTGATAGAAAGAGAGACATGCCCATTGATAGAAAGAGATACATGCCCATTGATAGAAAGAGATACATGCCCATTGATAGAAGAGAGACATGCCTATTGATAGAAAGAGATACATGCCCATTGATAGAAAGAGATACATGCCCATTGATAGAAGAGAGACATGCCTATTGATAGAAAGAGAGACATGCCCATTGATAGAAAGAGAGACATGCCCATTGGTAGAAAAAGAGACATGCCCATTGGTGGAAAGAGATACATGCCCATTGATAGGAAGAGAGACATGCCTACTGATAGAAAGAGATACATGCCCATTGATAGAAAGAGATACATGCCCATTGATAGAAAGAGATACATGCCCATTGATAGGAAGAGAGACATGCCTACTGATAGAAAGAGAGACATGCCCATTGATAGAAAGAGAGACATGCCCATTGGTAGAAAGAGAGACATGCCCATTGGTAGAAAGAGAGACATGCCCATTGATAGAAAGAGAGACATGCCCAATGATAGAAAAAGGAGCTGGTTCTTTAAATTCCTGCTAGGCAATGCCAACAAACTAAATAAAAATTGATTTGTAGTTGTTTTCATATGTGAAAACACTTATTTCATCTAATACTGAGGAAACATATGAATATCAGGCTGAAATGCCATCTTTGTTACATCTTTTGCATTTGCTTCAGGGATTGAATTTCTGGAATTGTAGAAAAATTGATGATCAAGGAAAGTCGATATTGATGATAACTGTGGCATTTTCAGTAGAAATTAAAGATTTTTTTTTCAAAGCTTCAAACCTACTTTATTATTATTTTTTATAGTTATAGTTTGGATGGAGGACAATTTAATTTTGGTTGCTAGGAGATCCAGGTTGGGAAGCCGTAGTATATGAGTATTGGAGATGGCTGTCCTCAGATGTACACATACTGACATATTACATCTATTTCCTATCAGATAGGGGTGTAACAATACATCAGACTATCGATATATTGCGATTGTATGGCTCTCAACTCGATCAATTGATGGCAATTTCAAAAAGTCGATAACAATCGCCGATAGTACACCAAACTATCGATAGTTTCAATAGTCAGATATTTTTCTGTGACTTGCATGTACTCACAGAGGTTTCATACAGGAACAGACTAATTAACAGTCACGATATAATGTCACTTTTCCATGCTTTTCAATTCAAACACAAACACATACAATGTTCTCAGTCACGATCTTCATTGCATTTGAGTTTAATTGGTACTGACACTAGCAGGTAAAGGGAAGTAACTCAAAATTAAGACTGCACTAGATGTACGCCATAGCGGCCAATTCATCAACCAGATTGTAATCGAATTCAGAGTGCAATACTATCACAATACTATTGCAATTGTATCTTGTATCATACCGACATATTACATCTATTTCCTATCAGATATACACATACCGACATATTACATCTATTTCCTATCAGATATACACATAAAGACAAATTACATCTATTTTCTATTAGATATACACATATCGACATATTGCATCTATATTTTCTATCAGATATACACATACAGACATATTACATCTATTTCCTATCAGATATACACATACAGACATATTACATCTATTTCCTATCAGATATACACATACCGACATATTACATCTATTTCCTATCAGATATACACATACAGACATATTACATCTATTTCCTATCAGATATACACATACCAACATATTACATCTATTTCCTATCAGATATACACATACTGACATAATACATCTATTTCCTATCAGATATACACATACCGACATATTACATGTACCATATTTTCCCTATTAAGAGCGCCTCCTCTAATAAGGGCGCCCCCATGTTTTTTGCTGGAAAAAATCAACTAATTTCATACAATTTTTGTGCCAGATTGTGATGATTTGTCTTTGCAGACGCTAAAAAAATACTGGTTCACATCAATCTGATGCTTAACAGATATCCGATCAGCTTGTATAAGCACTGAATTTATTGCATTGGACAACTTAGAACATCTTTGCCAAGTGTTTACACATAGTAACAGCAAGAACGCCATGTTGAAAAAAAAATGTGTCACTTGAATGCCCCACACACGTGTATGGATGAAGACTAACTGGCAACAACATTTTAGCGATGTCTATACAGGTTTTATGAATACTTACTGTATATCTATGATAAAGGTTCCTAAATAACAGGAATGTTATCATTTCTAAGCATTTTATTGTGTGCTCTTGTCGGTAATTCCCTTCTGCCACAAAACGAAAGTAGCGATGGAAAGCACTGTCCGCCATTTTGTGTACGTATGGTAAACAAACAGGTTAGCATGAAATGACAAAATTCTGTGAAACAGACATATTTAACCAATATTTGATACTTCTGGTGCATACATTTCTTCATAATTATATAATTTCAATACTTACTTGACTTCAAAACGTAAGTTGGTTATAGTAAGTTTCAGAAAAATATGAAATTAAAGGCAAGATGACTATAGTCTGTTCCTATCAATGTTCTCAGAAATGTCTGTGTTCCAATTATAAGTTGATCCTATGTATACTTGAGAGATTTTCTAAATGGCTTGATCATGTATCAAGTTATTCATCCATGTGAGATTACTTTTTCAAAATGGCATAGAATTATAAAATTAGGACCAGAATATTTTATTTGTTTAGTATTTCAGGTTAATGACTTAGAATAATATTTTTGTTTTGTTAGTATCAAGTATCCATAGATGTACATTTAGAATTAAAATAGGTCTTTCATGTTGAAGCATTTCATGAAACTATTGTTTTTTGAAAGTCTTTTGAGGCAAAATCAAAATTTTGAAAAGATTTCCAGGATTCCACCATGAATCATGTTTGATATCATGATGTAAACAGTAGATTACATATCTATGTTATACTAGTGACTCAAACAGCAACTACTGGGCGTTTACTAGACTACCAGATATTTTCAGATGATTTCCGGAGAACTTAACAATCATATCATTTTGTTCCTGAAATCTATCTTGATAAGATTACCTGTACAATGGGGTCTAGTCCTCGTTAGATATTCTGTTGTTATGTTGCGGAAATTTGGGTGATTTTTGTATTAAAAGCTCATTAAAAAGCAATATATCTTTAACACTTGGATGAAAACTATGATTGACTAGCTTTGTAACGATAAATTTGGACCTGTACACAATCAATTGATTATTTTTGATGGATTGTTTGACAACATGAAAGAGGACCTATGTAGCTATAGCTATTGTAACTAATATATGAGTGTAACAATTTGATTTGGTTCTTGGCCACCATCTTGTTGTTGATATTGTTTAAGGGCCAAAGAACAATAACTCTGTTGTCCAAACCTAATATGAATTCCTACTAACCTGATATAACTATCTCATGAATATAATGAGATTTTGACCAATAGGAATACAAGATCTTTGTGTGAGGTAGGATAGATACCATAACCATGACCGTAAGGATGTGAGGTAAAGTGAGCCGACTTTGGAGGATTGTACACATCAGGTCGAAGGAGGATTTCAATTGTCTCCACTGTCTTCTTAAAAATTCTCTTGTTCAGTATTAGTCTATAATGATGACTTGTATTCCCTGATTTATTCTGGAGTCTAAGCTAGCTTGTAGTATCATTATCTTATCCCTAAGTGAATTTTAGTTTGAAAGATTATAAGGGATTATTATTGGAACTTTTAAAGTGTTTTTGATTTTAGGGTTTAGAGGTTTGACTAAAGCTGTGGACAAAGCGGAATACTTTTCTGTACGTAATTATAAAAAAGTGTGTTTTAAGCACGACTTTGCAGTACCTTTTTACTGGGGCTAGATTCTGTCAATGCTGTTTAGCACTTAAATTTATGTTTTTAAAGTATTTTTAACAAACAAATACTAGGAAGATTGAACGGATTCTAAAATACTTATCTTCTAAACATCAATTTGAAATTGAAACACTCAATTAAATGAAGTTTCAGCTACGGAACAAAAATTGGAGAAGGAATGAAACGGAATCCATGTGACTGGGTAGAAAATGTGTTGTTTAGATGGATGACCTAGGCCTGTTGCTATGGAAACTAGGATTGTTCTTTACGGTTTTGAGTTCTTTTAGATTGGAACCAGAATAATGGTGTTTGTGTCTCTGTTGGTAAGGTCTGAACTGTCTAGTATGTTTACTCGGTCTAATCATGAAAGGTTAGGCTTTGGCATCAAGTGCAATACATGTTTTTATAAAGATAGATAAGCTTTTGTCCGTTTTGTAGACTTTGATTTCACTGTACATCCTATTTACATGTATAGTGGTAAAATGCATCTTAACTACTTGGTCATGTTGCATGTGGTGGATAGAAAGTGGTAGAATATCCAACACTATAACTACATGGCCACCAAATACAATCCAAAGTCCAGCGATGGAGGGATTGTCACTGAAAACACTAGTGGAAATGAAGAAGAACAAATGAAATGAAATCAATTATTTGCATTAGTAATATTTGAATGATCAAATAACCATTTCTGCTTGAATGGTTTCTATATTTCTGTAGGGAGAGATTTACAGTTAGTATTGTCCTATGATGCCCTTCTTGTTCTGTCTTATACACTCAATCATTTCTAATTCAGTTTGGCTATCATTCTTAATTTCAAAAGCCAAAGAGGATTGGAGGGTGGATATTGGAAGGGGGGGGGGGGTAACTATGGCAGCATCATATAGTGTAACTCTGTTATTTTGGTGTGTATATGTATACATAGCTAGCTGAATATATCATATTAAAGAAACACAATTTAACAAAGGACGACAATTTATTGACTCGTGCCCTATCCGGGCCTCAAACTCGTGATCTACGGCACCCAATGGCACACATTATGAATTGACCTTGACTTTAACACATTATGAATTGACCTTGACTTTAACACTTTATAAATTGACCTTGACTTTAACACATTATAAATTGACCTTGACTTTTACACATTATAAATTGACCTTGACTTTAACACATTATAAATTGACCTTGACTTTTACATATTATAAATTGACCTTGACTTTTACACATTATAAATTGACTGATTGCCAGGCAAAGTGTAGCCCCCCTCATGCTTGCAAATGCATGTGTACCTGTTCAGTGCCATAACAAATGTCAAAACATACACAATACAAAATGCAAAGTCATGTGTGGTACCAGGAAGGTTTGATTGACAGCTGGTGATCCGTCAATGACAAAAAAGCTTGTGAAAATATCTTGAACTACTCTCTTTTCTATTATAGTTATGTATCATTACTGCCCCTTTGGTGTTTTCTTTAATGAAACAATCTTAAGTAGAATTTTATAAAATCTTAATATTAATAAGACTTTATTTGTCAGGTAATCTTGGTGCGATGGAACGAGCCGTACCAGAAGTTGGCGACCTGTGATTCTCAGGGTGTGATATTTGTGTGGATTAAACATGAAGGACGCTGGTCAATAGAACTCATTAACGACAGAAACAGTCAGGTAGGTTAACGTGGTCAAGGTCAGTGTCATGTAACAATCTTAGACTTCAGGTTTTCTTCACTCAGTAGAAAATCTTGTAACAGGTGGTCTTTTCGCTGTAATTAGTGCCATGCAAGGCCCGTTAAATTATTAATGAACCAAATTGCAAGTTGTAGATGAAAAAAGTCAGCCATATTTTAAATCTTTCACATTAAACATGCAAATGCCATCTATCCTTTGAGATACATTGTTATGTTATGATTCACATGTAAAAGACCCGCAAGTTCATGTAATATGGGATACAGTGCTGATGTTAGAGGCATCACATGTTGTAAACATTGTTAATTCCATAGGATGGGAGCATTTATACAACTTCAGTTATGATGAGGACTATGTTTATTTGACCACAAAAATTTGTCACGCCTTGGAAACAAAAAGAAGTTCAGAGGGGGAAAAAATGCTAACTTGAGTTTGAATATTGAGTTAGCTATTCCATTGTTATCTTTGGCATGTTAAGTGTAAATCTGCAGCATACTGTTGTGTTTAGACCCCTTAAATTTCTTTGAGGAATTAATAGTGACAAACATATGACCAAAGTCATTGTTTGTCATGGCTTATCTGTACAGAAATACTTGGCAGTGATATGTCAGTGCTTTGAGGAATTAATAGTGACAAACATATGACCAAAGTCATTGTTTGTCATGGCTAATCTGTACGGAAATCTTTGGCAGTGATATGTCAGTGCTTTGAGGAATTAATAGTGACAAACATATGACCAAAGTCATTGTTTGTCATGGCTAATCTGTACAGAAATCTTTGGCAGTGATATGTCAGTGCTTTGAGGAATTAATAGTGACAAACATATGACCAAAGTCATTGTTTGTCATGGCTAATCAGTACAGAAATCTTTGGCAGTGATATGTCAGTGCTTTGAGGAATTAATAGTGACAAACAATGACCAAAGTCATTGTTTGTCATGGCTAATCTGTACGGAAATCTTTGGCAGTGATATGTCAGTGCTTTGAGGAATTAATAGTGACAAACATATGACCAAAGTCATTGTTTGTCATGGCTAATCTGTACAGAAATCTTTGGCAGTGATATGTCAGTGCTTTGAGGAATTAATAGTGACAAACATATGACCAAAGTCATTGTTTGTCATGGCTAATCTGTACAGAAATCTTTGGCAGTGATATGTCAGTGCTTTGAGGAATTAATAGTGACAAACATATGACCTGAGTCATTCTTTGTCATGGCTAATCAGTACGGAAATCTTTGGCAGTGATATGTCAGTGCTTTAAGGAATTAATAGTGACAAACATATGACCTGAGTCATTGTTTGTCATGGCTAATCAGTACGGAAATCTTTGGCAGTGATATGTCAGTGCTTTGAGGAATTAATAGTGACAAACATATGACCAAAGTCATTGTTTGTCATGGCTAATCAGTACGGAAATCTTTGGCAGTGATATGTCAGTGCTTTGAGGAATTAATAGTGACAAACATATGACCAAAGTCATTGTTTGTCATGGCTAATCTGTACGGAAATCTTTGGCAGTGATATGTCAGTGCTTTGAGGAATTGATAGTGACAAACATATGACCAAAGTCATTGTTTGTCATGGCTAATCTGTACAGAAATACTTGGCAGTGATATGTCAGTGCTTTGAGGAATTGATAGTGACAAACATATGACCAAAGTCATTGTTTGTCATGGCTAATCTGTACAGAAATACTTGGCAGTGATATGTCAGTGCTTTGAGGAATTGATAGTGACAAACATATGACCTGAGTCATTGTTTGTCACGGCTAATCTGTACAGAAATACTTGGCAGTGATATGTCAGTGCTTTGAGGAATTAATAGTGACAAACATATGACCAAAGTCATTGTTTGTCATGGCTAATCTGTACAGAAATACTTGGCAGTGATATGTCAGTGCTTTGAGGAATTGATAGTGACAAACATATGACCTGAGTCATTGTTTGTCACGGCTAATCTGTACAGAAATACTTGGCAGTGATATGTCAGTGCTTTGAGGAATTAATAGTGACAAACATATGACCAAAGTCATTGTTTGTCATGGCTAATCTGTACAGAAATACTTGGCAGTGATATGTCAGTGCTTTGAGGAATTAATAGTGACAAACATATGACCTGAGTCATTGTTTGTCATGGCTAATCAGTACAGAAATCTTTGGCAGTGATATGTCAGTGCTTTGAGGAATTAATAGTGACAAACATATGACCAAAGTCATTGTTTGTCATGGCTAATCTGTACGGAAATCTTTGGCAGTGATATGTCAGTGCTTTGAGGAATTAATAGTGACAAACATATGACCAAAGTCATTGTTTGTCATGGCTAATCTGTACGGAAATCTTTGGCAGTGATATGTCAGTGCTTTGAGGAATTAATAGTGACAAACATATGACCAAAGTCATTGATTGTCATGGCTAATCTGTACGGAAATCTTTGGAAGTGATATGTCAGTGCTTTGAGGAATTAATAGTGACAAACATATGACCAAAGTCATTGTTTGTCATGGCTAATCTGTACAGAAATACTTGGCAGTGATATGTCAGTGCTTTGAGGAATTAATAGTGACAAACATATGACCAAAGTCATTGTTTGTCATGGCTAATCAGTACAGAAATCTTTGGCAGTGATATGTCAGTGCTTTGAGGAATTAATAGTGACAAACATATGACCAAAGTCATTGTTTGTCATGGCTAATCTGTACGGAAATATTTGGCAGTGATATGTCAGTGCTTTGAGGAATTAATAGTGACAAACATATGACCAAAGTCATTATTTGTCATGGCTAATCTGTACGGAAATCTTTGGCAGTGATATGTCAGTGCTTTGAGGAATTAATAGTGACAAACATATGACCAAAGTCATTGTTTGTCATGGCTAATCTGTACGGAAATCTTTGGCAGTGATATGTCAGTGCTTTGAGGAATTAATAGTGACAAACATATGACCAAAGTCATTGTTTGTCATGGCTAATCTGTACGGAAATCTTTGGCAGTGATATGTCAGTGCTTTGAGGAATTAATAGTGACAAACATATGACCTGAGTCATTGTTTGTCATGGCTAATCTGTACGGAAATCTTTGGCAGTGATATGTCAGTGCTTTGAGGAATTAATAGTGACAAACATATGACCTGAGTCATTGTTTGTCATAGCTAATCTGTACAGAAATACTTGGCAGTGATATGTCAGTGCTTTGAGGAATTAATAGTGACAAACATATGACCTGAGTCATTGTTTGTCATGGCTAATCTGTACAGAAATACTTGGCAGTGATATGTCAGTGCTTTGAGGAATTAATAGTGACAAGCATATGACCAAAGTCATTGAGCTAATCTGTACAGAAATACTTGGCAGTGATATGTCAGTGCTTTGAGGAATTAATAGTGACAAACATATGACCAAAGTCATTGTTTGTCATGGCTAATCAGTACAGAAATCTTTGGCAGTGATATGTCAGTGCTTTGAGGAATTAATAGTGACAAACATATGACCAAAGTCATTGTTTGTCATGGCTAATCTGTACGGAAATCTTTGGCAGTGATATGTCAGTGCTTTGAGGAATTAATAGTGACAAACATATGACCAAAGTCATTGTTTGTCATGGCTAATCTGTACGGAAATCTTTGGCAGTGATATGTCAGTGCTTTGAGGAATTAATAGTGACAAACATATGACCAAAGTCATTGTTTGTCATGGCTAATCTGTACGGAAATCTTTGGCAGTGATATGTCAGTGCTTTGAGGAATTAATAGTGACAAACATATGACCAAAGTCATTGTTTGTCATGGCTAATCTGTACGGAAATCTTTGGCAGTGATATGTCAGTGCTTTGAGGAATTAATAGTGACAAACATATGACCAAAGTCATTGTTTGTCATGGCTAATCTGTACGGAAATCTTTGGCAGTGATATGTCAGTGCTTTGAGGAATTAATAGTGACAAACATATGACCAAAGTCATTGTTTGTCATGGCTAATCTGTACAGAAATCTTTGGCAGTGATATGTCAGTGCTTGGATAGATGATGTCACACACCCAAAGGCGATGTAGTGATGACAAAATTTCATTAGATTGTAATTTCTTATTGTGGTAACTTAAGATGGTCAATTTTAATCAGATCACTAATTACCTAAGATGTCATTCTGGACATTAAGGAATACTGTATATGAACTGTAGAATGACTGATAGGTATCAATCTGAAATGTGCCCACAAAATGTGAGGGAGGGCGGAGGGAATACTAACAGTCCAACCCATCGTGTCCTCTGGTACTGCAGTCTCATGATAATAGAAGGCATGGGCATCTATGTTGTAATTTTAGTTCTTCATGGTGTCGCTGTATGTAATTTTGTTGTAATTTTAGTTCTTCATGGTGTCGCTGTATGTAATTTTGTTGTAATTTTAGTTCTTCATGGTGTCGCTGTAATGTAATTTTGTTGTAATTTTAGTTCTTCATGGTGTCGCTGTAATGCAATTTTGTTGTAATTTTAGTTCTTCATGGTGTAGCTGTAATGTAATTTTGTTGTAATTTTAGTTCTTCATGGTGTAACTGTAATGTAATTTTGTTGTAAGTTTAGTTCTTCATGGTGTTGCTGTAAGTAATTTTGTTGTAATTTTGGTTTTTAGCCCACAATCATCAGATGGTGGGCTATTCAAATCGCCCTGCGTCCGTGGTCCGTCGTCCACCGTCCGTCGTCCGTTGTCCGTCGTCCGTCCGTAAACAATGCTATGCTTGTTATCACTATTTCTTAAAAACTGCTGCAGGGATTTTGTTCAAACTTCACATGGAGGGTCCCCTTGGTCCATATTTGTGCCATACAGATTTTGAGGCTGATCGGAAAAACAAAATGGCCACCAGGCAGCCATCTTTGATTTTGGCAGTTGAAGTTTGTTATCGATATTTCTTGAGAACTACTGAAGGGATTTTGTTCAAACTTCACATGGAGGTTACCCTTGGTCCCTAGTTGTGCCATACAGATTTTGAGGCTGATCGGAAAAACAAGATGGCCGCCAGGCAGCCATCTTTGATTTTGGCAGTTGAAGTTTGTTATCGATATTTCTTGAGAACTACTGAAGGGATTTTGTTCAAACTTCACATGGAGGTTACCCTTGGTTCCTAGTTGTGCCATACAGATTTTGAGGCTGATCGGAAAAACAAGATGGCCGCCAGGCAGCCATCGTTGATTTTGGCAGTTGAAGTTTGTTATCGATATTTCTTGAGAACTACTGAAGGGATTTTGTTCAAACTTCACATGGAGGTTACCCTTGGTCCCTATTTGTGCCATACAGATTTTGAGGCTGATCGGAAAAACAAGATGGCCGCCAGGCAGCCATCTTTGATTTTGGCAGTTGAAGTTTGTTATCAATATTTCTTGAGAACTACTGAAGGGATTTTGTTCAAACTTCACATGGAGGTTACCCTTGGTCCCTATTTGTGCCATGCAGATTTTGAGGCTGATAGGAAAGATTTTGATAGTTAAGATTTGATATCCCCATTTCTCAAAAAGTGCTGAAGGGATCTTTCTCAAATTTCATATGTAGGTTCCCCTAGGGACCTAGTTGTGCATATTGCATTTTGGGACCGATCGGTTAACAAGATGGCCGCCAGGCAGCCATCTTGGATTTTGTTATTCAAAGTTTGTTATCGCTATTTCTCAGAAAGTACTGAAGGGATCTGTCTCAAAATTCATATGTAGGTTCCCCTAGGGCCCTAGTTGTGCATATTGTGATTTGGGACCGATCGGTCAACAAAATTGCTGCCAGGCAGCCATCTTGGATTTTTATATTCAAAGTTTGTTATCGCTATTTCTCAGAAAGTATTGAATGGATCTTTCTCAAATTTCACATGTAGGTTCCCCTAGGGCCCTAGTTGTGTATATTGTGATTTGGGACCGATTGATCAACAAGATGGCCGCCAAGGAGTCATCTTGGATTTTGATAGTTGAAGTTTGTTACCGCTATTTCTCAAAAGGTACTGAATCGATCTGTCTCAAATTTTATATGTAGTATGTTTGAAAAAGTTTAAAAAGTAGAGAAAAGATCCATCTTTCCTTTGTCAGATATAGATCATTCTTTGGTGGGCGCCAAGATCCCTCTGGGATCTCTTGTTCATGGTGTTGCTGTATGTAATTTTGTTGTAATTTTAGTTTTTCATGGTGTAGCTGTAATGTAATTTTGTTGTAATTTTAGTTCTTCATGGTGTCGCTGTATGTAATTTTGTTGTAATTTTAGTTCTTCTTGGTGTAGCTGTAATGTAATTTTGTTGTAAGTTTAGTTCTTCATGGTGTTGCTGTATGTAATTTTGTTGTAATTTTAGTTCTTCATGGTGACGCTGTATGTAATTTTGTTGTAATTTTAGTTCTTCATGGTGACGCTGTATGTAATTTTGTTGTAATTTTAGTTCTTCATGATGTCGCTGCATGTAATTTTGTTGTAATTTTAGTTCTTCATGGTGTCGCTGTAATGCAATTTTGTTGTAATTTTAGTTCTTCATGGTGTCTCTGTAATGTAATTTTGTTGTAATTTTAGTTCTTCATGGTGTCGCTGTAATGTAATTTTGTTGTAATTTTAGTTTTTCATGGTGTCTCTGTAATGTAATTTTGTTGTAATTTTAGTTCTTCATGGTGTCGCTGTATGTAATTTTGTTGTAATTTTAGTTCTTCATGGTGTCGCTGTATGTAATTTTGTTGTAATTTTAGTTCTTCATGGTGTCGCTGTATGTAATTTTGTTGTAAGTTTAGTTCTTCATGGTGTAGCTATATGTAATTTTGTTGTAATTTTAGTTTTTCATGGTGTCTCTGTAATGTAATTTTGTTGTAATTTTAGTTCTTCATGGTGTCGCTGTATTTAATTTTGTTGTAAGTTTAGTTCTTCATGGTGTAGCTATATGTAATTTTGTCAATTTGATTCAAAATTATTAAAGTGTAAAACAGGACAACTGCTATTAAAGATGCTACACAGGAAATGGAATGGTGCTGACTTTTTTGTTGAGCGTTATTTCAAAATCATAATTCAAATGTATGGTTTAGGCTATGTTACCGTGAGAATTCACTAGATGTGTTTGAGAAATAAGACTATGAAAATTATCCTACATATTGCTGATACAGCTTATTTGGTTTGTGGAACCTGTGTGTGACAATTCTCCAGAAGTTTTGCTGTTTATACGGAAGAGATAAAATAAATTGGGCTTAGTCAGGGGAATGAATAAAACTTGATATGGAAATGAAGGAAATCAGATAAAAGTTGTCACTGAAGAAAATTCAGACTTGAAGATATGACCGTTCCTGTTAATTGATGTTCAGTGAGATAAAGGCGTATTGTTGTTTATACCACCACAGCAGCCATTAATAGTCTTGTCTTACAGAAGTTTTAGGAAATATTGAGTAGAATTGGATTTCATCGTTGACATTAAAGACAGAATATATCGAGCCAATGTGTTGTGTGATTTCATTGTTGACAATAAAAGACAGAATATATCGAGCCAATGTTTGTGTTGTGTGATTTCATTGTTGACAATAAAAGACAGAATATATCGAGCCAATGTTTGTGTTGTGTGATTTCATTGTTGACAATAAAAGACAGAACACATCGAGCCAATATTTGTGTTGTGTGATTTCATTGTTGACAATAAAAGACAGAATACATCGAGCCAATGTTTGTGTTGTGTGATTTCATTGTTGACAATAAAAGACAGAACACATCGAGCCAATATTTGTGTTGTGTGATTTCATTGTTGACAATAAAAAACAGAACACATCGAGCCAATATTTGTGTTGTGTGATTTCATTGTTGACAATAAAAGACAGAATACATCGAGCCAATATTTGTGTTGTGTGATTTCATTGTTGACAATAAAAGACAGAACACATCGAGCCAATATTTGTGTTGTGTGATTTCATTGTTGACAATAAAAGACAGAACACATCGAGCCAATGTTTGTGTTATGTGATTTCATTGTTGACAATAAAAGACAGAATACGTCGAGCCAATGTTTGTGTTGTGTGATTTCATTGTTGACAATAAAAGACAGAATACATCAAGCCAATACAGAATACATCGAGCCAATGTTTGTGTTGTGTGATTTCATTGTTGACAATAAAAGACAGAATACATCAAGCCAATACAGAATACATCGAGCCAATGTTTGTGTTGTGTGATTTCATTGTTGACAATAAAAGACAGAATACGTCGAGCCAATATTTGTGTTGTGTGATTTCATTGTTGACAATAAAAGACAGAATACATCAAGCCAATATTTGTGTTGTGTGATTTCATTGTTGACAATAAAAGACAGAATACATCAAGCCAATATTTGTGTTGTGTGATTTCATTGTTGACAATAAAAGACAGAATATATCGGGCCAATGTTTGTGTTGTGTGATTTCATTGTTTACAATAAAAGACAGAATACATCGAGCCAATATTTGTGTTGAGCGTGAAGGAATTTTTAGGTTTTCTGTAAAACAATTAGTTTATCTTGCATCATTTACCATGTAGTGTGATATAGAAGTTCTGTTACGTTTTAAATATTTTCTACAATTGATATCTAAATTGGATGTGTATCTGATGAAATCCCAAACCTTAGAGAGTGATTGTTGTGAATATTTATGTTCTCACTTCATTTTCTAATTAAGTGTTTGCTAGCTTTACTGCACTATATACCAGTTATGAATTTCTACAAATTTTGATGTCTAGATTTGCTTTCAGTGTAAGAATATATCTTCTATGGTTTTAAAGCACCTTAATTTGATGAGAGTTGCTACAACTAATGTATTTCAGTGATTTGTTATTGTATGAAATGCCGGAGCTAGAGGACAAATGATGGGTTTGTATTGAGTGTTATGTACCAACAGGAATCTCATAAAAGTGACATCAATGTGTCAAAGACATACAATAATGTACGAGACCAGTTTAGTTGCACTACAACTTTGTAACAGGATAGGAGAAAATGTAATGGCCAGACTAATATTTGAAAACTGAGCTATAAGGTCACCGGTGATTGACCCAGTCAAAACCAGCTACACTAGCTATACAGTATGATCATTAAACTTACTTCAGTAACAGTGTTTTTGATTGGATGAGATATTTTCTGTTATCCTTTCTTACCCTTGTAAAAATATTTCTCATTGGTTGTCTTTACTGCTTTGTGATCATCGATCGTAATTTGTTGCCATGTCTCACTCCACTATCATTAATTATAATGTGATGATGGTTTTTAGTGTTGATTGCAGATTTCTTCTTTTTCCTTTATAAGTACAGGACTCTTACATATGCTCTGTTGATCTGTACTTCTTCCTTTATAAGTACAGGACTCTTACATATGCCCTGTTGACCTGTACTTCTTCCTTTATAAATACAAGACTCTTACATATGCCCTGTTGACCTGTACTTCTTCCTTTATAAATACAGGACTCTTTCATATGCTCTGTTGATCTGTTCGTCTGCCTTTATAAGTACAGGACTCTTACATATGTTCTGTTGATCTGTACTCCTGCCTTTATAAATACAAGACTCTTACATATGCCCTGTTGACCTGTTCTTCTGCCTTTATAAATATAGGACTCTTAGATATGCTCTGTTGATCTGTTCCAATTCCTTTATAAATACAGGACTCTTACATATGCTCTGTTGACCTGTTCTTCTGCCTTTATAAATACAAGACTCTTACATATGCTGTGTTGACCTGTTCGTCTGCCTTTATGCATACAGGACTCTTAGATATGCTGTGTTGACCTGTTCTTCTGCCTTTATAAATACAGGTTTCTAACATATGGTCTGTTGATCTGTACTTATGCCTTTATAAGTACAGGACTCTTACATATGCCCTGATGATCTGTTCTTCTGCCTTTATAAATACAAGACTCTTACATATGCTCTGTTGACCTGTTCTTCTGCCTTTATAAATACAGGACTCTTACATATGGTCTGTTGATCTGTTCGTCTGCCTTTATGAATACAGGACTCTTACTTATGCTATATTGACCTGTTCTTCTGCCTTTATAAGTACAGGACTCTTACATATGGTCTGTTGATCTGTTCTTCTGCCTTTATAAGTACAGGACTCTTACATATGTTCTGTTGACCTGTTCTTCTGCCTTTTTAAGTACAGGACTCTTAGATATGCTCTATTGATCTGTACTTCTTCCTTTATAAATGCATGACTCTTCCATATGCTCTGTTGATCTGTTCGTCTGCCTTTATAAGTACAAGACTCTTACATATGCCCTGGTGATCTGTTCGTCTGCCTTTATAAATATAGGACCCTTACATATGATCTGTTGATCTATTCTTCTTCCTTTATAAATACAGGACTCTTACATATGCTCTGTTGATCTGTACTTCTTCCTTTATAAATACAGGACTCTTACATATGGTCTGTTGATCTGTTCCTCTGCCTTTATAAATACAGGACTCTTACATATGGTCTGTTGATCTGTTCCTCTTCCTTTATAAATACAGGACTCTTACATATGGTCTGTTGATCTGTTCTTCTGCCTTTATAAGTACAGGAATCTTACATATGGTCTGTTGATCTGTTCTTTATAAATGCAATACTCGTACATATGCTCTGTTGACCTGTTCTTCTGCCTTTATAAGTACAGGACTCTTAGATATGCTCTGTTGCCCTGTTCTTCTGCCTTTATAAATACAGGACTCTTACATATGGTCTGTTGATCTGTTCGTCTGCCTTTATAAATACAGGACTCTTTTATATGCTCTGTTGCCCTGTTCTTCTTCCTTTATAGATACAGGACTCTTACATATGGTCTGTTGATCTGTTCGTCTGCCTTTATAAATACAAGACTGTTGATCTGTTCGTCTGCCTTTATAAATACAAGACTCTTACATATGGTCTGTAGATCTGTACTTCTTCCTTTATAAGTACAGGACTCTTACATATGGTCTGTTGATCTGTACTTCTTCCTTTATAAGTACAGGACTCTTACATATGGTCTGTTGACCTGTTCTTCTGCCTTTATAAGTACAGGACTCTCACATATGGTCTGTTGATCTGTTCTTCTGCCTTTATTAATGCAAGACTTGTACATATGCTCTGTTGACCTGTTCTTCTGCCTTTATTAATGCAAGACTTGTACATATGCTCTGTTGACCTGTTCTTCTGCCTTTATTAATGCAAGACTTGTACATATGCTCTGTTGACCTGTTCTTCTGCCTTTATAAGTGCAGGACTTGTACATATGCTCTGTTGACCTGTTCTTCTGCCTTTATAAGTACAGGACTCTTAGATATGCTATGTTGATCTGTTCCAATTCCTTTATAAATACAGGACAATTACATATGCTCTGTTGACCTGTTCTTCTGCCTTTATAAATACAAGACTCTTACATATTCTCTGTTGACCTGTTCTTCTGCCTTTATAAATACAGGACTCTTACATATGCTCTGTTGACCTGTTCCTCTTCCTTTATAAATACAGGACTCTTACATATGCTCTGTTGATCTGTTCTTCTGCCTTTATAAATACAGGACTCTTACATATGCTCTGTTGACCTGTTCTTCTGCCTTTATAAATACAGGACTCTTACATATGCTCTGTTGATCTGTTCTTCTGCCTTTATAAATACAGGACTCTTACATATGCTCTGTTGATCTGTTCTTCTGCCTTTATAAATACAGGACTCTTACATATGCTCTGTTGATCTGTTCTTCTGCCTTTATAAATACAGGACTCTTACATATGCTCTGTTGATCTGTACTTCTTCCTTTATAAATACAGGACTCTTACATATGCTCTGTTGATCTGTTCTTCTGCCTTTATAAATACAGGACTCTTACATATGCTCTGTTGACCTGTTCTTCTGCCTTTATAAATACAGGACTCTTACATATGCTCTGTTGATCTGTTCTTCTGCCTTTATAAGTACAGGACTCTTACATATGCTCTGTTGATCTGTTCTTCTGCCTTTATAAATACAGGACTCTTACATATGCTCTGTTGATCTGTTCTTTTGCCTTTATAAATACAGGACTCGTACATATGCTCTGTTGACCTGTTCCTCTTCCTTTATAAGTACAGGACTCTTACATATGCTCTGTTGACCTGTTCTTCTGCCTTTATAAGTACAGGACTCTTAGATATGCTCTGTTGATCTGTTCTTCAATTCCTTTATAAATACAGGACTCTTACATATGGTCTGTTGATCTGTTCTTCTTCCTTTATAAGTACAGGACTCTTACATATGGTCTGTTGATCTGTTCTTCTGCCTTTATAAATACAGGACTCTTACATATGCTCTGTTGACCTGTTCTTCTGCCTTTAAATATATAGGACTCTTACATATGGTGTTGATCTGGTCTGCCTTTATAAATACAGACTCTTAATATGCTCTGTTGACTTTCTTCTGCCTTTATAATACAGGACTCTTAGATATGCTCTGTTGACCTGTTCTTCTGCCTTTATAAGTACAGGACTCTTACATATGGTCTGTTGATCTGTTCGTCTGCCTTTATAAATACAGGACTCTTACATATGCTCTGTTGACCTGTTCTTCTGCCTTTATAAGTACAGGACTCTTAGATATGCTCTGTTGATCTGTTCCAATTCCTTTATAAATACAGGACTCTTACATATGCTCTGTTGACCTGTTCTTCTGCCTTTATAAATACAGGACTCTTACATATGCTCTGTTGATCTGTTCTTCTGCCTTTATAAATACAGGACTCTTACATATGCTCTGTTGATCTGTTCTTCTGCCTTTATAAATACAGGACTCTTACATATGCTCTGTTGACCTGTTCTTCTGCCTTTATAAATACAGGACTCTTACATATGCTCTGTTGATCTGTTCTTCTGCCTTTATAAATACAGGACTCTTACATATGCTCTGTTGATCTGTTCTTCTGCCTTTATAAATACAGGACTCTTACATATGGTCTGTTGATCTGTACTTCTTCCTTTATAAGTACAGGACTCTTACATATGCTCTGTTGATCTGTTCGTCTGCCTTTATAAATACAGGACTCTTACATATGCTCTGTTGACCTGTTCTTTTGCCTTTATAAATACAGGACTCGTACATATGCTCTGTTGACCTGTTCTTCTGCCTTTATAAATACAGGACTCTTACATATGCTCTGTTGATCTGTTCTTCTGCCTTTATAAGTACAGGACTCTTACATATGCTCTGTTGATCTGTTTTCTCTCCTTTATAAGTACAGGACTCTTACATATGCTCTGTTGACCTGTTCTTCTGCCTTTATAAATACAGGACTCTTACATATGCTCTGTTGATCTGTTCTTCTGCCTTTATAAATACAGGACTCTTACATATGCTCTGTTGATCTGTTCTTCTGCCTTTATAAATACAGGACTCTTACATATGCTCTGTTGATCTGTTCTTCTGCCTTTATAAATACAGGACTCTTACATATGCTCTGTTGATCTGTTCTTCTGCCTTTATAAATACAGGACTCTTACATATGCTCTGTTGATCTGTTCGTCTGCCTTTATAAATACAGGACTCTTACATATGCTCTGTTGACCTGTTCTTCTGCCTTTATAAGTACAGGACTCTTTACATATGCTCTGTTGATCTGTTCTTCTGCCTTTATAAGTACAGGACTCTTACATATGCTCTGTTGACCTGTTCTTCTGCCTTTATAAATACAGGACTCTTACATATGGTCTGTTGATCTGTTCTTCTGCCTTTATAAATACAGGACTCTTACATATGCTCTGTTGATCTGTTCTTCTGCCTTTATAAATACAGGACTCTTACATATGCTCTGTTGACCTGTTCTTCTGCCTTTATAAATACAGGACTCTTACATATGCTCTGTTGATCTGTTCTTCTGCCTTTATAAATACAGGACTCTTACATATGCTCTGTTGATCTGTTCTTCTGCCTTTTATAAATACAGGACTCTTACATATGCTCTGTTGATCTGTCTCTGCCTTTATAAATACAGGACTCTTACATATGCTCTGTTGATCTGTTCTTCTGCCTTTATAAATACAGGACTCTTACATATGCTCTGTTGATCTGTTCTTCTGCCTTTATAAATACAGGACTCTTACATATGCTCTGTTGATCTGTTCTTCTGCCTTTATAAATACAGGACTCTTACATATGCTCTGTTGATCTGTTCTTCTGCCTTTATAAATACAGGACTCTTACATATGCTCTGTTGATCTGTTCTTCTGCCTTTTAAATACAGGACTCTTACATATGCTCTGTTGATCTGTTCTTCTGCCTTTATAAATACAGGACTCTTACATATGCTCTGTTGATCTGTTCTTCTGCCTTTATAAATACAGGACTCTTACATATGCTCTGTTGATCTGTTCTTCTGCCTTTATAAATACAGGACTCTTACATATGCTCTGTTGATCTGTTCTTCTGCCTTTATAAATACAGGACTCTTACATATGCTCTGTTGATCTGTTCTTCTGCCTTTATAAATACAGGACTCTTACATATGCTCTGTTGATCTGTTCTTCTGCCTTTATAAATACAGGACTCTTACATATGCTCTGTTGATCTGTTCTTCTGCCTTTATAAATACAGGACTCTTACATATGCTCTGTTGATCTGTTCTTCTGCCTTTATAAATACAGGACTCTTACATATGCTCTGTCTGTGTTAACCGATATAGTTGGTTATCTAAGCCTCTTTAATCTGAGGTGTAGAACACTAAAGCCTTGCATTCTATTAATAGTAAAATTACTCTATTTACACCTGTTTACCAATCATTAAGCCAATTTAAGTTACAGGTGGAATGCTGCCGTTAAATAGTACGGGTTATCTCTGTGACACCTTTATACCAGCGGTACTGAGGTCAATGTTTAATACTACCTGTGGGGTGGTCACCCTAAGAAGGTAAAAATCATCAGACACCACAACCAACCATTTGACATCAAAGGGAGGAAGTGCTACAGTAATCAAGATCAGACACTTCACCACTAAGTACGTGATTCTCAATGTAAAAGGCTAATAGTGAAAATCTAGAACTATTACCTTTTACCACTAAGACGAAGTGTATTGTAATTTCTCTGAGGTGGAAGGCTAATAGTAAAATCTCAGACACTCTTAACCACTTAGCCAGTGTATTCTAGAGGTGGAAGGCTAATAGTAAAATTTCTACTGTCAACTTTAGCAACTTAAGCCAATCTAGTGGTGGAAGGCTAATAGCAAAAATATCAGACACCTTAGCCACTTAGCCAATGTAAATTTAGAGGTGTGGAAGGCTAATAGTAAAAATATCAGACACCTTAACACTAATAGGTCAATGTAATCTAGAGGTGAAGGGCTAAATAGCCAAAATATCTCAGACACCTTAACCACTAAAGTCAATGTAATCTAGCACACGAGAGGTGGAAGGCTATTGTAAAATATCAGACACCTTAGCCACTTAGCCAATGGGTGTTATCTAGAGGTTGGAAGGCTAATATTAAAATCTCAGACACCATAACCACTTAGCAAGTGCTATTCTAGAGGTGGAAGGCTAATAGTTTAAAATCTCAGACACCGTAACCAATAAGTCAATGTAATCTAGAGGTGAAAGGCTTCAATAATAGTAAATTATCAGACACCTTAACCACTTAGCCAGTGTATTCTAGAGGTGGAAGGCTAATAGTAAAATCTCAGACACCTTAACCACTAAGCCAATGTAATCTAGAGGTGGAAGGCTAATAGTAAATCTCAGACACCTTAACCACTAAGTCAATGTAATCTAGAGGTGGAAGGCTAATAGTAAAATCTCAGACACCTTAACCACTAAGTCAATGTAATCTAGAGGTGGAAGGCTAATAGTAAAATCTCAGACACCTTAACCACTTAGCCAGTGTATTCTAGAGGTGGAAGGCTAATAGTAAAATCTCAGACACCTTAACCACTAAGTCAATGTAATCTAGAGGTGGAAGGCTAATAGTTTTATAAAATCTCAGACACCTTAACCACTTAGCCAGATGTAATTGTAGAGGTGGAAGGCTAATAGTAAAAATCTCGGGACACACTTAACCACTTAAGCCAGTGTATTCTAGAGCGTGGAAGGCTAATAGTAAAATCTCAGACACCTTAACCACTTAGCCAGTGTATTCTAGAGGTGGAAGGCTAATAGTAAAATCTCAGACACCTTTACCACTTAGCCAGTGTATTCTAGAGGTGGAAGGCTAATAGTAAAATATCAGACACCTTAACCACTAAGTCAATGTAATCTAGAGGTGGAAGGCTAATAGTAAAATCTCAGACACCTTAACCACTTAGCCAATGTAATGTAGAGGTGGAAGGCTAATAGTAAAATATCAGACACCTTAACCACTAAGTCAATGTAATCTAGAGGTGGAAGGGGCTAATAGTCAATGTAAAATGGAAGAAGGCTCAGACACCTTTACCACTAATGTCATTGCTTAAATGTAGAGGTGGAAGGCTAATTAAATAATCTCAGACACCTTTAACCCACTTAGCCAATGTATGTATTGGTAGAGGTGGAAGGCTAATAGTAAAATCTCAAGACACCTTTAACCACTTAACCAATGTCAATGTAGAGGTGGAACTAATAGTAAAATATCAGACACCTTAGTCATAATGTCATCTAGAGGTCGAAGGAAAATAGGAAGGCTAAACTTAGTGTAAAATGGAAGGCTAATTGTAAAAAATAATCAGACACCTTTACCACTAAGCCAATGTAATCTAGAGGTGGAAGGCTAATAGTAAAATCTCAGACACCTTAACCACTAAGTCAATGTAATCTAGAGGTGGAAGGCTAATAGTAAAATCTCAGACACCTTAACCACTAAGTCAATGTATTCTAGAGGTGGAAGGCTAATAGTAAAATCTCAGACACCTTAACCACTTAGCCAGTGTAATTCTAGAGGTGGAAGGCTAATAGTAAAATCTCAGACAACCTTAACCACTAAGTCAATGTATTCTAGAGGTGGAAGGCTAATAGTAAAATCTCAGACACCCTTAACCACTAGCCAATGTAATGTAGAGGTGGAAGGCTAATAGTAAAAAATCTCAGACACCTCACTTACCCACTTAGCCAGTGTATTGTTAGAGGTGGAAGGCTAGAATAGTAAAATATCAGACACCTTAACACTAAGTCAATGTAATCTAGAGGTGGAAGGCTAATAGTAAAATCTCAGACACCTTAACCACCAAGTCAATGTAATCTAGAGGTGAAAGGCTATAATAGTAAAAATCTCCAGACACTCTTACACCACTTAGCCAATCTGTATTGTAGAGGCTGGTAAGGCTAATAGTAAAAATCTCATGGGGACACCTTAACCACTAAGCCAATGTAATATAGAGGTGGACACCTAATAGTAAAATATCAGACACCTTTAACCACTAAGCCAGTGTAATCTAGTCAGAGGTGGAAGGCTAATAGTAAAAATCTCGGGACACCTTCATCACTTAGCCAGCTGTTATTGTAGAGGTGGAAGGCAAATAGTTAAAATCTCAGACACCTTAACCACTTAGCCAATGTTATTGTAGGTGGAGGGAAGGCTAATAGTAAAAATCTCAGACACCTTTAGCCCACTTAGTCCAGGCTGATATTGTATGTGTAAGAGGTGGAAAGGCTAAATAGTTAAAATATCAGACACCTTAACCACTAAGCTCAATGTAATGTCGAGAGGTGGAAGGCTAATATTAAAAATCTCAGACACCTTTATCATTAAGTCAATGTAATCGAGAGGTGGAAGGCTAATAGTAAAATCTCAGACACCTTAACCACTAAGTCAATGTATTCTAGAGGTGGAAGGCTAATAGTAAAATCTCAGACACCTTAACCACTTAGCCAGTGTATTCTAGAGGTGGAAGGCTAATAGTAAAATCTCAGACACCTTCATCACTTAGCCAGTGTATTCTAGAGGTGGAAGGCTAATAGTAAAATCTCAGACACCTTTACCACTAAGTCAATGTAATCTAGAGGTGGAAGGCTAATAGTAAAATCTCAGACACCTTTACCACTAAGTCAATGTATTCTAGAGGTGGAAGGCTAATAGTAAAATCTCAGACACCTTAACCACTTAGCCAATGTAATCTAGAGGTGGAAGGCTAATAGTAAAATCTCAGACACCTTAACCACTAAGTCAATGTAATCTAGAGGTGGAAGGCTAATAGTAAAATCTCAGACACGGTGGATAACCACTTAGCCAGTGTATTCTAGAGGTGGAAGGCTAATAGTAAAATCTCAGACACCTTTACCACTAAGTCAATGTAATCTAGAGGTGGAAGGCTAATAGTAAAATCTCAGACACCTTAACCACTAAGTCAATGTAATCTAGAGGTGGAAGGCTAATAGTAAAATCTCAGACACCTTAACCACTAAGTCAATGTATTCTAGAGGTGGAAGGCTAATAGTAAAATCTCAGACACCTTAACCACTTAGCCAATGTAATCTAGAGGTGGAAGGCTAATAGTAAAATCTCAGACACCTTAACCACTTAGCCAGTGTATTCTAGAGGTGGAAGGCTAATAGTAAAATCTCAGACACCTTCACCACTTAGCCAGTGTATTCTAGAGGTGGAAGGCTAATAGTAAAATCTCAGACACCTTAACCACTAAGTCAATGTAATCTAGAGGTGGAAGGCTAATAGTAAAATCTCAGACACCTTAACCACTTAGCCAATGTAATCTAGAGGTGGAAGGCTAATAGTAAAATCTCAGACACCTTTACCACTAAGTCAATGTATTCTAGAGGTGGAAGGCTAATAGTAAAATCTCAGACACCTTAACCACTAAGTCAATGTAATCTAGAGGTGGAAGGCTAATAGTAAAATCTCAGACACCTTAACCACTAAGCCAGTGTATTGTAGAGGTGGAAGGCTAATAGTAAAATCTCAGACACCTTTACCACTAAGTCAATGTAATCTAGAGGTGGAAGGCTAATAGTAAAATCTCAGACACCTTAACCACTAAGTCAATGTAATCTAGAGGTGGAAGGCTAATAGTAAAATCTCAGACACCTTAACCACTTAGCCAGTGTATTGTAGAGGTGGAAGGCTAATAGTAAAATCTCAGACACCTTCACCACTTAGCCAATGTATTGTAGAGGTGGAAGGCAAATATTAAAATATCAGACACCTTTACCACTAAGTCAATGTAATGTAGAGGTGGAAGGCTAATAGTAAAATCTCAGACACCTTTACCACTTAGCCAGTGTATTGTAGAGGTGGAAGGCTAATAGAAAAATCTCAGACACCTTAACCACTTAGCCAATGTAATGTAGAGGTGGAAGCCTAATAGTAAAATATCAGACACCTTAACCACTAAGTCAATGTCATCAAGAGGTCGAAGGCAAATAGTAAAATCTCAGACACCTTTAACCACTTAGCCAATGTAATGTAGAGGTGGAAGCCTAATAGTAAAATATCAGACACCTTAACCACTAAGTCAATGTAATCTAGAGGTGGAAGGCTAATAGTAAAATCTCAGACACCTTAACCACTAAGCCAGTGTATTGTAGAGGTGGAAGGCTAATAGTAAAATCTCAGACACCTTAACCACTAAGCCAATGTAATCTAGAGGTGGAAGGCTAATAGTAAAATCTCAGACACCTTAACCACTAAGTCAATGTAATCTAGAGGTGGAAGGCTAATAGTAAAATATCAGACACCTTAACCACTAAGTCAATGTAATCTAGAGGTGGAAGGCTAATAGTAAAATCTCAGACACCTTTACCACTTAGCCAGTGTATTGTAGAGGTGGAAGGCTAATAGAAAAATCTCAGACACCTTAACCACTTAGCCAATGTAATGTAGAGGTGGAAGCCTAATAGTAAAATATCAGACACCTTAACCACTAAGTCAATGTCATCAAGAGGTCGAAGGCAAATAGTAAAATCTCAGACACCTTAACCACTTAGCCAATGTAATGTAGAGGTGGAAGCCTAATAGTAAAATATCAGACACCTTTACCACTAAGCCAATGTAATTTAGAGGTGGAAGGCTAATAGTAAAATCTCAGACACCTTAACCACTAAGTCAATGTAATCTAGAGGTGGAAGGCTAATAGTAAAATCTCAGACACCTTAACCACTTAGCCAGTGTATTCTAGAGGTGGAAGGCTAATAGTAAAATCTCAGACACCTTAACCACTTAGCCAATGTAATCTAGAGGTGGAAGGCTAATAGTAAAATCTCAGACACCTTAACCACTAAGTCAATGTAATCTAGAGGTGGAAGGCTAATAGTAAAATCTCAGACACCTTAACCACTTAGCCAGTGTATTCTAGAGGTGGAAGGCTAATAGTAAAATCTCAGACACCTTAACCACTTAGCCAATGTAATCTAGAGGTGGAAGGCTAATAGTAAAATCTCAGACACCTTAACCACTAAGTCAATGTAATCTAGAGGTGGAAGGCTAATAGTAAAATCTCAGACACCTTAACCACTAAGTCAATGTCATCAAGAGGTCGAAGGCAAATAGTAAAATCTCAGACACCTTAACCACTTAGCCAATGTAATGTAGAGGTGGAAGCCTAATAGTAAAATATCAGACACCTTAACCACTAAGTCAATGTAATCTAGAGGTGGAAGGCTAATAGTAAAATCTCAGACACCTTAACCACTTAGCCAGTGTATTGTAGAGGTGGAAGGCTAATAGTAAAATCTCAGACACCTTAACCACTAAGTCAATGTAATCTAGAGGTGGAAGGCTAATAGTAAAATCTCAGACACCTTAACCACTAAGTCAATGTAATCTAGAGGTGGAAGGCTAATAGTAAAATCTCAGACACCTTAACCACTTAGCCAGTGTATTCTAGAGGTGGAAGGCTAATAGTAAAATCTCAGACACCTTTACCACTAAGTCAATGTAATCTAGAGGTGGAAGGCTAATAGTAAAATCTCAGACACCTTTACCACTAAGTCAATGTAATCTAGAGGTGGAAGGCTAATAGTAAAATCTCAGACACCTTAACCACTAAGCCAATGTAATCTAGAGGTGGAAGGCTAATAGTAAAATCTCAGACACCTTAACCACTTAGCCAATGTAATCTAGAGGTGGAAGGCTAATAGTAAAATATCAGACACCTTTAACCACTAAGTCAATGTAATCTAGAGGTGGAAGGCTAATAGTAAAATCTCAGACACCTTAACCACTTAGCCAATGTAATCTAGAGGTGGAAGGCTAATAGTAAAATCTCAGACACCTTAACCACTAAGTCAATGTAATCTAGAGGTGGAAGGCTATTAGTAAAATTTCAGACACCTTAACCACTTAGCCAGTGTATTCTAGAGGTGGAAGGCAAATAGTAAAATATCAGACACCTTAACCACTTAGCCAATGTCATCAACAGGTGGAAGGCTAATAGTAAAATCTCAGACACCTTAACCACTAAGCCAATGTCATCAACAGGTGGAAGGCTAATAGTAAAATCTCAGACACCATAACCACTTAGCCAGTGTATTGTAGAGGTGGAAGGCTAATAGTAAAATCTCGGACACCTTCATCACTTAGCCAGTGTATTCTAGAGGTGGAAGGCAAATAGTAAAATATCAGACACCTTAACCACTTAGCCAATGTCATCAACAGGTGGAAGGCTAATAGTAAAATCTCAGACACCTTTACCACTAAGCCAATGTAATTTAGAGGTGGAAGGCTAATAGTAAAATCTCAGACACCTTAACCACTAAGTCAATGTAATCTAGAGGTGGAAGGCTAATAGTAAAATCTCAGACACCTTAACCACTTAGCCAATGTATTCTAGAGGTGGAAGGCTAATAGTAAAATCTCAGACACCTTTACCACTAAGCCAATGTAATCTAGAGGTGGAAGGCTAATAGTAAAATCTCAGACACCTTAACCACTAAGTCAATGTAATCTAGAGGTGGAAGGCTAATAGTAAAATCTCAGACACCTTAACCACTTAGCCAGTGTATTCTAGAGGTGGAAGGCTAATAGTAAAATCTCAGACACCTTCACCACTTAGCCAGTGTATTCTAGAGGTGGAAGGCTAATAGTAAAATCTCAGACACCTTAACCACTTAGCCAATGTAATCTAGAGGTGGAAGGCTAATAGTAAAATCTCAGACACCTTAACCACTTAGTCAATGTAATCTAGAGGTGGAAGCCTAATAGTAAAATCTCAGACACCTTAACCACTAAGTCAATGTAATCTAGAGGTGGAAGGCTAATAGTAAAATCTCAGACACCTTAACCACTAAGTCAATGTAATCTAGAGGTGGAAGGCTAATAGTAAAATCTCAGACACCTTTACCACTAAGTCAATGTAATCGAGAGGTGGAAGGCTAATAGTAAAATCTCAGACACCTTTACCACTAAGTCAATGTATTCTAGAGGTGGAAGGCTAATAGTAAAATCTCAGACACCTTAACCATTAAGTCAATGTAAATCTAGAGGTAGAAGGCTAGCAAAATAGTTAAAAATCCTTGGACTCAGACAGTCTTTACCATTTAAGTCAATGTAATCGACGAGGTGGAAGGCTAATAGTAAAATCTCAGACACCTTTACCACTAAGTCAATGTAATCTAGAGGTGGAAGGCTAATAGTAAAATCTCAGACACCTTTACCACTAAGTCAATGTATTCTAGAGGTGGAAGGCTAATAGTAAAATCTCAGACACCTTAACCACTAAGTCAATGTATTCTAGAGGTGGAAGGCTAATAGTAAAATATCAGACACCTTAACCACTTAGCCAGTGTATTCTAGAGGTGGAAGGCTAATAGAAAAATCTTTGACACCTTAACCACTTAACAATGATATGAAGCGGTGGATGGCTACTTAGCCAGTGTATTCTAGAGGTGGAAGGCTAATAGTAAAATCTCAGACACCTTCATCACTTAGCCAGTGTATTCTAGAGGTGGAAGGCTAATAGTAAAATCTCAGACACCTTAACCACTTAACCAATGTAATGAAGCGGTGGATGGCTACTTAGCCAGTGTATTCTAGAGGTGGAAGGCTAATAGTAAAATCTCAGACACCTTTACCACTAAATCAATGTAATCTAGAGTTGGAAGGCTAATAGTAAAATATCAGACACCTTTACCACTAAGTCAATGTTATCTAGAGGTGGAAGGCTAATAGTAAAATCTCAGACACCTTTACCACTAATCTCAAGACACCTAACCACTAAGTCAATGTAATCTAGAGTTGGAAGGCTAATAGTAAAATATCAGACACCTTTACCACTAAGTCAATGTATTCTAGAGGTGGAAGGCTAATAGTAAAATATCAGACACCTTTACCACTAAGTCAATGTTATCTAGAGGTGGAAGGCTAATAGTAAAATCTCAGACACCTTAACCACTAAGTCAATGTCATCTAGAGGTGGAAGGCTAATAGTAAAATCTCAGACACCTTTACCATTAAGGATGTACTCCTCTGAGAAGTCAAAATTTCTTGTATTAAACTTTTTTTCTCTTATAGATTTTTGGAAAAAGGAGTTCATACAATAAAAGAAAATGGAAGAAAAAACATATGTCCGTATGCTCGTTTTTCAGCTTTTGTCACTCAAAGACACCTAGTTGACAAAATATTGGATTTTATGGGAATTTTGCCGTTTTGACCATATAAGATAGAGATTAAAGCCATAAATTCCTAATGAGGTGTTTGATATGTATGAATGTTTGTAGAATTTATTTTCTGGTAGTCTTCTTTAAAAATATACCAATGTTGATCAATTAGACTAATATTTTTTCTCAGAATAACAACATGTTACCCCTAACCCTTAATTTTGTTCTACAAAATGCACCATTTTCAGCCATTTTTGCCAAATTTAACCCTTTATAGAAAAAGTTATGGTATTAAACTTTTGTTATTATTTTGCATTTCAACAATAGGGAAACGGTTGTTCTTTCTAAATCAGGAAGAAAAATTGGGGGTCCGTGTGCTTACTTTTTTGCCCCATTTGAATTTTTGTTATTTTTCAGTATTTTAGAGTAAAACATAAAAGTGCCCAAATTACCATTAAATGTAAAAATAAAGTCACAAAAGTGTATCGTTGCACAGATTGCTACTCAATATTTTATTACTATGAACTTAGTAACGATTTGCAGCAAAAATTAGCTAAATACAGCTAAAAATGCTGGCGCAGTAATGATTTTAGTAAAAACAATTTCAGTGCAAAAAAAGGTAAAACTGTGGCTCTACTTGAAGCAAAAAAAGACACAATTTCAAAATGGCCGCCAAATGGGCCATTTCTTAAAATCCGCGTGTAGAAAAATCTACTTAAAATAGAAATGTAATTTTTTGACAAAATTTGCATGTGGCAACTTGCTACAGATACTGGTAAATTATATTTGGAAATCTCATAACTTCTTTGGTCTATGTTGAAACGAGACTTCAACGGGACTGAAACCTCAGAAGAATACATCCTTCAGTCAATGTAATCGAGAGGTGGAAGGCTAATATTAAAATCTCAGACACCTTTATCATTAAGTCAATGTAATCGAGAGGTGGAAGGCTAATAGTAAAATCTCAGACACCTTTACCACTTAGCCAATGTAATCTAGAGGTGGAAGGCTAATAGTAAAATCTCAGACACCTTTACCACTTAGCCAGTGTATTCTAGAGGTGGAAGGCTAATAGTAAAATCTCAGACACCTTCATCACTTAGCCAATGTAATCTAGAGGTGGAAGGCTAATAGTAATATCTCAGACACCTTTACCACTTAGCCAGTGTATTCTAGAGGTGGAAGGCTAATAGTAAAATCTCAGACACCTTTACCACTAAGTCAATGTATTCTAGAGGTGGAAGGCTAATAGTAAAATCTCAGACACCTTAACCACTAAGTCAATGTAATCTAGAGGTGGAAGGCTAATAGTAAAATCTCAGACACCTTAACCACTAAGTCAATGTAATCTTGAGGTGGAAGGCTAATAGTAAAATCTCAGACACCTTCATCACTTAGCCAGTGTATTCTAGAGGTGGAAGGCTAATAGTAAAATCTCAGACACCTTCATCACTTAGCCAATGTAATCTAGAGGTGGAAGCCTAATAGTTAAATCTCAGACACCTTAACCACTAAGTCAATGTAATCGAGAGGTGGAAGGCTAATAGTAAAATCTCAGACACCTTTACCACTAAGTCAATGTATTCTAGAGGTGGAAGGCTAATAGTAAAATCTCAGACACCTTAACCACTTAGCCAGTGTATTCTAGAGGTGGAAGGCTAATAGTAAAATCTCAGACACCTTTACCACTTAGCCAGTGTATTGTAGAGGTGGAAGGCTAATAGTAAAATCTCGGACACCTTCATCACTTAGCCAGTGTATTCTAGAGGTGGAAGGCAAATAGTAAAATATCAGACACCTTAACCACTAAGTCAATGTAATCTAGAGGTGGAAGGCTAATAGTAAAATCTCAGACACCTTAACCACTAAGCCAGTGTATTGTAGAGGTGGAAGGCTAATAGTAAAATATCAGACACCTTTACCACTAAGTCAATGTAATCAAGAGGTGGAAGGCAAATAGTAAAATCTCAGACACCTTAACCACTAAGTCAATGTAATCTAGAGGTGGAAGGCTAATAGTAAAATCTCAGACACCTTAACCACTTAGCCAGTGTATTGTAGAGGTGGAAGGCTAATAGTAAAATCTCGGACACCTTCATCACTTAGCCAGTGTATTGTAGAGGTGGAAGGCAAATAGTAAAATATCAGACACCTTAACCACTAAGTCAATGTAATCTAGAGGTGGAAGGCTAATAGTAAAATCTCAGACACCTTAACCACTTAGCCAGTGTATTGTAGAGGTGGAAGGCTGCATATTGTAAAAATCTCAGACACCTTCATCACTTAGCCAATGTAATCTAGAGGTGGAAGCCTTATAGTTAAATCTCAGACACCTTAACCACTAAGTCAATGTAATCGAGAGGTGGAAGGCTAATAGTAAAATCTCAGACACCTTTACCACTAAGTCAATGTATTCTAGAGGTGGAAGGCTAATTGTAAAATCTCAGACACCTTAACCACTTAGGCCAGTGTATTCTAGAGGTGGAAGGCTAATAGTAAAATCTCAGACACCTTAACCACTTAGCTAGTGTATTGTAGAGGTGGAAGGCTAATAGTAAAATCTCAGACACCTTCATCACTTAGCCAGTGTATTCTAGAGGTGGAAGGCTAATAGTAAAAATATCAGACACCTTTACCATTAAGTCAATGTTATCGAGAGGTGGAAGGCTAATAGTAAAATCTCAGACACCTTTACCACTTAGCCAGTGTATTGTAGAGGTGGAAGGCTAATAGTAAAATCTCAGACACCTTCAATCACTTAGCCAGTGTAAGGTCTAGAGGTGGAAGTGCTAGATGGAAGGCTAATAGTAAAAATATCAGACACCTTTAACCACTTAGTCATGTTATGTAGAGGTGGAAGGCTAATAGTAAAATCTCAGACACCTTAACCACTTAGCCAGTGTATTGTAGAGGTGGAAGGCAAATAGTAAAATCTCAGACACCTTAACCACTAAGTCAATGTAATCTAGAGGTGGAAGGCAAATAGTAAAATCTCAGACACCTTAACCACTAAGTCAATGTAATCTAGAGGTGGAAGGCTAATAGTAAAATCTCAGACACCTTTACCACTTAGCCAGTGTATTGTAGAGGTGGAAGGCTAATAGTAAAATCTCAGACACCTTAACCACATAGCCAATGTAATGTAGAGGTGGAAGCCTAATAGTAAAATATAAGACACCTTAACCACTAAGTCAATGTCATCAAGAGGTGGAAGGCAAATAGTAAATCTCAGACACCTTAACCACTTAGCCAATGTAATGTAGAGGTGGAAGCCTAATAGTAAAATATCTCAGACACCTTTAACCACTAAGCCAATGTAATCTTGGAAGGTGGAAGGCTAATAGAGGTGGACAGGCTAATAGTCAACTTGTATTCTAAATCTCAGAGGCTAATAGTAAAATCTCAGACACCTTAACCACTTAGCCAATGTAATGTAGAGGTGGAAGGCCTAATAGTAAAAATCTCAGACACCTTAACCACTTAGTCAATGTAATCTAGAGGTGGAAGGCTAATAGTAAAAATCTCAGACACCTTAACCACTTAGATCAATGTAATGCTAGAGGTGGAAGGCGAATAGTTAAATATCGTATCCATTAATAGTAAAATATGGCTCAGGGACACCTTAACCACTTAAGCCAGTGTATTCTAGAGGTGGAAGGCTAATAGTAAAATCTCAGACACCTTTATCCACTTAGCAATGTATTCTAGAGGTGGAAGGCTAATAGTAAAAAATCTCAGACACCTTAACCACTAAGGGCAATGTAATCTAGAGGTGGAAGGCTAATAGTAAAATCTCAGACACCTTAACCACTTAGTCAATGTAATCTAGAGGTGGAAGGCTAATAGTAAAATCTCAGACACCTTTACCATAAGTCAATGTAATCTAGAGGTGGAAGGCTAATAGTAAAATCTCAGACACCTTAACCACTAAGTCAATGTAATCTAGAGGTGGAAGGCTAATAGTAAAATCTCAGACACCTTAACCACTTAGCCAGTGTAATTCTAGAGGTGGAAGGCTAATAGTAAAATCTCAGACACCTTTACCACTAAGTCAATGTAATCTAGAGGTGGAAGGCTAATAGTAAAATCTCAGACACCTTTATCACTTAACCAATGTCATCTAGAGGTGGAAGGCTAATAGTAAAATCTCAGACACCTTAACCACTAAGTCAATGTATTCTAGAGGTGGAAGGCTAATAGTAAAATCTCAGACACCTTAACCACTAAGTCAATGTAATGTAGAGGTGGAAGGCTAATAGTAAAATCTCAGACACCTTCATACCACTAAGTCAATGTCATCAAGAGGTGGAAGGCAAATAGTGAAATCTCAGACACCTTAACCACTTAACCAATGTATTCTAGAGGTGGAAGGCTAATAGTAAAATCTCAGACACCTTTACCAATAAGTCAATGTTATTCTAGAGTTGGAAGGCAATAAATAGTAAAATCTCAGACACCTTTACCACTAAGTCAATGTATTCTAGAGGTGGAAGGCTAATAGTAAAATCTCAGACACCTTTACCACTAAGTCAATGTTATCTAGAGGTGGAAGGCTAATAGTAAAATCTCAGACACCTTTACCACTAAGTCAATGTATTCTAGAGGTGGAAGGCTAATAGTAAAAATCTCAGACACCTTAACCACTAAGCCAATGTATTCTAGAGATGGAAGGCTAATAGTAAAATATCAGACACCTTAACCACTAACCAATGTAATCAAGAGGTGGAAGGCTAATAGTAAAATCTCAGACACCTTTACCACTAAGTCAATGTATTCTAGAGGTGGAAGGCTAATAGTAAAATCTCAGACACCTTAACCACTTAGCCAATGTATTCTAGAGGTGGAAGGCTAATAGTAAAATCTCAGACACCTTTACCACTAAGTCAATGTAATCTAGAGGTGGAAGGCTAATAGTAAAATCTCAGACACCTTTACCACTAAGCCAATGTAATCTAGAGGTGGAAGGCTAATAGTAAAATCTCAGACACCTTAACCACTAAGTCAATGTATCTAGAGGTGGAAGGCTAATAGTAAAATCTCAGACACCTTTACCACTAAGTCAATGTATTCTAGAGGTGGAAGGCTAATAGTAAAATCTCAGACACCTTAACCACTTAGCCAATGTATCTAGAGGTGGAAGGCTAATAGTAAAATCTCAGACACCTTTACCACTAAGTCAATGTAATCGAGGTGGAAGGCTAATAGTAAAATCTCAGACACCTTAACCACCAAGTCAATGTAATCTAGAGAGGTGAAGGCTAATAGTAAAATCTCAGACACCTTTACCACTAAGTCAATGTAATCTAGAGGTGGAAGGCTAATAGTAAAATCTCAGACACCTTAACCACTAAGTCAATGTAATCTAGAGGTGGAAGGCTAATAGTAAAATCTCAGACACCTTAACCACTAAGTCAATGTAATCTAGAGGTGGAAGGCTAATAGTAAAATCTCAGACACCTTTACCACTAAGTCAATGTAATCTAGAGGTGGAAGGCTAATAGTAAAATCTCAGACACCTTAACCACTAAGTCAATGTATATCTAGAGGTGGAAGGCTAATAGTAAAATCTCAGACACCTTTTCTTAGATTCTAGAGGTGGAAGGCTAATAGTAAAATCTCAGACACCTTAACCACTTAGCCAATGTGTAATCTAGAGGTGGAAGGCTAATAGTAAAATCTCAGACACCTTTACCACTTAAGTCAGTATGTAATCAAGAGGTGGAAGGCTAATAGTAAAATCTCAGACACCTTTACCACTAAGTCAATGTATCTAGAGTGTGGAAGGCTAATAGTAAAATCTCAGACACCTTAACCACTAAGTCAATGTATTCTAGAGGTGGAAGGCTAATAGTAAAATCTTTCATGCTATTCTCTAGACTCTTAACACATTAGCAGTGTATATTCGTAGCGGTGGAAGGCTAATATAGAAATCTTTGACACTTAAACTTAATCTATTGATATGCAGCGGGTGGATGGCTAACTAAGCCAGTGTATACTAGAGGTGGAAGGCTAATAGTAAAATCTCAGACACCTTCTTCACTTAGCCAAGTGTATTCTAGAGGTGGAAGGCATCTAATAGTAAAATCTCAGACACCTTAACCACTTTAAGCCAATGTAATCTAGCGGTGGATGGGTACTTAGCAGTGGTATTCTAGAGGTAGGAAGGCTAATCTTGTACACCTTATCTCAGACACCTTAAGGTGGAACGGCTAAATGGCTACTTAGCCAGGTAATCTAGAAGTTGGGAAGGCTTAATAGTAAAATATCAGACACCTTTACACTAAGTCCAATGCTTAATCTAGAGTGGAAGGCTATTAGTAAAAATTCAGATCTCAGACACCTTAACCACTAAGTCAATGTAATCTAGAGGTGGAAGGCTAATAGTAAAATCTCAGACACCTTTACCACTAAGTCTATGTATTCCTAGATGGTGGTCTGAGGAAGGCTTATAGTAAAATATCAGCCTAATAGTAAAAATATCAGACCACCTTTACCACTAAAGTCAATGTAATCTAGAGAGGTGGAAGGCTAATAGTAAAATATCAGACAACTTTAACGCTATAGTCAATGGAATCTAGTGGTGGAAGGCTCATAGTAAAATATCCTCAGGACACCTTGACCACTAGGTCAATTAGCCAATCTAGAGGTGTGAAGGGGGGACTAATAGTAAAATCTCAGGACAACTTAACCACTTAAGTCAAGTCAGGCTAATAGGTCTCAGACATCTAGATGTGGAAGGCTAATAGTAAAAATCTCAGACACCTTAACCACTAAGTCAATGTAAGTCAATTGTATCTAGAGGTGGAAGGTGGAAGGCTAGATAGTGGAAGGCTAAATATCTCAGACACCCTTTACCACCAGTGTCAATGTATTCTAGAGGTGGAAGGCTAATAGTAAAATCTCAGACACCTTTTAACCACTTAGCCAGTGTATTCTAGAGGTGGAAGGCTAATAGAAAAATCTTTGACACCTTAACCACTTAACCAATGTAATGAAGAGGTGGATGGCTAATGAATAGTAAAATATCAGACACCTTAACCACTTAGCCAGTGTATTCTAGAGGTGGAAGGCTAATAGTAAAATCTCAGACACCTTTACCACTAAGTCAATGTAATCTAGAGGTTGAAGGCTAATAGTAAAATCTCAGACACCTTAACCACTAAGTCAATGTATTCTAGAGGTGGAAGGCTGATAGTAAAATCTCAGACACCTTAACCACTAAGTCAATGTATTCTAGAGGTGGAAGGCTAATAGTAAAATCTCAGACACCTTTACCATTAAGTCAATGTATTCTAGAGATGGAAGGCTTATAGTAAAATCTCAGACACCATAACCACTCAGTCAATGTAATTGAGAGGTGGAAGGCTTATAGTAAAATCTTAAAAATTCTTAATTTTTTATTCTAATAGTAAAATCTCAGACACCTTAATCACTTACCAAATGTAATCTAGAGGTGGAAGTCTAATAGTAAAGTATCAGAAACCTTAACTACTAGGCCAATATACGAGTCCGCCAGAAACCCAATGGATTTAGCTAATATAAAATACGATATATTAACGTTTTGCCACTGTCCAGGTTAAATGGAGTTTTCAAGTCTGGTCACATGTCACTAATTTTGAAGAATGGCATCTGGCATACCTGTGAATAAAAAGAAATAAAGATCTACCATCTTGCTAAACTTTTATGTGGGGGGTTCCATCTTATGTTGAATTCCGCACCAAAAATTGACCAAAATATATTCATGAAATTCCAATATTGATTACCTCCCCCTGTCAGACACACACTTGACAGAATTTTAAAATTTCTTTACATATTTTACATCTACATGTATTGCCCCAACCCACACATTTAACATTTGAAACTGATGCGCCCTGAATACCCAATCAGCCATGCTCCTGAAACATTCACCTCTCTATGAAAATCCTTGTGCCCAAAAAGGAATGAATTTTTGGTTTTCTGCGGACCCCAAATAAGCTTAGTGGTAGGCCTAATAGCAAATTTCAGACCCTTAGCCACCTTAAGCCACCAATGATGTAATCTAGTGGTGGAAGGCTAATAGCAAAATATCAGACACCTTAACCACTAGGTCAATGTAATCTAGAGGTGGAAGGCTAATAGCAAAATATCAGACACCTTAACCACTAAGTCAATGTATTCTAGAGGTGGAAGGCTTATTGTAAAATATCAGACAACCTTAGCCACTTAGCCAATGTAATCTAGAGGATGGAAGGCTAATATTAAAATCTCAGACACCATAACCACTTAGCAAGGCTATTTCTAGAGAGGGTGGAAGGCTAATAGTTTAAAATCTCAGACACCGTAATCAATAAGTCAATGTAATCTAGAGGTGAAAGGCTAAATAGTAAAATCTCAGGACAACCATTAACCACTTAGCCAGTGTATTCTAGAGGTGGAAGGCTAATAGTAAAATCTCAGACACCTTTTTACCATTAAGTCAATGTAATCGAGAGGTGGAAGGCTAATAGTAAAATCTCAGACACCTTAACCACCAAGTCAATGTAATCTAGAGGTGAAAGGCTAATATGATTTATAGTTCTGTAGAGGTCTTACTGATACTATATACTACTGTATGTTAAAATTCTGTAGTTACTGATACTATATACTACTGTATGTTATAGTTCTGTAGTTACTGATACTATATACTACTGTATGTTAAAATTCTGTAGAGATCTATAGTTACTGTACATTACTGTATATACTATATACTACTGTATGTTATAATTCTGTAAGTAGTTATGTTACTGATTACTATATACTACTGTATGTTATAGTTCTGTAGAGATCTATAGTTACTGATACTATATACTACTGTATGTTATAGTTCTGTAGAGATCTATAGTTACTGATACTATATACTACTGTATGTTATAGTTCTGTAGAGATCTATAGTTACTGATACTATATACTACTGTATGTTATAGTTCTGTAGAGTCATAGTTACTGTACTATATACTACTGTATGTTAATTCTGTAGTTACTGATACTATATACTACTGTATGTTAAAGTTCTGTAGAGATCTATAGTTACTGATACTATATACTACTGTATGTTATAGTTCTGTAGAGGTCTATAGTTACTGATACTATATACTACTGTATGTTAAAGTTCTGTAGAGTCATAGTTACTGATACTATATACTATAACTGTATGTATGATAATTCTGTAGAGTTCTGTAGTTACTGATACTATATACTACTGTATGTTAAAAGTTCTGTAGAGATCTATAGTTACTGATACTATATATACTACTGTATGTTAAATTCTGTAGTTACTGATACTATATACTACTGTATGTTATAGTTCTGTAGATGTCTATATGTTAGTTCTGATAGTTACTGATATATACTGTATGTTAAAATTCTGTAGTTACTGATACTATATACTACTGTATGTTATAGTTCTGTAGAGGTCTATAGTTACTGATACTATATACTACTGTATGTTATAGTTACTGTGTAGAGGTCTATAGTTACTGATACTATATACCACTGTATGTTATAGTTGTGTAGAGGTCTATAGTTACTGATACTATATACTTCTGTATGTTATAGTACTGTGTAGAGGTCTATAGTTACTGATACTATATACTTCTGTATGTTATAGTACTGTAGAGGTCAATAGTGATACTATATACTTCTGTATGTTATTGTTTGTAGAGGTCTATAGTTACTGATACTATATACCACTGTATGTTATAGTTGTGTAGAGGTCTATAGTTACTGATACTATATACTTCTGTATGTTGTAGTACTGTAGAGGTCAATAGTAACTGATACTATATACTACTGTATGTTAAAGTTCTGTAGAGGTCTATAGTTACTGATACTATATACTACTGTATGTTATAGTTCTGTAGAGGTCTATAGTTACTGATACTATATACTACTGTATGTTATAGTTCTGTAGAGGTCTATAGTTACTGATACTATATACTACTGTATGTTATAGTTGTGTAGAGGTCTATAGTTACTGATACTATATACTACTGTATGTTATAGTACTGTAGAGGTCTATAGTTACTGATACTATATACTTCTGTATGTTATTGTTGTGTAGAGGTCTATAGTTACTGATACTATATACCACTGTATGTTATAGTTGTGTAGAGGTCTATAGTTACTGATACTATATACTTCTGTATGTTATAGTACTGTAGAGGTCAATAGTAACTGATACTATATACTTCTGTATGTTATTGTTGTGTAGAGGTCTATAGTTACTGATACTATATACCACTGTATGTTATAGTTGTGTAGAGGTCTATAGTTACTGATACTATATACTTCTGTATGTTATAGTACTGTAGAGGTCAATAGTAACTGATACTATATACTACTGTATGTTAAAGTTCTGTAGAGGTCTATAGTTACTGATACTATATACTACTGTATGTTATAGTTCTGTAGAGGTCTATAGTTACTGATACTATATACTACTGTATGTTATAGTTCTGTAGAGGTCTATAGTTACTGATACTATATACTACTGTATGTTATAGTTCTGTAGAGGTCTATAGTTACTGATACTATATACTACTGTATGTTATAGTTCTGTAGAGGTCTATAGTTACTGATACTATATACTACTGTATGTTATAGTTGTGTAGAGGTCTATAGTTACTGATACTATATACCACTGTATGTTATAGTTCTGTAGAAGTCTATATTTACTGATACTATATACTACTGTATGTTATTGTTGTGTAGATGTCTATAGTTGCAGTATGATAGTACCTGAGTCAGGGTAATACCAAAGTCTGGAGCTTGACTGACGTTGATGATGACAATGGATACAGCATCAAAAAAATAATTGAATCAGTCATGTCAGAAAATCAATTTCTACAAAATTATAAAAATACAAAAGAGTGGCATATTTAATCTGCTTTGAGATATAGGCAACAGCTGTATACCTTCCCAGCTATAATATCCCAAAGGCTTCAGTGTCTGATGGAAACATTCTAGGCTTGTAATGTAGTCAGAAAGCTTCAAAGAACAAAATTAATATTTATTCTAATCTGAGAGGATTGTATCTTTTATTGTGTCTGAGAAATTTCTAGTGAACAACCTATAAACTATACTGTATATGACTTTATAAGGGCACCTGTTCTAGATAGAAACTATACTGTATATGACCTTATAAGGACACCTGTTCTAGAGAGAAACTATACTGTATATGACCTTATAAGGACACCTGTTATAGATAGAAACTATATTGTATATGCCTTTATAAGGGCACTTGTTCTAGATAGAAACTATACTGTATATGACCTTATAAGGGCACCTGTTCTAAGTAGAAACTATACTGTATATGACCTTATAAGGACACCTGTTCTAAGTAGAAACTAAACTGTATATGACTTTATAAGGGCACTTGTTCTAGATAGAAACTATACTGTATATGACCTTATAAGGACACCTGTTCTAAGTAGAAACTATACTGTATATGACTTTATAAGGGCACTTGTTCTAGATAGAAACTATACTGTATATGACCTTATAAGGACATCTGTTCTAAGTAGAAACTATACTGTATATGACTTTATAAGGGCACTTGTTCTAGATAGAAACTATACTGTATATGACCTTATAAGGGCACCTGTTCTAAATAGAAACTATACTGTATATGACTTTATAAGGGCACTTGTTCTAGATAGAAACTATACTGTATATGACCTTATAAGGACACCTGTTCTAGAGAGAGAAACTATACTGTATATGACCTTATAAGGGCACCTGTTCTAGATAGAAACTATACTGTATATGACCTTATAAGGGCACCAGTTCTAGATAGAAACTATACTGTATATGACCTTATAAGGACACCTGTTCTAGAGAGAAACTATACTGTATATGACCTTATATAAGGACACCTGTTCTAGAGAGAAATATACTGTATATGAACTTATAAGGGCACCTGTTCTAGATAGAAACTATACTGTATATGACCTTATAAGGGCAACTGATCTAGATAGAAAGTATACCGTATATGACCTTATAAGGGCAACTGATCTAGATAGAAACTTTACTGTATATGACCTTATAAGGACACCTGTTCTAGATAGAAACTATATTGTATATGACCTTATAAGTACACCTGTTCTAGATAGAAACTATACTGTATATGACCTTATAAGGGCACCTGTTCTAAGTAGAAACTATACTGTATATGACCTTATAAGGACACCTGTTCTAAGTAGAAACTATATTGTATATGACCTTATAAGGACACTTGTTCTAGATAGAAACTATACTGTATATGACCTTATAAGGGCACCTGTTATAAGTAGAAACTATACTGTATATGACTTTATAAGGACACCTGTTCTAGAGAGAAACTATACTGTATATGACCTTATAAGGACACCTGTTATAGATAGAAACTATATTGTATATGCCTTTATAAGGGCACTTGTTCTAGATAGAAACTATACTGTATATGACCTTATAAGGGCACCTGTTCTAGATAGAAACTATACTGTATATGACCTTATAAGGGCACCTGTTCTAGATAGAAACTATACTGTATATGACCTTATAAGGGCAACTGATCTAGATAGAAACTATACTGTATATGACCTTATAAGGGTACCTGTTCTAGATAGAAACTATACTGTATATGACCTTATAAGGGCACCTGTTCTAAGTAGAAACTGTACTGTATATGACCTTATAAGGACACCTGTTCTAAGTAGAAACTATATTGTATATGACCTTATAAGGACACCTGTTCTAGATAGAAACTATACGGTATATGAACTTATAAGGGCACCTGTTGTAAGTAGAAACTATACTGTATATGACTTTATAAGGACACCTGTTCTAGAGAGAAACTATACTGTATATGACTTATAAGGACACCTGTTATAGATAGAAACTATACTGTATATGACCTTATAAGGGCACCTGTTCTAGATAGAACCTATACTGTATATGACCTTATAAGGACACCTGTTCTAGATAGAAACTATACTGTATATGTCCTTATAAGGGCACCTGTTCTAAGTAGAAAGTATACCGTATATTACCTTATAAGGGCACCTGTTCTAGATAGAAACTATACTGTATATGACTTTATAAGGACACCTGTTCTAGATAGAAACTATACTGTATATGACCTTATAAGGGCACCTGTTCTAAGTAGAAACTATACTGTATATGACCTTATAAGGACACCTGTTCTAAGTAGAAACTATATTGTATATGACCTTATAAGGACACCTTATCTAGATAGAAACTATACTGTATATGACCTTATAAGGGCACCTGTTCTAAGTAGAAACAATACTGTATATGACCTAATAAGGGCACTTGTTCTAGATAGAAACTATACTGTATATGACTTATAAGGACACCTGTTCTAGATAGAAACTATACTGTATATGCATGACCTTATAAGGACACACGTTTTAGAGAGAAACTATACTGTATATGACCTTATAAGGGCACCTGTTCTAGATAGAAACTATACTGTATATGACCTTATAAGGGCACCTGTTCTAGATAAAAACTATACTGTATATGACCTTATAAGGGGACCTGATCTAGATAGAAACTTTACTGTATATGACCTTATAAGGGCACCTGTTCTAAGTAGAAACTATACTGTATATGACCTTATAAGGGCACTTTTTCTAGATAGAAACTATACTGTATATGACCTTATAAGGGCACCTGATCTAGATAGAAAGTATACTGTATATGACCTTATAAGGGTACCAGTTGTAGATAGAAACTATACTGTATATGACCTTATATGGGCACCTGTACTAAAACTGTTGCCTCTATCTTTTTTAAGGAAAGATTATTGGTTAAGAGTGAGATAACAAGGGTCTGCAGTGTTTATCGTAACAACAAAACATCTTTTTTGAAGAAGTGTTTATTTCTAATAACACAATGTGACACATAAACCAGTATATATACATATTTACTGTAATTCTGCCAAATAATTTACATACACACTGTATTTACAAGTGAATGTTAGGTAATGATGAATAATTTTTCACTAAATTTGGAAATTTATTCTTTTAAATATGCTTTGAAAAGCTAACTTTGTAAGCTGTTTTGTGTAGCTCAGATGATATGTCAGATATTGTACCAACTTAACCCTTTTAAAACAACTTTTAGTACTATAAGTTGTTATTCATGTCACTATAGACTTCAAATAAATGTAGCAAATGCTACAGGTATTAGCAAAAACGAAATTTGAAGTTTTCAAGTATGAAAAATGCTAAAGTAACATTACTACATGTACAAATGTGAATCAGATAATATTGAAGAAACTTAACATAAGGACTTTAGCAGGATGGAGTGAATGCCCTTGATCTTCATTTAAAATTGCTTCTGTCAAACATGTTAAAATATTTAGATGTTTTCCTCTCGTTGGACATGCTGGTTAATTTGTGGTGATAATCCATCTGATATTTCCAGGTAATATTTGGTACAACAGGCGGTCAGTTGATTGTTATGAGTTCTACAGGAGCCATGCTGACCCAGGTTGTCATCAACGATAGTATGGAAATCAGCACCATGGCCTGGTCCTGTGAGAAGTTCAACATGGACGAATCTGATGCCAAAAGTAGCACCACCGATAACATCAGTCATCCCTCGGAAGGTAGCACATCTAACAATGTGTGGATATTCAGAAGGGAAATCTTAATTTTGATTTAAATGTTACTTTTTAAACTGGATATCATGTGGATTAAGAAGGAAAATGCTATACGATTATGTCAGTATGCACAGGGATGCAGGACGAGACAAGTTATACTGTATTCAGAATAGATCAGAATATAAGAATCTATATGAATTATATAATGACTTTACACCAATTGGGTTGGATGTCTGAGGCCACATCTTATGTTAACTATAGCAGAGGTTTTATCTTGAATGAATATGTAAGTAGAAATGTATATTTATGTTTGTTAAATGATAAACTAATTTTAGTTACTACATACATTCTCCTGTACTTGTATTTTGTGCCATCGTCAACAGCTTTGTTGTCCAAAGAGACCTATCTATGTGCATGATAACTAGCCAGTCAATCTAAAGTATCATATATATCTTATCAAAAGTGCTTGAATGGCATATTATATTTGTCATTGTTCTTGTGTTTTCTTTCCCAGCTTCCTCTACAATAGACAGTAACCATGTGCTGGCTATCTGCTTTAAGTATGGAGCGATTTACCTGATGTCTAATTATGATGATATCTGTCCACGAGTGGTCCACACCCTTCTGACCGGTGAGCACACTTCTAGTTCATGCCCATTAATGTAGATAGTGGAAGCATAACCTGAGAAAACCTAATTAATGTTATGCTTCACCATGAAATTCAGTAAATGTACATATAGTGTTACCCATGTCCATATAGTCCTATTCTGCCTGCTTTGATGCGTAGTTGGAGAAATATCTCAGCTTTCATGAACCACAAGTTATGGCTTGTCTCTTTGCTGATTGACTGAAGTGATTCATTGTCTCAGCAGTTTATTACAAGTTACTGTTAAACGGTGTACTCTAGATATTGTCTGATGAGTTAGCTAAAGATATATGGCGAGGAGACCTGGTCTATTCCCTCGTTGACAAGACAAAGGTCTTTGACCTGTGTGAATATACTGTTGACAATACTTATAACTTGACAATCTAGAAATCATTTCTTCGATCCCTGGATATTCTGACACCCTCTCTATTCTAAAGGTATTAAATACTGGAAAATCTGCCAACTTTTCTTGTTTAGTGATTAATTTGTTATATTTCAAATATTAGGTACATCCTTAATACAATACGTATGATCTTGTGTATCACTGCAGCTACAGTTGCTAAGGTAACCATCCCAAACATGCAAAAAATTACAAAGTCGAAATTTTGTCAATTTTGACCAGTTTTTATCAAGAAACGGTAGAGAGCATCCTTGAACCAACATTGTATTTCTCCTGAAGATATTTGTTCAAGGTTGCACTTTATGTTTCTTAGACAAAAACATTTTCAGTTTACCTTTTTGTATATTTTCAGATGGTTATCATAGCTATCTGCTAAGCTGCAAAGTTAGAAAACATCCATTACAATTGAATTGGAGATATACTAAATATTTCAAATACTACAAAATATTTTCTAAACATTAGTATCTTAAAAGATCAATGGGTTCAGGGCCAATGAAACATCAGTCCTGTTCTCTATAGAGCCTTATTGGTCCTCATACAGTAAACTAAAAATGGATTTCAGTCAAGTTTGTACCTTGGCCTCTACAAAATGATGATTTTGGAATTTTCTGGGAAAGCTGTTCAAATTGGATCAGATTACTTCTAACTGAAGAAAACATCTAAGCCTAGTATGGGAGTCTGTGAAGGAGTCCGGCTATGATTACTTTGTAACTGGTGGTATGTGAAAGCTTTTAGTGGAGATCATTTGGCCAGTGTGGACACTGAACAACTGCTGTGTCAGTCCATTTTACTGAGGTGGGTGGCTGGTAGCATAGGTCTCACAGTATAAAATGACTACACTATATACAAGTAAAGTGCCATCTTCAAACATTTATGTCAGACATTTTGAAGTTTCAACATTTTTAATGACATTAAAATGGTACAAGATGGGATATTTTGACATGATTGTTCTGAACGTCCATTTCAGCCATTACCTATCTATGAAATAAAAATGTTCCATTGTTTGCTGTTACTGCTGTTACATGTCCAGGCTCTATATCCGTCCTTCCTTTAGTTCGTCCGTCTGACCTTGTCCAGGCTCTATATCCGTCCTTCCTTTAGTCCGTCCGTCTGACCTTGTCCAGGCTCTATATCTGTCCATCCTTTAGTTCATCCGTCTGACCTTGTCCAGGCTCTATATCCGTCCTTCCTTTAGTCCGTCCGTCTGACCTTGTCCAGGCTCTATATCTGTCCATCCTTCAGTCCGTCTGTCTAACCATATCCAGACTCTATATCCGTCCTTCCTTTAGTCAGTCCGTCTGACCTTGTCCAGGCTCTATATCTGTCCATCCTTTAGTTCATCCGTCTGACCTTGTCCAGGATCTATATCTGTCCATCCTTCAGGTCATCTGTCTAATCATGTCCAGGGTCTATATCTGTCCATCCTTCAGTTCGTCGTCTGATCATGTCCAGGCTATATATCTGTCCATTCTTCAGTTCATCTGTCTGATCATGTCCAGGCTCTATATCTGTCCATTCTTCAGTTCGTCCGTCTGACCTTGTCCTGGCTCTATATCTGTCCATTCTTCAGTTCATCTGTCTGATCATATCCAGGCTCTATATCTGTCCATTCTTCAGTTCATCCGTCTGATCATGTCCAGGCTCTATATCTGTCCATCCTTCAGTTCATCCGTCTGATCATGTCCAGGCTCTATGTCTGTCCATCCTTCAGTTCATCTGTCTGATCATGTCCGGGCTCTATATCTGTCCATTCTTCAGTTCATCTGTCTGATCATGTCCATGCAGGCTCTATATCTGTCCATCCTTCAGTTCATCTGTCTGATCATATCCAGGCTCTATATCTGTCCATCCTTCAGTTCATCCGTCTGATCATGTCCAGGCTTTATATCTGTCCATCCTTCAGTTCTGACGTCTGATCATGTCCAGGCTCTATATCCCTCCATCCTTCAGTTCTGCCGTCTGATCATGTCCAGGCTCTATATCTGTCCATTCTTCAGTTCATCCGTCTGATCATGTCCAGGCTCTATATCTGTCCATCCTTCAGTTCTGCCGTCTGATCATGTCCAGGCTCTATATCTGTCCATTCTTCAGTTCTGCCGTCTGATCATGTCCGGGCTCTATATCTGTCCATCCTTCAGTTCTGCCGTCTGATCATGTCCAGGCTCTATATCTGTCCATTCTTCAGTTCATCCGTCTGATCATGTCCAGGCGCTATATCTGTCCATCCTTCAGTTCATCCGTCTGACCTTGTCCAGGCTCTATATCTGTCCATCCTTCAGTTCATCCGTCTGACCTTGTCCAGGCTCTATATCTGTCCATTCTTCAGTTCATCCGTCTGATCATGTCCAGGCTCTATATCTGTCCATTCTTCAGTTCATCTGTCTGATCATGTCCAGGCTCTATATCTGTCCATCCTTCAGTTCATCCGTCTGATAATGTCCAGGCTCTATATCTGTCCATTCTTCAGTTCATCCGTCTGATAATGTCCAGGCTCTATATCTGTCCATTCTTCAGTTCATCCATCTGATAATGTCCAGGCTCTATATCTGTTCATTCTTCGGTTAATCTGTCTGATCATATCCAGGCTCTATATCTGTCCATCCTTCAGTTCATCCGTCTGATCATGTCCAGGCTCTATATCTGCCCATCCTTCAGTTCATCCGTCTGATCATGTCCAGGCTCAATATCTGTCCATCCTTCAGTTCATCTGTCTGATCATATCCAGGCTCTATATCTGTCCATCCTTCAGTTCATCCGTCTGATCATGTCCAGGCTCTATATCTGTCCATCCTTCAGTTCATCCGTCTGATCATGTCCAGGCTCTATATCTGTCCATCCTTCAGTTCATCCGTCTGATAATGTCCAGGCTCTATATCTGTCCATCCTTCAGTTCATCCGTCTGATCATGTCCAGGCTCTATATCTGTCCATCCTTCAGTTCATCCGTCTGATAATGTCCAGGCTCTATATCTGTCCATCCTTCAGTTCATCCGTCTGATAATGTCCATGCTCTATATCTGTTCATTCTTCAGTTAATCTGTCTGATCATGTCCAGGCTCTATATCTGTCCATCCTTCAGTTCATCCGTCTGATAATGTCCAGGCTCTATATCTGTCCATCCTTCAGTTCATCCGTCTGACCTTGTCCAGGCTCTATATCTGTCCATCCTTCAGTTCATCTGTCTGATCATGTCCAGGCTCTATATCTGTCCATTCTTCAGTTCATCCGTCTGACCTTGTCCAGGCTCTATATCTGTTCATTCTTCAGTTCATCTGTCTAATCATGTCCAGGGTCTTTATCTGTCCATCCTTCAGTTCATCCGTCTGATCATGTCCAGGCTCTATATCTGTCCATCCTTCAGTTCATCCGTCTGATCATGTCCAGGCTCTATATCTGTCCATCCTTCAGTTCATCCGTCTGATCATGTCCAGGCTCTATATCTGTCCATCCTTCAGTTCATCCGTCTGATCATGTCCAGGCTCTATATCTGTCCATCCTTCAGTTCATCCGTCTGATCATGTCCAGGCTCTATATCTGTCCATCCTTCAGTTCATCCGTCTGATCATGTCCAGGCTCTATATCTGTCCATCCTTCAGTTCATCCGTCTGATCATGTCCATGCAGGCTCTATATCTGTCCATCCTTCAGTTCATCCGTCTGATCATGTCCAGGCTCTATATCTGTCCATTCTTCAGTTCATCCGTCTGATCATGTCCAGGCTCTATATCTGTCCATCCTTCAGTTCATCCGTCTGATCATGTCCAGGCTCTATATCTGTCCATCCTTCAGTTCATCCGTCTGATCATGTCCAGGCTCTATATCTGTCCATCCTTCAGTTCATCCGTCTGATCATGTCCAGGGTCTTTATCTGTCCATCCTTCAGTTCATCCGTCTGATCATGTCCAGGCTCTATATCTGTCCATCCTTCAGTTCATCTGTCTGATCATGTCCAGGCTCTATATCTGTCCATCCTTCAGTTCATCCGTCTGATCATGTCCAGGCTCTATATCTGTCCATCCTTCAGTTCATCCGTCTGATCATGTCCAGGCTCTATATCTGTCCATCCTTCAGTTCTGACGTCTGATCATGTCCAGGCTCTATATCTGTCCATCCTTCAGTTAATCTGTCTGATCATGTCCAGGCTCTATATCTGTCCATCCTTCAGTTCATCCGTCTGATCATGTCCATGCAGGCTCTATATCTGTCCATCCTTCAGTTCATCTGTCTGATCATGTCCAGGCTCTATATCTGTCCATCCTTCAGTTCATCCGTCTGATAATGTCCAGGCTCAATATCTGTCCATTCTTCAGTTCATCTGTCTGATCATGTCCAGGCTCTATATCTGTCCATCCTTCAGTTCATCCGTCTGATAATGTCCAGGCTCAATATCTGTCCATCCTTCAGTTCATCTGTCTGATCATATCCAGGCTCTATATCTGTCCATTCTTCAGTTCATCCGTCTGATCATGTCCAGGCTCAATATCTGTCCATTCTTCAGTTCATCTGTCTGATCATGTCCATGCAGGCTCTATATCTGTCCATCCTTCAGTTCATCCGTCTGATAATGTCCAGGCTCAATATCTGTCCATCCTTCAGTTCATCTGTCTGATCATATCCAGGCTCAATATCTGTCCATCCTTCAGTTCATCTGTCTGATCATATCCAGGCTCAATATCTGTCCATCCTTCAGTTCATCTGTCTGATCATATCCAGGCTCTATATCTGTCCATTCTTCAGTTCATCTGTCTGATCATGTCCAGGCTCTATATCTGTCCATCCTTCAGTTCATCTGTCTGACCTTGTCCAGGCTCTATATCTGTCCATCCTTCAGTTCATCTGTCTGATCATATCCAGGCTCTATATCTGTCCATCCTTCAGTTCATCCGTCTGATCATGTCCAGGCTCTATATCTGTCCATTCTTCAGTTCATCTGTCTGATCATATCCAGGCTCTATATCTGTCCATTCTTCAGTTCATCCGTCTGATCATGTCCAGGCTCTATATCTGTCCATCCTTCAGTTCATCCGTCTGATCATGTCCATGCAGGCTCTATATCTGTCCATCCTTCAGTTCATCCGTCTGATCATATCCAGGCTCTATATCTGTCCATTCTTCAGTTCATCCGTCTGACCTTGTCCAGGCTCTATATCTGTCCATTCTTCAGTTCATCTGTCTGATCATGTCCAGGCTCAATATCTGTCCATCCTTCAGTTCATCTGTCTGATCATATCCAGGCTCTATATCTGTCCATCCTTCAGTTCATCCGTCTGATAATGTCCAGGCTCTATATCTGTCCATTCTTCAGTTCATCTGTCTGATCATGTCCAGGCTATATATCTGTCCATCCTTCAGTTCATCCGTCTGATAATGTCCAGGCTCTATATCTGTCCATCCTTCAGTTCATCCGTCTGACCTTGTCCAGGCTCTATATCTGTCCATCCTTCAGTTCATCTGTCTGATCATGTCCAGGCTCAATATCTGTCCATCCTTCAGTTCATCCGTCTGACCTTGTCCAGGCTCTATATCTGTCCATCCTTCAGTTCATCTGTCTGATCATGTCCAGGCTATATATCTGTCCATCCTTCAGTTCATCCGTCTGACCTTGTCCAGGCTCTATATCTGTCCATTCTTCAGTTCATCCGTCTGATCATATCCAGGCTCTATATCTGTCCATTCTTCAGTTCATCCGTCTGACCTTGTCCAGGCTCTATATCTGTCCATCCTTCAGTTCATCCGTCTGATCATGTCCAGGCTCTATATCTGTCCATCCTTCAGTTCTGACGTCTGATAATGTCCAGGCTCTATATCTGTCCATCCTTCAGTTCATCCGTCTGATCATGTCCATGCAGGCTCTATATCTGTCCATTCTTCAGTTCGTCCGTCTGACCTTGTCCAGGCTCTATATCTGTCCATTCTTCAGTTCATCTGTCTGATCATGTCCAGGCTCTATATCTGTTCATTCTTCAGTTCATCTGTCTGACCTTGTCCAGGGTCTATATCTGTCCATTCTTCAGTTCATCTGTCTGATCATGTCCAGGCTCTATATCCCTCCATCCTTCAGTTCATCTGTCTGATCATATCCATGCTCTATATCTGTCCATTCTTCAGTTCATCTGTCTGATCATATCCAGGCTCTATATCTGTCCATCCTTCAGTTCATCTGTCTGATCATGTCCAGGCTCTATATCTGTCCATCCTTCAGTTCATCCGTCTGATAATGTCCAGGCTCTATATCTGTCCATTCTTCAGTTCATCTGTCTGATCATGTCCAGGGTCTATATCTGTCCATTCTTCAGTTCATCCGTCTGATAATGTCCAGGCTCTATATCTGTCCATTCTTCAGTTCATCTGTCTGATCATGTCCAGGCTCTATATCTATCCATCTATTCTTCAATTCATCTGTCTCAGACCTTGTTCGAACTCTATATCAGTCCATTCTTCAGTCCGTCAGTCTGAGACCTCGGTCTGTATATCCTATACTATAAGGCAATAGAACTCCATACTGGGTATTTAGGTCCACTCATGTGCCACAATGTGTCTCATCCAAACCCAGGACCTATATTCTGTCCTTTAACCTCAATTAAAAAAACCCAACTTGTATAGGCTCTTTATTCATTACCTGTAAAGTTTATATGAGTTGATCTAGACGAGTGGAATAAAAGCTAAAGGCAGATACATACATGTTGGGTGACTTAGATTTGTCAAATCAACGTGTTTCACTCAAGTTTTGCCTCAAATTTATCAGTCTTATATCTTTCTTTCGCTTCAATTCCCATCTATTTTCCCTAATTCTATGTTAGTTCATATTCTTTCTTTTAATTTTATTATTATGTATTACATCTGCTGCCTTTCCTCTCCTGTTGTTGGCAAAGTTGTAAGATCATCATTCCACCACAATCCTTTACTTCTGCATGGATTGAAAGTTAGAAACTTAAACTAGTGCATTCCTCTGGGAAGTCCATGCAGATTCCTTCACTCTAAAACCTCAGAATGTTAAGTAATAGCTGAGGTTTTGCATCTTTATTTACAGTTAAATTAAAACTTTATAAAATTTGAATATGCTTTCAGAATAATATGAAGTCACTAGTGTTCAAAGCGAGTATTAGGCTGATGATGGGATAAAGATAGCTGATGGCAGTATCCAGGGTTATTATTGCACTGTAGCCATTTAATTTCTGATCGTGACTAATCTCTGGTGATATCTTCTACTATGGCTGGACTAATAACAGCTATCATAGGCATGGGGCAGACTCTTTTAATGATGCTCATCTTAGCTGTATTACATCCCAGAATAATCGTACAATCATCTCCACGGCAACTCCTTAGATACATCCCATGGCCTACGATGATGTCAGATACAAAAATTGCCGAGTAACAATTACAGTTGTTCTTTATGAGCAATCAATGTAGAGTAATCAAACAATATGTTTGTGAATGGGAATGGTATAACGAAATCAGGTCGGTGTCGGGAGGTGACATATTGTAACTACCAATCAATACACATGTAATCACAACAGGCATTCTCGCCCGACAATCACCTCAGGCCAGTGACTGTCATTTTATACATTATTCAGACAGAGTTTCTTCAGGTTTGATGTTTCTGCTGTTGGATACACACATTTTTGTGACAATCATTGAAGAATACATAACTGGGGAATGTCAGAAAATCTGGATTGGGTATGAGACTCAGTGAAAGTCTGGACTGGCTATGAAACTCACTAAAAGTCTGGATTGGCTATGAGACTCATTGAAAGTCTGGATTGGCTATGAGACTCATTGGAAGTCTGGATTAGCTATGAGACTCACTGAAAGTCTGGATTGCCTATTTGTACTTCAAGATGCAATCATATACAACTAATTTAAATTCCTATTCAGTCAAACCTGTTTATAACGACCACTAAAGGGGAAACTGAAAAAATCGCCTTTCATCCGTGGTTCGTCGTCCGTCTGTAATTCCGTCTGTCCTTCTGTCCGTAAACAATTCTTGTTACCCCTATTTCTCAGAAAGTAATGAAGGGATCTTTCTCAAATTTCATTAGTAGGTTCCCCTAGGGCCCTAGTTGTGCATATTGCATTTTGGGACTGATCGATCAACAGATGGCCGACAGGTGGCCATCTTGGATTTTGTTTGTTACCGCTATTTCTCAAAAAGTACTGCAGGGACATGTCTCCAATTTCATGTGCAGGTTTCCTATGGGTCTAGTTGTGCATTTAGCATTTTCAGACCGATCTGTGAGCAAGATGGCCGACAGGCCGCCATCATTGGTATTTGAAGTTTGTTACCGCTATTTCTTAGAAAGAACTGAAGGGATCTGTCTCATATTTCATGTGCAGGTTCCCCTAGGTGTTTAGTAGTGCATATTGCATTTTTGGACTGATCTGTCAACAAAATGGCCGACAGGCCGCCATCTTGGATTTTGATAGTTGAAGTTTGTTACTGCTATTTCTCAGAAAGTACTGAAGCATCTATCTCTAACTGTTTATGTAGGTTCCCCTAGGTCCCTAGTTGTGCATATTGCATTTTCGGACCGATCAATGAACAAGATGGCCGACAGGACGCATCTTGGATTTTGACACTTGAAGTTTGTTACCGCTTTTTCTCAGAAAGCAGTGAAGAGATTATAAGATTCTTTCATATGTACACATGGAGGATAGAGGTATTCCACCCTCGGGGTCAGAAAATGTGGTAAAACCCGAGGCTTGCCGAGGGTTTTACCACATTTTCTGACCCCGAGGGTGGAATATCCCCTATCCTCCATGTGTACATATGAAAGAGTCTTTTTCTCTTATATCATTACCAAATTTCCGTTAAATTACCTGCCGGTCCATCATTTTACTTCATTTTTTTCGATTTTTTATTACATAATTTTATGCTAAAACAATAAGATATCCTTGAAAAGCATACCCGTTTTTGGCAAACTGAAAGTTTGCGGACAAAATAAGATCCTTTTGTTATATCTTATCTGGGTGAATGTGTAATTCTCTGAAAAATATTTTGTGGCCTGACCGACTTTTTTCCTGTACCCGATCACATGGTACACGTTTGCGTACATCCGCGAAATATATAGCGCCAATGTACAAAACAAAAAACAATCAAAGAGAAAAGATTGATTTTGTGTGGCACATGTATTTCAGTTCTAACTACAACATCGTTGTCATTTTGAAGAAACGTTGCGGTAATTTTCACTGTTTTGTCACTTCAGTCAAAGCACTGTGTCATACGTGACGTCACGACTTTCGTCGGAATTCCATTCATATATTGGCGGTCAAGGCTACTCCGAGTCGCTCTCGATCACCATGATCAGACGATGGTTTGATTTTGGAGCTTGTTTTGTTGTATCAACATTTTTCACAGTTGTTCATATGGGATCCAGCGAACATGATTTCGATACGAGTGTCCGACCTTTGTTGTGATACAGGATTGTACGTATTTAAACGTAATTCTTGTTTAGAAGCGAAGCGGAGGACTGTTCTTGCTCAGATGGTAGGCTATCGTACGTTAACTATAATATGTGGTTTTCATGTTCGACAGCATGTTTGAAATCATAAATTTGTGTCTATCATTCAGAGTTCTATAATCATTTAGCGATTGTGTGTGTTGTCAGTAAGTTAACAGAAACATGCATGCTACAGTACGGGACATGATAGTCGGTCATTTTTGGACTTAGGCCTAACTGGATGACGTGACACAGGGGCACACAACATATTCATTAATGATTACGCCTAGTAGATATACATGTAAGTCATATTCTAATAGGATATGATGCACGCATGATCAAAATATTATATATATTAACAGCATTTACGTGCCCCTGTGCAACAGGTAGGCCTAGATGGCATATTTCAACAGTTGTCTCCCTGTAACACAAATTAATCTGCGCGCGTGAAATGCCATGTAAGATAGATTTATCTTACATAGCTATCTTACATGGGCAAACTCTATATAACATAGCCTGATATGATAGAAATATCTCAAATTTCATGTGCCGGTTTCCTTATGGGTCTAGTTGTGCATATTGCATTTTGGTACCAATCGGTCGATAAAATGGTCGACAGGTCGCAATCTTGGATTCTGATAATTGAAGTTTCTTCCTGCCATATATCTCAGAAAGTAAGGAAGGGATTTGTCTCAAATTTCATATGTAGTATGTAGTAAAAGTTTGAAAAGCAGAGATAAGATCAATCTTTCTATTGTAAGACATAGATCATTCTTTGTTGGGCGCAAAGATCCTGTATATGTGATACCATGTATTATTTAAGAACTAAATTTTTTCTGCTATGAACATAATCATTAACTAATTACTGAGTTGACATGGCCTAGAATTATCTGTGCAAAATTATTTCAGACAATTTACGTGTGTAATATTTTTACAACACTTTTCTTGCTGGCAAGTCGTATGTATAACGTTGCTGTGTAACCAGTTTTGACTGATTAATCTTGGGACATGAAAGATCAATTTAGAGGCATTTTCTCACAATATCTAACTTAAAAACTATTAAAAGCACAATGCAGGTACACATAGTCACTTTCAGTAGCACTTCTACCAAGTGATAGGATCAAATTTTATTGATAACACATCGAGAATACCCAGATACACCGGGCGATAATCCGACTGACTGTAATCGTAAAGAACCTGAAATAATTTGAAATAGGTTAAGTACCAGCTATTTCTTAGTTATATAACTAGGCTAAATATCAACAATGAATAACAGAACACATTAGATAAATTGCCATGTTTTATTTTGCCTACTGTATCATCCGGAGTTGTGGCTTCACAATCACACTTTACAAGTGATCTTTTCGTGCACATGGCGCTCACGACCAAACAGGATTTTAGTCTTTGATAGGCATAAACGGTCGTTAAAACTTCCATTCTCAAGTCCGCAACCATATCTGTACCTGAAATGTTACAACCGCTAGATTATAAACCATACAGTCCTGTATAAACAATTCATAGCTTGGGCTTCAGTAATGGCTGTCATTCACTTACTTAAGGGAGTCACATGAAGAACCATGGTCAAAGGGATACTTCTCCAAAAGTCGGTGTCAGCGACCGGTTGACAACTTTGACTGGGATAAAATGACCGATCATTAGCCACATCAGTCAAGTGGTCGTAATGCACAGTGTCATTATGTAGTAAAAATGAACAGGAGTCTAAAAACTGGTTATAGACAGGCGGTCATTAAAGACAGGCGGTCGTTATAGACAGGCTATCGTTATATACAGGCGGTCGTTAGAGCAGGTTTGACTGTATTTTTATTGATCTGTAAATAAATTTATTGGAGTGAATTCCTATTGGACCTAATGTGTAAATATAATGGTAAGAAATAATTCTTAGAACAGAGTGAACGTTCATTAGGGGCGAGTTCCCATGAAACACTAGAGTTAAAACGAGCGGTGTGTGTTTCAACAAAACAGCAATACTTTTAACTCGAGTTATGTAATTTGAACTTTGAACTCTACCCTTGTCTAATTAACCCAGCTCAGATCAAGGGTTCGGAAAGTTTCTCCCAGGGGTAATGCATTTTGTTCACGACTCTCGAACTAGGGTCTATAAATAGAATTTTACGTCCTTCAATTTAACCTGCAAGTTTAATGTGAACTCTGCCTAGTAGACTGTCTATGGTAAGAAATAATTCCTCTAAGAACAAAGTTTATGTTCATTAGGCGACTCACTACCTTGGGTAGTCAGTCATGGCACAGCTCTAAGGTTCACTTTGTTTGGCTCCAGTGTTTCTGACTATCAATTGGTTAGAGTGTTAATGCCCTGTATCTCGGTACAGTTTGCTGGAATCCAGAAGGATTTCAATGAATAATAGAATTACCAAAATAACTCAGGCCAAAATTATTTGTTTACGAGGGGCGACCTCTGAATCGGGAAGTCTATGATCACTGTATCCTAGCGTCAAACAAGCTGCCATATTGTCTCTTGGCTGTCATGGTCATAAGCTGTCATCCTTCACAAAGATGGCGGTGAAAACTGACTAAGCCGTGGTATACTGATGTACACTGACACTATGGAAGTGTGCCAGCACCGGGACATTAGCTTCCTACGTCAAATGAAATTACAGCTTCCCAGCATTAGCTAGTCTATAAGCCATCTTAATGGTTTACTCTATCCTCTCTCGGCGACCGTTACCACGACGTACTGGTAACATGTAAACCTCACCATGAATGGACTCCCCAGGCTAACCAAGTCAGGAGTGGGCTTTAACAGTATAGTCTTATCCTCTGAATCAGAATAAAATTACTTACTTATTCTCCTATTCTACTCGTATTGGGCATGTTTTGTGTAACTGGCAAGAGCACTTTTATGATATTGTTTGCATGCCTTTTGTCAGATGGTATTTCAAAGCTTAGAACTACAAAAGCAAATAGTTCCAACAACCATCAAAACTACATATTCAAATGGTGACATCAAAACTACAAACTCAAATGGTGACATCCACAATAAAAAATACAAAATCAGATGGTGACATCAATCATCAAACTACAAACTCAAATGGTGACATCAATCATCAAACTACAAACTCAGATGGTGACATCAACCATCAAACTACAAACTCAAATGATGACATCAATCATTGAAACTACAAAATCAAATGGTGACATCAACCATCAAAACTACAAAATCAAATAGTGACATCAACCATCAAAACTACAAAATCAAATGGTGACATCAAAACTACAAACTCAAATGGTGACATCAACCATCAAAACTACAAAATCTAATGGTGACATCAACCGTCAAAACTACAAAATCAAATGATGACATCAATGCTTCAAAATCAAATGGTGACATCAACCACCAAACTACAAAATCATATGGTGACATAAACCATCAAAACTACAAACTCAAATAAATCAAATAAGTCACACCAATTTTCAAAACCACAAAAAAAGCTTTGAAAGTTAAAAGCTGACTGGATGAGAGCCTTAATACTCCTCAAACATGACAACACTCACTTTCCTTTGTTTTATATACGGGGGTTATGGAAATATACAGGAGTAGGGCCATTTTACTACCACTGACGGTATGAATTTATGAGTATTTTCTTGTTTTCTAAGAACTAAGTGCATGGTATCTGAGAGAACAATCCTAAAGTTATTTTTTCTTCAAATTATTTCAAAGACCAATTCATACAATTTGTTGTGACTGTAACAACTTTACAAAATAGTTGTTGGTTTTATATTTTGGCTTGCCGTATTACTTTAGCATACTCGATGGCAAAGTTACATATTGAATTTACCAAATGTTTATCAGTTCCCATGGCAACTGATTTTGACATATGAAGATAAAAACTAGGCTTGACAATAAAACATATCTCTGAGCATTATTTGAAAAAACGGTGTTATGACACACCATTTTTATATCGCATGCTCTCACTAAGGGCGCACACTTCTATAATAAATTGTCGTGTCCATTACCAAACATGAGTATAACTACATGCCTCTGATAAGCTGTTGTTTCCTGTGCAGATGTCAGGAGAAATTATGATAACCATTAAGGAGGATAGTAATCACTATCATGGGAACCCAGCATCTTCTATTGTTAAACATTCATTGTTATATGACTTTGATCTGTCTGTCAGTAAACTGCTGTAGTGACCACTTCTATATAATACTAGATCTGTCTGTCAGTAAACTGCTGTAGTGACCACCTCTATATAAATACTAGATCTGTCTGTCAGTAAACTGCTGTAGTGACCACTTCTATATAAATACTAGATCTGTCTGTCAGTAAACTGCTGTAGTGACCACTTCTATATAAATACTAGATCTGTCTGTCAGTAAACTGCTGTAGTGACCACTTCTATATAAATACTAGATCTGTCTGTCAGTAAACTGCTGTAGTAGTGACCACCTCTATATAAATACTAGATCTGTCTGTCAGTAAACTGCTGTAGTGACCACTTCTATATAAATACTAGATCTGTCTGTCAGTAAACTGCTGTAGTGACCACCTCTATATAAATACTAGATCTGTCTGTCAGTAAACTGCTGTAGTGACCACTTCTAATTAAATACTAGATCTGTTATGTCAGTAAACTGCTGTAGTGACCACCTCTATATAAATACTAGATCTGTCTGTCAGTAAACTGCTGTAGTGACCACCTCTATATAAATACTAGATCTGTCTGTCAGTAAACTGCTGTAGTGACCACTTCTATATAAATACTAGATCTGTCTGTCAGTAAACTGCTGTAGTGACCACCTCTATATAAATACTAGATCTGTCTGTCAGTAAACTGCTGTAGTGACCACTTCTATATAAATACTAGATCTGTCTGTCAGTAAACTGCTGTAGTGACCACCTCTATATAAATACTAGATCTGTCTGTCAGTAAACTGCTGTAGTGACCACTTCTATATAAATACTAGATCTGTCTGTCAGTAAACTGCTGTAGTGACCACCTCTATATAAATACTAGATCTGTCTGTCAGTAAACTGCTGTAGTGACCACTCTATATAAATACTAGATGTCTGTCTGTCAGTAAACTGCTGTAGTGACCACTCTATATAAATACTAGATCTGTATGTCAGTAAACTGCTGTAGTGACCACCTCTATATAAATACTAGATCTGTCTGTCAGTAAACTGTTGTAGTGACCACCTCTATATAAATACTAGATCTGTCTGTCAGTAAACTGCTGTAGTGACCACTTCTATATAAATACTAGATCTGTCTGTCAGTAAACTGCTGTAGTGACCACCTCTATATAAATACTAGATCTGTATGTCAGTAAACTGCTGTAGTGACCACTCTATATAAATACTAGATCTGTCTGTCAGTAAACTGCTGTAGTGACCACCCTCTATATAAATACTAGATCTGTCTGTCAGTAAACTGCTGTAGTGACCACTCTATATAAATACTAGATCTGTCTGTCAGTAAACTGCTGTAGTGACCACTTCTAAATAAATACTAGATCTGTCTGTCAGTAAACTGCTGTAGTGACCACCTCTATATAAATACTAGATCTGTATGTCAGTAAACTGCTGTAGTGACCACTTCTATATAAATACTAGATCTGTCTGTCAGTAAACTGCTGTAGTGACCACCTCTATATAAATACTAGATCTGTCTGTCAGTAAACTGCTGTAGTGACCACTTCTATATAAATACTAGATCTGTCTGTCAGTAAACTGCTGTAGTGACCACCTCTATATAAATACTAGATCTGTCTGTCAGTAAACTGCTGTAGTGACCACCTCTATATAAATACTAGATCTGTCTGTCAGTAAACTGCTGTAGTGACCACCTCTATATAAATACTAGATCTGTCTGTCAGTAAACTGCTGTAGTGACCACTTCTATATAAATACTAGATCTGTCTGTCAGTAAACTGCTGTAGTGACCACTTCTATATAAATACTAGATCTGTGTGTCAGTAAAACTGCTGTAGTGACCACCTCTATATAAATACTAGATCTGTCTGTCAGTAAACTGCTGTAGTGACCACTTCTATATAAATACTAGATCTGTCTGTCAGTAAACTGCTGTAGTGACCACCTCTATATAAATACTAGATCTGTCTGTCAGTAAACTGCTGTAGTGACCACTTCTATATAAATACTAGATCTGTCTGTCAGTAAACTGCTGTAGTGACCACCTCTATATAAATACTAGATCTGTCTGTCAGTAAACTGCTGTAGTGACCACTTCTATATAAATACTAGATCTGTCTGTCAGTAAACTGCTGTAGTGACCACCTCTATATAAATACTAGATCTGTCTGTCAGTAAACTGCTGTAGTGACCACCTCTATATAAATACTAGATCTGTCTGTCAGTAAACTGCTGTAGTGACCACCTCTATATAAATACTAGATCTGTCTGTCAGTAAATTAAACTGCTGTAGTGACCACTTCTATATAAATACTAGATCTGTGTGTCAGTAAACTGCTGTAGTGACCACCTCTATATAAATACTAGATCTGTCTGTCAGTAAACTGCTGTAGTGACCACTTCTATATAAATACTAGATCTGTCTGTCAGTAAACTGCTGTAGTGACCACCTCTATATAAATACTAGATCTGTCTGTCAGTAAACTGCTGTAGTGACCACCTCTATATAAATACTAGATCTGTCTGTCAGTAAACTGCTGTAGTGACCACTCTATATAAATACTAGATCTGTCTGTCAGTAAACTGCTGTAGTGACCACCTCTATATAAATACTAGATCTGTCTGTCAGTAAACTGCTGTAGTGACCACCTCTATATAAATACTAGATCTGTCTGTCAGTAAACTGCTGTAGTGACCACCTCTATATAAATACTAGATCTGTCTGTCAGTAAACTGCTGTAGTGACCACCTCTATATAAATACTAGATCTGTCTGTCAGTAAACTGCTGTAGTGACCACCTCTATATAAATACTAGATCTGTCTGTCAGTAAACTGTGTAGTAAACTGTAGTGACACTCTATATAAATACTAGATCTGTTGTCAGTAAACTGCTGTAGTGACCACCTCTATATAAATACTAGATCGTGTAAACTCTGTAGTCTATATAAATACTAGATCTGTCTGTCAGTACTGCTGTGACCACTTCTATATAAATACTAGATCTGTCTGTCAGTAAACTGCTGTAGTGACCACCTCTATATAAATACTAGATCTGTATGTCAGTAAACTGCTGTAGTGACCACCTCTATATAAATACTAGATCTGTCTGTCAGTAAACTGCTGTAGTGACCACCTCTATATAAATACTAGATCTATATGTCAGTAAACTGCTGTAGTGACCACTTCTATATAAATACTAGATCTGTCTGTCAGTAAACTGCTGTAGTGACCACTTCTAAATAAATACTAGATCTGTATGTCAGTAAACTGCTGTAGTGACCACCTCTATATAAATACTAGATCTGTATGTCAGTAAACTGCTGTAGTGACCACTTCTATATAAATACTAGATCTGTCTGTCAGTAAACTGCTGTAGTGACCACCTCTATATAAATACTAGATCTGTCTGTCAGTAAACTGCTGTAGTGACCACTTCTATATAAATACTAGATCTGTCTGTCAGTAAACTGCTGTAGTGACCACTTCTATATAAATACTAGATCTGTCTGTCAGTAAACTGCTGTAGTGACCACTTCTATATAAATACTAGATCTGTCTGTCAGTAAACTGCTGTAGTGACCCACCTCTATATAAATACTAGATCTGTCTGTCAGTAAACTGCTGTAGTGACCACTTCTATATAAATACTAGATCTGTCTGTCAGTAAACTGCTGTAGTGACCACCTCTATATAAATACTAGATCTGTCTGTCAGTAAACTGCTGTAGTGACCACCTCTATATAAATACTAGATATGTCTGTCAGTAAACTGCTGTAGTGACCACCTCTATATAAATACTAGATCTGTCTGTCAGTAAACTGCTGTAGTGACCACTTCTATATAAATACTAGATCTGTCTGTCAGTAAACTGCTGTAGTGACCACCTCTATATAAATACTAGATCTGTCTGTCAGTAAACTGCTGTAGTGACCACCTCTATATAAATACTAGATCTGTCTGTCAGTAAACTGCTGTAGTGACCACCTCTATATAAATACTAGATCTGTCTGTCAGTAAACTGCTGTAGTGACCACCTCTATATAAATACTAGATCTGTCTGTCAGTAAACTGCTGTAGTGACCACTTCTATATAAATACTAGATCTGTCTGTCAGTAAACTGCTGTAGTGACCACCTCTATATAAATACTAGATCTGTCTGTCAGTAAACTGCTGTAGTGACCACTTCTATATAAATACTAGATCTGTCTGTCAGTAAACTGCTGTAGTGACCACCTCTATATAAATACTAGATCTGTCTGTCAGTAAACTGCTGTAGTGACCACCTCTATATAAATACTAGATCTGTCTGTCAGTAAACTGCTGTAGTGACCACCTCTATATAAATACTAGATCTGTCTGTCAGTAAACTGCTGTAGTGACCACTTCTATATAAATACTAGATCTGTCTGTCAGTAAACTGCTGTAGTGACCACCTCTATATAAATACTAGATCTGTCTGTCAGTAAACTGCTGTAGTGACCACTTCTATATAAATACTAGATCTGTCTGTCAGTAAACTGCTGTAGTGACCACCACTTCTATATAAATACTAGATCTGTCTGTCAGTAAACTGCTGTAGTGACCACTTCTATATAAATACTAGATCTGTCTGTCAGTAAACTGCTGTAGTGACCACCTCTATATAAATACTAGATCTGTCTGTCAGTAAACTGCTGTAGTGACCACCTCTATATAAATACTAGATCTGTCTGTCAGTAAACTGCTGTAGTGACCACCTCTATATAAATACTAGATCTGTCTGTCAGTAAACTGCTGTAGTGACCACCTCTATATAAATACTAGATCTGTCTGTCAGTAAACTGCTGTAGTGACCACCTCTATATAAATACTAGATCTGTCTGTCAGTAAACTGCTGTAGTGACCACTTCTTTATAAATACTAGATCTGTCTGTCAGTAAACTGCTGTAGTGACCACTTCTAAATAAATACTAGATCTGTCTGTCAGTAAACTGCTGTAGTGACCACCTCTATATAAATACTAGATCTGTCTGTCAGTAAACTGCTGTAGTGACCACTTCTATATAAATACTAGATCTGTCTGTCAGTAAACTGCTGTAGTGACCACCTCTATATAAATACTAGATCTGTCTGTCAGTAAACTGCTGTAGTGACCACCTCTATATAAATACTAGATCTGTCTGTCAGTAAACTGCTGTAGTGACCACTTCTATATAAATACTAGATCTGTCTGTCAGTAAACTGCTGTAGTGACCACTTCTATATAAATACTAGATCTGTCTGTCAGTAAACTGCTGTAGTGACCAACTCTATATAAATACTAGATCTGTCTGTCAGTAAACTGCTGTAGTGACCACCTCTATATAAATACTAGATCTGTCTGTCAGTAAACTGCTGTAGTGACCACCTCTATATAAATACTAGATCTGTCTGTCAGTAAACTGCTGTAGTGACCACCTCTATATAAATACTAGATCTGTCTGTCAGTAAACTGCTGTAGTGACCACCTCTATATAAATACTAGATCTGTCTGTCAGTAAACTGCTGTAGTGACCACTTCTATATAAATACTAGATCTGTCTGTCAGTAAACTGCTGTAGTGACCACCTCTATATAAATACTAGATCTGTCTGTCAGTAAACTGCTGTAGTGACCACCTCTATATAAATACTAGATCTGTATGTCAGTAAACTGCTGTAGTGACCACTTCTATATAAATACTAGATCTGTCTGTCAGTAAACTGCTGTAGTGACCATCTCTATATAAATACTAGATCTGTCTGTCAGTAAACTGCTGTAGTGACCACCTCTATATAAATACTAGATCTGTCTGTCAGTAAACTGCTGTAGTGACCACTTCTATATAAATACTAGATCTGTCTGTCAGTAAACTGCTGTAGTGACCACCTCTATATAAATACTAGATCTGTCTGTCAGTAAACTGCTGTAGTGACCACTTCTATATAAATACTAGATCTGTCTGTCAGTAAACTGCTCTGTCTGTCAGTAAACTGCTGTAGTGACCACCTCTATATAAATACTAGATCTGTCTGTCAGTAAACTGCTGTAGTGACCACTTCTATATAAATACTAGATCTGTCTGTCAGTAAACTGCTGTAGTGACCACCTCTATATAAATACTAGATCTGTCTGTCAGTAAACTGCTGTAGTGACCACCTCTATATAAATACTAGATCTGTCTGTCAGTAAACTGCTGTAGTGACACTCTATAAAATACTAGACCATAAACTGCTGTAGTGACCTCTATATAAATACTAGATCTGTCTGTCAGTAAACTGCTGTAGTGACCACCTCTATATAATATACTAGATCTGTCTGTCAGTAAACTGCTGTAGTGACCACCTCTATATAAATACTAGATCTGTGTGTCAGTAAACTGCTGTAGTGACCACCTCTATATAAATACTAGATCTGTCTGTCAGTAAACTGCTGTAGTGACCACCTCTATATAAAATACTAGATCTGTCTGTCAGTAAACTGCTGTAGTGACCACCTCTATATAAATACTAGATCTGTCTGTCAGTAAACTGCTGTAGTGACCACCTCTATATAAATACTAGATCTGTCTGTCAGTAAACTGCTGTAGTGACCACCTCTATATAAATACTAGATCTGTCTGTCAGTAAACTGCTGTAGTGACCACCTCTATATAAATACTAGATCTGTCTGTCAGTAAACTGCTGTAGTGACCACCTTCTATATAAATACTAGATCTGTCTGTCAGTAAACTGCTGTAGTGACCACTCTCTATATAAATACTAGATCTGTCTGTCAGTAAACTGCTGTAGTGACCACCTCTATATAAATACTAGATCTGTCTGTCAGTAAACTGCTGTAGTGACCACCTCTATATAAATACTAGATCTGTCTGTCAGTAAACTGCTGTAGTGACCACTCTCTATATAAATACTAGATCTGTCTGTCAGTAAACTGCTGTAGTGACCACCTCTATATAAATACTAGATCTGTCTGTCAGTAAACTGCTGTAGTGACCACCTCTATATAAATACTAGATCTGTCTGTCAGTAAACTGCTGTAGTGACCACCTCTATATAAATACTAGATCTGTCTGTCAGTAAACTGCTGTAGTGACCACCTCTATATAAATACTAGATCTGTCTGTCAGTAAACTGCTGTAGTGACCACTTCTATATAAATACTAGATCTGTCTGTCAGTAAACTGCTGTAGTGACCACCTCTATATAAATACTAGATCTGTCTGTCAGTAAACTGCTGTAGTGACCACCTCTATATAAATACTAGATCTGTCTGTCAGTAAACTGCTCTGTCTGTCAGTAAACTGCTGTAGTGACCACCTCTATATAAATACTAGATCTGTCTGTCAGTAAACTGCTGTAGTGACCACTTCTATATAAATACTAGATCTGTCTGTCAGTAAACTGCTGTAGTGACCACTTCTATATAAATACTAGATCTGTCTGTCAGTAAACTGCTGTAGTGACCACCTCTATATAAATACTAGATCTGTCTGTCAGTAAACTGCTGTAGTGACCACCTCTATATAAATACTAGATCTGTCTGTCAGTAAACTGCTGTAGTGACCACCTCTATATAAATACTAGATCTGTCTGTCAGTAAACTGCTGTAGTGACCACCTCTATATAAATACTAGATCTGTCTGTCAGTAAACTGCTGTAGTGACCACCTCTATATAAATACTAGATCTGTCTGTCAGTAAACTGCTGTAGTGACCACCTCTATATAAATACTAGATCTGTCTGTCAGTAAACTGCTGTAGTGACCACCTCTATATAAAATACTAGATCTGTCTGTCAGTAAACTGCTGTAGTGACCACCTCTATATAAATACTAGATCTGTCTGTCAGTAAACTGCTGTAGTGACCACTTCTATATAAATACTAGATCTGTCTGTCAGTAAACTGCTGTAGTGACCACTTCTATATAAATACTAGATCTGTCTGTCAGTAAACTGCTGTAGTGACCACCTCTATATAAATACTAGATCTGTCTGTCAGTAAACTGCTGTAGTGACCACTTCTATATAAATACTAGATCTGTCTGTCAGTAAACTGCTGTAGTGACCACTCTATATAAATACTAGATCTGTCTGTCAGTAAACTGCTGTAGTGACCCCTCTATATAAATACTAGATCTGTCTGTCAGTAAACTGCTGTAGTGACCACCTCTATATAAATACTAGATCTGTCTGTCAGTAAACTGCTGTAGTGACCACTCTATATAAATACTAGATCTGTCTGTCAGTAAACTCTGTAGTGACCACTCTATAAAATACTAGATCTGTTGTCAGTAAACTGCTGTAGTGACCACCTCTATATAAATACTAGATCTGTCTGTCAGTAAACTGCTGTAGTGACCACCTCTATATAAATACTAGATCTGTCTGTCAGTAAACTGCTGTAGTGACCACTTCTATATAAATACTAGATCTGTCTGTCAGTAAACTGCTGTAGTGACCACTTCTATATAAATACTAGATCTGTCTGTCAGTAAACTGCTGTAGTGACCACTTCTATATAAATACTAGATCTGTCTGTCAGTAAACTGCTGTAGTGACCACCTCTATATAAATACTAGATCTGTCTGTCAGTAAACTGCTGTAGTGACCACCTCTATATAAATACTAGATCTGTCTGTCAGTAAACTGCTGTAGTGACCACCTCTATATAAATACTAGATCTGTCTGTCAGTAAACTGCTGTAGTGACCACTCTATATAAATACTAGATCTGTCTGTCAGTAAACTGCTGTCTGTCACTGCTTAGTGACCACTCTATATAAATACTAGATCTGTCTGTCAGTAAACTGCTGTAGTGACCACCTCTATATAAATACTAGATCTGTCTGTCAGTAAACTGCTGTAGTGACCACTTCTATATAAATACTAGATCTGTCTGTCAGTAAACTGCTGTAGTGACCACCTCTATATAAATACTAGATCTGTCTGTCAGTAAACTGCTGTAGTGACCACCTCTATATAAATACTAGATCTGTCTGTCAGTAAAACTGCTGTAGTGACCACCTCTATATAAATACTAGATCTGTCTGTCAGTAAACTGCTGTAGTGACCACTTCTATATAAATACTAGATCTGTCTGTCAGTAAACTGCTGTAGTGACCACTTCTATATAAAAACTAGATCTGTCTGTCAGAAAACTGCTGTAGTGACCACCTCTATATAAATACTAGATATGTCTGTCAGTAAACTGCTGTAGTGACCATTTCTATATAAATACTAGATATGTCTGTCAGTAAACTGTTGTAGTGACCACTTCTATATAAATACTAGATCTGTGTGTCAGTAAACTGCTGTAGTGACCACTTCTATATAAATACTAGATATGTCTGTCAGTAAACTGCTGTAGTGACCACTTCTATATAAATACTAGATCTGTCTGTCAGTAAACTGCTGTAGTGACCACCTCTATATAAATACTAGATATGTCTGTCAGTAAACTGCTGTAGTGACCACTTCTATATAAATACTAGATATGTCTGTCAGTAAACTGCTGTAGTGACCACCTCTATATAAATACTAGATCTGTCTGTCAGTAAACTGCTGTAGTGACCACTTCTATATAAATACTAGATATGTCTGTCAGTAAACTGCTGTAGTGACCACTCTATATAAATACTAGATCTGTCTGTCAGTAAACTGCTGTAGTGACCACTTCTATATAAATACTAGATCTGTCTGTCAGTAAACTGCTGTAGTGACCACTTCTATATAAATACTAGATCTGTCTGTCAGTAAACTGCTGTAGTGACCACTTCTATATAAATACTAGATCTGTCTGTCAGTAAACTGCTGTAGTGACCACCTCTATATAAATACTAGATCTGTCTGTCAGTAAACTGCTGTAGTGACCACCTCTATATAAATACTAGATCTGTCTGTCAGTAAACTGCTGTAGTGACCACTTCTATATAAATACTAGATATGTGTGTCAGTAAACTGCTGTAGTGACCACTTCTATATAAATACTAGATCTGTCTGTCAGTAAACTGCTGTAGTGACCACCTCTATATAAATACTAGATATGTCTGTCAGTAAACTGCTGTATTGACCACCTCTATATAAATACTAGATCTGTCTGTCAGTAAACTGCTGTAGTGACCACCTCTATATAAATACTAGATCTGTCTGTCAGTAAACTGCTGTAGTGACCACCTCTATATAAATACTAGATCTGTCTGTCAGTAAACTGCTGTAGTGACCACCTCTATATAAATACTAGATCTGTCTGTCAGTAAACTGCTGTAGTGACCACCTCTATATAAATACTAGATCTGTCTGTCAGTAAACTGCTGTAGTGACCACCTCTATATAAATACTAGATCTGTCTGTCAGTAAACTGCTGTAGTGACCACCTCTATATAAATACTAGATCTGTCTGTCAGTAAACTGCTGTAGTGACCACCTCTATATAAATACTAGATCTGTCTGTCAGTAAACTGCTGTAGTGACCACCTCTATATAAATACTAGATCTGTCTGTCAGTAAACTGCTGTAGTGACCACCTCTATATAAATACTAGATCTGTCTGTCAGTAAACTGCTGTAGTGACCACCTCTATATAAATACTAGATCTGTCTGTCAGTAAACTGCTGTAGTGACCACCTCTATATAAATACTAGATCTGTGTGTCAGTAAACTGCTGTAGTGACCACCTCTATATAAATACTAGATCTGTGTGTCAGTAAACTGCTGTAGTGACCACCTCTATATAAATACTAGATCTGTCTGTCAGTAAACTGCTGTAGTGACCACTTCTATATAAATACTAGATCTGTCTGTCAGTAAACTGCTGTAGTGACCAACTCTATATAAATACTAGATCTGTCTGTCAGTAAACTGCTGTAGTGACCACCTCTATATAAATACTAGATCTGTCTGTCAGTAAACTGCTGTAGTGACCACTTCTATATAAATACTAGATCTGTCTGTCAGTAAACTGCTGTAGTGACCACCTCTATATAAATACTAGATCTGTCTGTCAGTAAACTGCTGTAGTGACCACCTCTATATAAATACTAGATCTGTCTGTCAGTAAACTGCTGTAGTGACCACTTCTATATAAATACTAGATCTGTCTGTCAGTAAACTGCTGTAGTGACCACCTCTATATAAATACTAGATATGTCTGTCAGTAAACTGCTGTAGTGACCACCTCTATATAAATACTAGATCTGTCTGTCAGTAAACTGCTGTAGTGACCACTTCTATATAAATACTAGATATGTCTGTCAGTAAACTGCTGTAGTGACCACTTCTATATAAATACTAGATCTGTCTGTCAGTAAACTGCTGTAGTGACCACTTCTATATAAATACTAGATCTGTCTGTCAGTAAACTGCTGTAGTGACCACCTCTATATAAATACTAGATCTGTCTGTCAGTAAACTGCTGTAGTGACCACTTCTATATAAATACTAGATCTGTCTGTCAGTAAACTGCTGTAGTGACCACCTCTATATAAATACTAGATCTGTCTGTCAGTAAACTGCTGTAGTGACCACCTCTATATAAATACTAGATCTGTCTGTCAGTAAACTGCTGTAGTGACCACCTCTATATAAATACTAGATCTGTCTGTCAGTAAACTGCTGTAGTGACCACTCTATATAATACTAGATCTGTCTGTCAGTAAACTGCTGTAGTGACCACTCTATATAAATACTAGATCTGTCTGTCAGTAAACTGCTGTAGTGACCACTTCTATATAAATACTAGATCTGTCTGTCAGTAAACTGCTGTAGTGACCACCTCTATATAAATACTAGATCTGTCTGTCAGTAAACTGCTGTAGTGACCATCTCTATATAAATACTAGATCTGTCTGTCAGTAAACTGCTGTAGTGACCACCACTCTATATAAATACTAGATCTGTCTGTCAGTAAACTGCTGTAGTGACCACCTCTATATATAAATACTAGATATGTCTGTCAGTAAACTGCTGTAGTGACCACCTCTATATAAATACTAGATATGTCTGTCAGTAAACTGCTGTAGTGACCACCTCTATATAAATACTAGATCTGTCTGTCAGTAAACTGCTGTAGTGACCACCTCTATATAAATACTAGATCTGTCTGTCAGTAAACTGCTGTAGTGACCACCTCTATATAAATACTAGATCTGTGTGTCAGTAAACTGCTGTAGTGACCACCTCTATATAAATACTAGATCTGTCTGTCAGTAAACTGCTGTAGTGACCACCTCTATATAAATACTAGATCTGTCTGTCAGTAAACTGCTGTAGTGACCACTTCTATATAAATACTAGATCTGTCTGTCAGTAAACTGCTGTAGTGACCACCTCTATATAAATACTAGATCTGTCTGTCAGTAAACTGCTGTAGTGACCACCTCTATATAAATACTAGATCTGTATGTCAGTAAACTGCTGTAGTGACCACTTCTATATAAATACTAGATCTGTCTGTCAGTAAACTGCTGTAGTGACCACTTCTATATAAATACTAGATCTGTCTGTCAGTAAACTGCTGTAGTGACCACTTCTATATAAATACTAGATATGTCTGTCAGTAAACTGCTGTAGTGACCACCTCTATATAAATACTAGATCTGTCTGTCAGTAAACTGCTGTAGTGACCACCTCTATATAAATACTAGATCTGTCTGTCAGTAAACTACTGTAGTGACCACCTCTATATAAATACTAGATCTGTCTGTCAGTAAACTGCTGTAGTGACCACCTCTATATAAATACTAGATATGTCTGTCAGTAAACTGCTGTAGTGACCACTTCTATATAAATACTAGATATGTCTGTCAGTAAACTGCTGTAGTGACCACCTCTATACAAATACTAGATCTGTCTGTCAGTAAACTACTGTAGTGACCACCTCTATATAAATACTAGATCTGTCTGTCAGTAAACTGCTGTAGTGACCACCTCTATATAAATACTAGATATGTCTGTCAGTAAACTGCTGTAGTGACCACATCTATATAAATACTATATCTTTCTGTCAGTAAACTGCTGTAGTGACCACCTCTATATAAACATAGACCAAATTTCTGTCAGTAAACTGCTGTAGTGACCACCTCTATATAAACATAGACCAAATGTGTAAATGGACACAGACCTGGCTAATGAAACTTAATACATCCAAATGTAAATACCTGGAGATAGGCAGATCTCAAGGAAACCATGTTTATACTATTAGTCAAGATGGCATCGCAACACCAGTACAAAAAGTAGAGTCGGAAAAGGACTTAGGAGTGAACATTGACCAAAACCTGCAGTTCTCAATTCATGCCAACTCGTCAAGCTCAAAGGCCAACAAAATCATCGGTCTAATGTTTAGATCATTCTCATAGATGAGCCCTCAAATGTTCCTGGCACTGTATAAATCACTTATTCGTCCAATTGTGGAATACGCAACACCAGTATCCTCACCACACCTGTTCAGAGACATGACCGTCATTGAAAATGTACAAAGACGAGCAACAAAAAGGATACCGTGTTTAAGACATCTATCCTACCAAGATCGCTTAAAGAGTCTAAGTCTACCAACACTTCAATATCGTAGAGAGCGCACAGATATCATCCAAACCTACAAAATTCTAAATCATTTGGACATACTGAACGTTGAGTCACTATTCGATGAAATGTCAGTAAACTGCTGTAGTGACCACTTCTATATAAATACTAGATCTATATGTCAGTAAACTGCTGTAGTGACCACGTCTATATAAATACTATATCTTTCTGTCAGTAAACTGCTCTTGTGACCACCTCTATATAAATACTAGGTCTGTCTGTCAGTAAACTGCTGTAGTGACCACCTCTATATAAATACTAGATCTGTGTGTCAGTAAACTGCTGTAGTGACCACTTCTATATAAATACTAGATCTATATGTCTGTAAACTGCTGTAGTGACCACTTCTATATAAATACTAGATCTGTGTGTCAGTAAACTGCTGTAGTGACCACTTCTATATAAATACTAGATCTGTGCGTCAGTAAACTGCTGTAGTGACCACTTCTATATAAATACTAGATCTGTCTGTCAGTAAACTGCTGTAGTGACCACTTCTATATAAAAACTAGATATGTCTGTCATTAAACTGCTGTAGTGACCACCTCTATATAAATACTAGGTCTGTCTGTCAGTAAACTGCTGTAGTGACCGCCTCTATAAAATACTAGATCTGTCTGTCAGTAAACTGCTGTAGTGACCACCTCTATATAAATACTAGATCTGTCTGTCAGCAAACTGCTGTAGTGACCACTTCTACATAAATACTAGATCTGTCTGTCAGTAAACTGCTGTAGTGACCACTTCTATATAAATACTAGATCTGTATGTCAGTAAACTGCTGTAGTGACCACCTCAATGTAAATACTAGATCTGTATGTCAGTAAACTGCTGTAGTGACCAACTCTATATAAATACTAGATCTGTCTGTCAGTAAACTGCTGTAGTGACCACTTCAATATAAATACTAGATCTGTATGTCAGTAAACTGTCGTAGAGACCAGCTCTATATAAACACTAGATCTGTCTGTCAGTAAACTGCTGTAGTTACCACCTCTAAATAAATACTAGATATGTCTGTCAGGAAACCCCTATAGTGACCACCTCTAAATAAGTACTGTAGCAGGTTTTAATTATGCATAGTGATATGGTCGCCTTCTAGCATTGTGCTAGAGGGAATTTCCCTTTAGCTTAGTCGTTAGAGCGGCAGACCAGTAAGTCTGGGTCATGGGTTTGAGGCGGGCTGGTGGCACACAACTCTCACCCTGTTACATTTGGTGCTGTAGACCACTCCAAGTGAAAGTTTACGAGATTGAGAGGCTTCCTTGGAGACAGAACCTGGGTTGGTATGTGTTCTGGGGCGAACACATGTGAAAGGCGGGTGTAGTGTAGCAAGTTTTAATTGTGCATAGTGATACAGTCACCTAGCTTTGTGCTAGGGGGAATTTCCCTTTAGCTCAGTTGGTTGAGCGGCTTACCAATAAGTCCGGGGCCATGGGTGCGATGCCGGCTGGTGGCACGCTACTCTTGCCTTGTTACAATACCACCTGCTCAATAAGACCACTTGATTAGAATCTAGACGAGTCACTTTACCTGTTTTTAACAAACATTTATCTATAAAGACTTTCTTTTCCTTGTCCCTGGGTTAAGGCAATATGATTGGATCTCATCTTTAGGTCATCTGACCATAGTAAATATTCACAGAGCTTCATGAACTTAGTCTAACAGTCTAACATTAAAAGATCTCAAACGAGTTCGAAAATCTGCTTGTTTGGAATGTAAATTACAGAGTTATTGCCCTTTGTACTAATAATTACTCTTGGAGCTTTTGAACGTGATAACATTAGTAAGTATGAACCGAGCTTAATGAAATTTTGTGTGTAGACTAACCTTGGAAAGATCTCAGATGAGTTCCAAAATGAGCCTGGTTTGACTGTTAGTTACGGAGTTATCGCCCTTTGCAATAATGATTATTTTTGGACCTTGTGAATGCGATAACTTAAGTAAATATAAACGAAGCTTAATGAAACTTTATGTGTAGACTCACATTGGAAATAACTTGTACGAGTTTGAAAATCAGCTTGATTCGACAGTAAATTATTGAGTTATTGCCATTTCCACTAAAATATAATTGGACCTTGTAAACATGTTAACTTGAGTAGATATAAATGGAGCTTAATGAAACGTTGTATTTAGACTTACATTGGAAAGATCTTGAACATTGAATGAAAATTGGCCTGATTCGACTGTAATTTACAGAGTTATTGTCCTTTGCACTGATAATTATTATTAGACTTTGTGAAAGAGATAACTTTAGTAAATATGAACCAAGCCTAATGAAACTTTGTGTGTAGACTAACATTGGAACAATCTCGGATGTATTTGAAAATCAGCTTGATTTGACAGTATATTATGGAGTTATTGCCCCTTACTAAAATATTATTGGACCTTGTGAACACGATAAACTGAGTAAATATAAATCGAGCTTTGTGTTTAGACTAATATTGGAAAGATCTTGGATGAGTTCGAAAATCGGCTTGATTCGATGGTAATTTACGGAGTTATTACCCTTTCCACTGATAATTATTATAGGACCTTGTGAATGCGATAACTTTAGTAAATATAACAAAGCTTAATGAAACTTTATGTATAGACTAACATTGGAACAATTTCAGACGAATTTTAAAATCAGCTTGAGTTGAGTAGATATACATATCAAGCTTAATGAAACTTTGTGTTTAAACTAACATTTGAAAGATCTTGGACAAGTTCGAAAATCGGCCTGATTCTATGGTAATTTATGGAGTTATTGCCCTTTGCACTGATAATTATTATTGGATCTTGTGAAATTGATACCTATAGTAAATATAAACTAAGCTAAATGAAAACTTTGTGTGTAAACTAACATTGGAACAATCTCGGATGAGTTCCAAAATCAGCTTGATTCGATGACAACTTACGGAAATATTGCCCTTTGCACTAATAATTATTACTGGATCTGTGAATACAATAACTTGAATAGAAATGCACTCAGCTTCATGAAACTTTGTATTTAGACTAAAATTGGAAGGATATCAGACAAATTCAAACAGCGACCTGATTAGAACTTACGAAGTTATTGCCCTTTGCAATTATAATTATTGAATCTTGTGAACATGATAACTTGATAAATATGCACTCAGCTTCAACTTTGTATGTAGACCAACATTGTAAAGATCTCTGACTATCGCATTTGAATATCAGCTTGTTCCTTTGTCACTTATGGAGGTAATGCCCTTTGCAATTACAATTATTAAATCTTGTGAACATGATAACTTGAGTAAATATGGTTGGAGATTAATGAAACTTTGCATATACACTAACATTGGAAATATCTCGCACAAGTTTGAAAATCAGCTTGATTCGACTTCAACTTATTTACAGAGTTATTGCCCTTTGCATTGATCCTTGTGAACAAGGTAATGTGAGCGAGTATACACCACCAAGCTTAATGAGACTTTGTATGTAGACCTATTAGATGTATGTTCCTATTTCGTGAAAAAGACATTAGTTTTCTAGTAAATTACATAACTAATTTGTGACCGTTAAGGCCCATGGGCCTCTTGTTTCATAAAAATGTATAATTATCAAGTTTGAACAGTTAATATATTTTTTGTAAGTTCTCCTTTCTGATTTTACTGTTACGAACAGCTTTATGTAAATACTTATAATGAAAAGTGAAATATTGTATCTGTTTGTAATATATATGATATAAAGGCCTTTGATTATCTGGGAGGATGTGTTCATTGACAAATTGTTGATACTGCTGCAGTAATCTGATGGTTACTGAGTACCTGTACGTCAGTTAACACAGAGAATCGTCGTTGGTCTGATGTATCACCTGGTGCCATGTCTTTAATGGTTTATTTCCTCGGAATTTTTCAGTCAAAATTACACTGCTTCCTTGGTATTTACTACAGAAATATCGTCTATAAATAGTATACTTTTATCTTGTTGCTGATGATAAATTTCATGCTGTAATTTGTAGAAGATGGGGGTAATCAATCAATAAAAACCAGGATATTGTCATATAAAGCGAAATATACATGAACACTTGTAATCAATTTAAACTGAAAATTCCTTGTTAATTTGTGTCGTGTAGGGAAATAAATGGTAGTTAGGGTGGGGGGAAAGCAATCTATAGAAACACAATACTGCCTGGATACGGGGTCTCTCGCCGCGACCATCCATCTCTGGCGACAGGCATCATGGGAAACATGCCTCTCGCAACAGTCGGCGTATGTACATCCTATAACTCCAGGCTAACATAACCACCTCAGAGACAGAGAAAAAATATACATAGGATTGGCAACATGATGAAGATAATAAAAGATGTATCATCAAATCAATATCATAACAAGGTTACTGACACTTGTGTACTAAACAGATACTTCGGGAGGAACATTTGTAACAGTAGCAAAAATTTACTTACGATGCTCAACTTATCACTGAAGATCTACAACTATAGTCAGGTATTTTAGTGCATAACTAATGAAAAGGACAGGAGAATATGGATTAGCCAAACTAGGGCTTTGAACTTAACTCTCTCCGCATCCTCCAAACCATAGCAGCTAGATTCAGGGTTTGAACTTAGCATCTTTAAAACCCTAGCAGCCGTATTCAGGGAGTTGAACTTAGCTAGTTATTTTGATTATACTAGTTTGAACATAAGAACTAGCTCCCTACTAACCCTAGAACTAGCTCCCTCCAAACCCTAGAACTAGCTTCCTACAAACCCTAGCATCTAGATCAAGAACTAGCTCCCTCCAAACCCTAGCATCTAGATCAAGAACTAGCTCTCTCCAAACCCTAGAACTAGCTCCCTACAAACCCTAGCATTTAGATCAAGAACTAGCTCCCTCCAAACCCTAGCATCTAGATCAAGAACTAGCTCCCTACAAACCCTGGCATCTAGATCAAGAACTAGCTCCCTCCAAACCCTAGCATCTAGATCAAGAACTAGCTCCCTACAAACCCTGGCATCTAGATCAAGAACTAGCTCACTCCAAACCCTGGCATCTAGATCAAGAACTAGCTCCCTCCAAACCCTAGCATCTAGATCAAGAACTAGCTCCGTACAAACCCTAGCATATAGATCAAGAACTAGCTCCCTCCAAACCCTAGCATCTAGATCAAGAACTAGCTCCCTCCAAACCCTAGCATCTACATCAAGAACGTCCTTGAAACCACTGCAGTGAGTCTGTGGGAAGTTTGAACTTAGGTACTCCTCTATATTATACCAATATGAGCATAAGAACTTAGGTACTCCTCTATATTGTACCAAAATGAGCATAAGAACTTAGGTACTCCTCTATATTATACCAATATGAGCATAAGAACTTAGGTACTCCTCTATATTATACCAATATGAGCATAAGAACTTAGGTACTCCTTTAATTATACCAATATGAGCATAAGAACTTAGGTACTCCTTTAATTATACCAATATGAGCATAAGAACTTAGGTACTCCTCTATATTATACCAATATGAGCATAAGAACTTAGGTACTCCTCTATATTATACCAATATGAGCATAAGAACTTAGGTACTCCTTTAATTATACCAATATGAGCATAAGAACTTAGGTACTCCTCTATATTATACCAATATGAGCATAAGAACTTAGGTACTCCTATAAATTATACCAATATGAGCATAAGAACTTAGGTACTCCTCTATATTATACCAATATGAGCATAAGAACTTAGGTACTCCTCTATATTATACCAATATGAGCATAAGAACTTAGGTACTCCTCTATATTATACCAATATGAGCATAATAACTTAGGTACTCCTCTATATTATACCAATATGAGCATAAGAACTTAGGTACTCCTCTATATTATACCAATATGAGCATAAGAACTTAGGTACTCCTCTATATTATACCAATATGAGCATTAGAACTTAGGTACTCCTCTATATTATACCAATATGAGCATTAGAACTTAGGTACTCCTCTATATTATACCAATATGAGCTTTAGAACTTAGGTTCTCCTCTATATTATACCAATATGAGCTTTAGAACTTCGGTACTCCTCTATATTATACCAATATGAGCATTAGAACTTAGGTACTCCTCTATATTATACCAATATGAGCATAAGAACTTAGGTACTCCTCTATATTATACCAATATGAGCTTTAGAACTTAGGTACTCCTCTATATTATACCAATATGAGCTTTAGAACTTAGGTACTCCTCTATATTATACCAATATGAGCTTTAGAACTTAGGTACTCCTCTATATTATACCAATATGAGCATTAGAACTTAGGTACTCCTCTATATTATACCAATATGAGCTTTAGAACTTAGGTACTCCTCTATATTATACCAATATGAGCTTTAGAACTTACCGGTAGGTACTCCTCTATATTATACCAATATGAGCATTAGAACTTAGGTACTCCTCTATATTATACCAATATGAGCATTAGAACTTAGGTACTCCTCTATATTATACCAATATGAGCATAAGAACTTAGGTACTCCTCTTATTATACCAATATGAGCATTAGAACTTAGGTACTCCTCTATATTATACCAATATCAGCATAAGAACTTAGGTACTCCTCTATATTATACCAATATGAGCATAAGAACTTAGGTACTCCTCTATATTATACCAATATGAGCATTAGAACTTAGGTACTCCTCTATATTATACCAATATGAGCATTAGAACTTAGGTACTCCTCTATATTATACCAATATGAGCTTTAGCACTTACCGGTAGGAGCATAAGAACTTAGGTACTCCTCTATATTATACCAATATGAGCATAAGAACTGAGGTACTCCTCTATATTATACCAATATGAGCATAAGAACTTAGGTACTCCTCTATATTATACCATTATGAGCATAAGAACTTAGGTACTCCTCTATATTATACCAATATGAGCATTAGAACTTAGGTACTCCTCTATATTATACCAATATCAGCATAAGAACTTAGGTACTCCTCTTATAATACCAATATGAGCATAAGAACTGAGGTACTCCTCTTATTATACCAATATCAGCATAAGAACTTAGGTACTCCTCTATATTGTACCAATATGAGCATAAGAACTTAGGTACTCCTCTTATTATACCAATATCAGCATAAGAACTTAGGTACTCCTCTATATTGTACCAATATGAGCATAAGAACTTAGGTACTCCTCTTATTGTACCAATATGAGCATAAGAACTTAGGTACTCCTCTATATTATACCAATATGAGCATTAGAACTTAGGTACTCTTCTATATTATACCAATATAAGCATTAGAACTTAGGTACTCCTCTATATTATACCAATATGAGCTTTAGCACTTACCGGTAGGAGCATAAGAACTTAGGTACTCCTCTATATTATACCAATATGAGCATAAGAACTGAGGTACTCCTCTATATTATACCAATATGAGCATAAGAACTTAGGTACTCCTCTATATTATACCATTATGAGCATAAGAACTTAGGTACTCCTCTATATTATACCAATATGAGCATTAGAACTTAGGTACTCCTCTATATTATACCAATATCAGCATAAGAACTTAGGTACTCCTCTATATTATACCAATATCAGCATAAGAACTTAGGTACTCCTCTTATTATACCAATATCAGCATAAGAACTTAGGTACTCCTCTTATTATTTACCATTATCAGCATAAGAACTTAGATACTCCTCTATATTGTACCAATATGAGCATAAGAACTTAGGTACTCCTCTATATTGTACCAATATCAGCATAAGAACTTAGGTACTCCTCTATATTGTACCAATATGAGCATAAGAACTTAGGTACTCCTCTTATTATACCAATATGAGCATAAGAACTTAGGTACTCCTCTATATTATACCAATATGAGCATTAAGAACTTAGGTACTCCTCTATATTACCATATACATAGAACTGTACTCCTCTAATTATACCAATATCAGCATAAGAACTTAGGTACTCCTCTTATTATACCAATATCAGCATAAGAACTTAGGTACTCCTCTATATTGTACCAATATGAGCATAAGAACTTAGGTACTCCTCTATATTATACCAATATGAGCATAAGAACTTAGGTACTCCTCTATATTATACCAATATGAGCATTAGAACTTAGGTACTCCTCTATATTATACCAATATCAGCATAAGAACTTAGGTACTCCTCTATATTATACCAATATCAGCATATTATACCAATATCAGCATAAGAACTTAGGTACTCCTCTATATTATACCAATATGAGCATAAGAACTTAGGTACTCCTCTTATTATACCAATATCAGCATAAGAACTTAGGTACTCCTCTATATTGTACCAATATGAGCATAAGAACTTAGGTACTCCTCTTATTATACCAATATGAGCATAAGAACTTAGGTACTCCTCTATATTATACCAATATGAGCATAAGAACTTAGGTACTCCTCTATATTATACCAATATGAGCATTAGAACTTAGGTACTCCTCTATATTATACCAATATGAGCATTAGAACTTAGGTACTCCTCTATATTATACCAATATGAGCATAAGAACTTAGGTACTCCTCTATATTATACCAATATGAGCATTAGAACTTAGGTACTCCTCTATATTATACCAATATGAGCATTAGAACTTAGGTACTCCTCTATATTATACCAATATGAGCATTAGAACTTAGGTACTCCTCTATATTATACCAATATGGAGCATAAGAACTTAGGTACTCCTCTATATTATACCAATATGAGCATAAGAACTTAGGTACTCCTCTATATTATACCAATATGAGCATTAGAACTTAGGTACTCCTCTATATTATACCAATATGAGCATAAGAACTTAGGTACTCCTCTATATTATACCAATATTAGCATAAGAACTTAGGTACTCCTCTATATTATACCAATATGAGCATAAGAACTTAGGTACTCCTCTATATTATACCAATATGAGCATAAGAACTTAGGTACTCCTCTATATTATACCAATATGAGCATAAGAACTTAGGTACTCCTCTATATTATACCAATATGAGCATAAGAACTTAGGTACTCCTCTATATTATACCAATATGAGCATAAGAACTTAGGTACTCCTCTATATAATACCAATATGAGCATAAGAACTTAGGTACTCCTCTATATTATACCAATATGAGCATAAGAACTTAGGTACTCCTCTATATTATACCAATATGAGCATAAGAACTTAGGTACTCCTCTATATTATACCAATATGAGCATAAGAACTTAGGTACTCCTTTAATTATACCAATATGAGCATAAGAACTGAGGTACTCCTCTTATTATACCAATATGAGCATAAGAACTTAGGTACTCCTCTATATTATACCAATATGAGCATAAGAACTTAGGTACTCCTCTAATTATACCAATATGAGCATTAGAACTTAGGTACTCCTCTATATTATACCAATATGAGCATAAGAACTTAGGTACTCCTCTATATTATACCAATATGAGCATAAGAACTTAGGTACTCCTCTATATTATACCAATATGAGCATAAGAACTTAGGTACTCCTCTATATTATACCAATATGAGCATAAGAACTTAGGTACTCCTTTAATTATACCAATATGAGCATTAGAACTTAGGTACTCCTCTATATTATACCAAATATGAGCATTAGAACTTAGGTACTCCTCTATATTATACCAATATGAGCATAAGAACTTAGGTACTCCTCTATATTATACCAATATGAGCATTAAGAACTTAGGTACTCCTCTATATTATACCAATATGAGCATAAGAACTTAGGTACTCCTCTATATTATACCAATATGAGCATAAGAACTTAGGTACTCCTCTATATTATACCAATATGAGCATAAGAACTTAGGTACTCCTCTATATTATACCAATATGAGCATAAGAACTTAGGTACTCCTCTATATTATACCAATATGAGCATAAGAACTTAGGTACTCCTCTATATTATACCAATATGAGCATAAGAACTTAGGTACTCCCTCTATATTATACCAATATGAGCATAAGAACTTAGGTACTCCTCTATATTATACCAATATCAGCATAAGAACTTAGGTACTCCTCTATATTATACCAATATGAGCATAAGAACTTAGGTACTCCTCTATATTGTATACCAATATGAGCATAAGAACTTAGGTACTCCTCTATATTATACCAATATGAGCATAAGAACTTAGGTACTCCTCTATATTATACCTGCATTAAGAACTTAGGTACTCCTCTTATTATACCAATATGAGCATAAGAACTTAGGTACTCCTCTATATTATACCAATATGAGCATTAGAACTTAGGGTACTCCCTCTTATTATACCAATATGAAGCATAAGAACTTAGGTACTCCTCTATATACCAATATACCAATATGAGCATAAGAACTTAGGTACTCCTCTATATTATACCAATATGAGCATAAGAAACTTTAGGTACTCCTCTATATTATACAATATTGAGCATAAGAACTTAGGTACTCCTCTTATTATACCAATAATCAGCATAAGAAACTTAGGTACTCCTCTATATTATACCAATATGAGCATAAGAACTTAGGTACTCCTCTATATTATACCAATATGAGCATAAGAACTTAGGTACTACTCCTCTATATTATACCAATATGAGCATTAGAACTTAGGTACTCCTCTATATTATACCAATATGAGCATAAGAACTTAGGTACTCCTTTATATTTACCTAATATGAGCATAATGAACTTAGGTACTCCTCTATATATTTATACCAATATGAGCATAAGAACTTAGGTACTCCTCATATATTATACCAATATGAGCATAAGAACTTAGGTACTCCTCTATATTATACCAATATGTAGCAAAGAACTTAGGTACTCCTCTTATATTATACCAATATGAGAGCATAAGAACTTAGGTACTCCTTATATTATACCAATATGAGCATAAAGAACTTAGGGTACTCCTCTTATAGTATACCAATTATCAGCATAAGAACTTAGGTACTCCCTCTATATTATACCAATATGAGCATATAAGAACTTAGGTACTCCTCTATTATTATACCAATATGGAGCATCAAAAGAACTTAGGTACTCCTCTATTATTATACCAATATGAGCATAAGAACTTAGGTACTCCTCTATATTATACCAATATGAGCATAAGTAACTTAGGTACTCCTCTATATTATACCAATATGAGCATAAGAACTTAGGTACTCCTCTATATTATACCAATATGAGCATAAGAACTTAGGTACTCCTCTTAATTATACCAATAATGATGATCAGAACTTAAGAACTTAGGTACCCTATGAGCATTAGAATTAGGTACTCCCTTTAAATTATACCAATATGAGCATAAGAACTTAGGTACTCCTCTATATTATACCAATAATGAGCATAAGAACTTAGGTACTCCTCTATATTATACCAATATGAGCATAAGAAACTTAGGTACTCCTCTATATTATACCAATATGGAGCATAAGAACTTAGGTACTCTCTTATATTATACCAATATGAGCATTAAGAACTTAGGTACTCCTTTAATTATACCAATATGAGCATTAGTAACTTAGGTACTCCTCTATATTATACCAATATGAGCATTAGAACTTAGGTACTCCTCTATATTATACCAATATGAGCATAAAACTTAGGTACTCTCCTATTAAATACCATTATACCAATATGACATTAAGAACTTAGGTACTCCTCACAGTATGGGCAAACTGCCATGTATAAACATAACTGTAACACTCCTCACAGTATGGACCAAGTCTGCTGTAGAACACACTGTGAACACTCCTCACAGTATGGGCCAAGTCTGTGTATAGCTGTACTGTAACACTCCTCACTGTATGGGACCAAGTCTGGCTGTAGGAAACACACTGTAAAACACTCCTCACAGTATGGACCAAGTCAGCTGTAGAAACCACACTGTAACACTCCTCACAGTATGGACCAAGTCTGCTGTAGAAACACACTGTAACATCCTCCAGTATCAAGTCTGATGTAGAAACACCCTGTAACACTCCTCACAGTATGAGACTCCAAGTCCTGCTGTATAACACACTGTACACTCCTCACAGTATGGACCAAGTCTGCTGTAGAAATAAACACTGTAACACATCCTCACAGTATGGGGCCAAGTCTGCTGTAGTAAAACACACTGTAACACTCCTCACAGTATGGAGCCAAGTCTCTGCTGTAGAAACACACTGTAACACTCCTCACAGTATGGGCCAAGTCTGCTGCTTTACGAAAATGGACCACTGTAACCACTCCTCCTCACAGTATGGGCCAAGTCTGCTGTAGAAAAAAACAGCACTGTAACACTCCTCACTCAGTATGGACCAAGTCTGCTGTAGAAAACACTACTGTAACACTCCTCACAGTATGGACCAAGTCTGCTGTAGAAAACACACTGTAACACTCCTCACAGTATGGGTCCCAAGTCTGCTGTATAGAAACACACTGTAACACTCCTCAACAGTATGGACCAAGTCTGCTGTATAAACATCACTGTAAACACTCCTCACAGTATGGGCCAAGTCTGCTGTAGAAAACACACTGTAACACTCCTCACAGTATGGGACCAAGTCTGCTGTATAGAACACACTGTAACACTCCTCACCAGTATGGATCCAAGTCTGCTGTAGAAACACTACTGTAAACACTCCTCACCAGTATGGACCAAGTCTGCTGTAGAAACACACTGTAACACTCCTCACAGTTTGAAGCCCAAGTCTGCTGTAGAAACACACTGTAACACTCCTCACAGTATGGGACCAAGAAACCATACTGTAACACTAATCACTGCTGTAGAAAACACACTGTAACACTCCTCACAGTATGGACCTGTAACACTTCCTCACTGACGGGCCCCACAAGTCTGCTGTAGAAACATACTGTAACAACTCCTCCACAGTATGGGACCAAGTCTGCTGTGAAAAATACGTGTAAACACTCCCTCACACAGTCTGCTGTTCGAACTCATGTAACACTCCTTCTCAGTATGGACCAAGTCTGCTGTATAAACACACTGTAACACTCCTCACAGTATGGGCCAAGTCTGCTGTAGAAACATTTACTGTAACACTCCTCCAGTATGGACCAAGTCTGCTGTAGAAACAGTCTGTAACACTCCTCACAGTATGGCCAAGTCTGCTGTTGAAAAACACTGTAGACACTCCTCACAGTATGGACCAAGTCTGCTGTAGAAACACACTGTAACACTCCTCACAGTATGGACCAAGTCTGCTGTAGAAACACACTGTAACACTCCTCACAGTATGGGCCAAGTCTGCTGTATAAACACACTGTAACACTCCTCACAGTATGGGCCAAGTCTGCTGTAGAAAACACACTGTAACACTCCTCACAGTATGGGCCAAGTCTGCTGTAGAAACACACTGTAACACTCCTCACAGTATGGACCAAGTCTGCTGTAGAAAACACTGTAACACTCTCACAGTATGGACCAAGTCTGCTGTAGAAACACTGTAACACTCCTCACAGTATGGGCCAAGTCTGCTGTAGAAACACACTGTAACACTCCTCACAGTATGGGCCAAGTCTGCTGTATAAACACACTGTAACACTCCTCACAGTATGGACCAAGTCTGCTGTAGAAACACACTGTAACACTCCTCACAGTATGGACCAAGTCTGCTGTAGAAACACTCTGTAACACTCCTCACAGTATGGACCAAGTCTGCTGTAGAAACACACTGTAACACTCCTCACAGTATGGACCAAGTCTGCTGTAGAAACACACTGTAACACTCCTCACAGTATGGACCAAGTCTGCTGTAGAAACACACTGTAACACTCCTCACAGTATGGACCAAGTCTGCTGTAGAAACACACTGTAACACTCCTCACAGTATGGACCAAGTCTGCTGTAGAAACACACTGTAACACTCCTCACAGTATGGACCAAGTCTGCTGTAGAAACACACTGTAACACTCCTCACAGTATGGGCCAAGTCTGCTGTATAAACACTTTGTAACACTCCTCACAGTATGGGCCAAGTCTGCTGTTGAAACACTCTGTAACACTCCTCACAGTATGGGCCCAAGTCTGCTGTATAAACACTTTGTAACACTCCTCACAGTATGGGCCAAGTCTGCTGTTGAAACACTCTGTAACACTCCTCACAGTATGGGCCCAAGTCTGCTGTAGAAACGCTCTGTGACACTCCTAACAGTATGGGCCCAAGTCTGCTGTAGAAACACACTGTAACACTCCTCACAGTATGGACCAAGTCTGCTGTATAAAACACACTGTAACACTCCTCACAGTATGGGCCAAGTCTGCTGTAAACACACTGTAACACTCCTCACAGTATGGCCAAGTCTGCTGTATAAACACACTGTAACACTCCTCACAGTATGGCCAAGTCTGCTGTAGAAAACACACTGTAACACTCCTCACAGTATGGGCCAAGTCTGCTGTAGAAACACACTGTAACACTCCTCACAGTATGGACCAAGTCTGCTGTAGAAACACACTGTAACACTCCTCACAGTATGGGCCAAGTCTGCTGTAGAAACACACTGTAACACTCCTCACAGTATGGACCAAGTCTGCTGTAGAAACACACTGTAACACTCCTCACAGTATGGACCAAGTCTGCTGTAGAAACACACTGTAACACTCCTCACAGTATGGACCAAGTCTGCTGTAGAAACACACTGTAACACTCCTCACAGTATGGGCCAAGTCTGCTGTAGAAACACACTGTAACACTCCTCACAGTATGGGCCCAAGTCTGCTGTATAAAACACTGTAACACTCCTCACAGTATGGGCCAAGTCTGCTGTAGAAACACACTGTAACACTCCTCACAGTATGGACCAAGTCTGCTGTAGAAACACACTGTAACACTCCTCACAGTATGGACCAAGTCTGCTGTATAAACACACTGTAACACTCCTCACAGTATGGACCAAGTCTGCTGTAGAAACACACTGTAACACTCCTCACAGTATGGACCAAGTCTGCTGTAGAAAACACACTGTAACACTCCTCACAGTATGGGACCAAGTCTGCTGTAGAAACACACTGTAACACTCCTCACAGTATGGACCAAGTCTGCTGTAAAACACACTGTAACACTCCTCACAGTATGGACCAAGTCTGCTGTAGAAACACTGTAACACTCCTCACAGTATGGGCCAAGCTGCTGTAGAAACACACTGTAACACTCCTCACAGTATGGACCAAGTCTGCTGTAGAAACACACTGTAACACTCCTCACAGTATGGACCAAGTCTGCTGTAGAAACACACTGTAACACTCCTCACAGTATGGACCAAGTCTGCTGTAGAAACACACTGTAACACTCCTCACAGTATGGACCAAGTCTGCTGTAGAAACACACTGTAACACTCCTCACAGTATGGACCAAGTCTGCTGTAGAAACACACTGTAACACTCCTCACAGTATGGGCCAAGTCTGCTGTAGAAACACACTGTAACACTCCTCACAGTATGGGCCAAGTCTGCTGTATAAACACACTGTAACACTCCTCACAGTATGGACCAAGTCTGCTGTAGAAACACTGTAACACTCCTCACAGTATGGGCCAAGTCTACTGTAGAAACACACTGTAACACTCCTCACAGTATGGACCAAGTCTGCTGTAGAAACACTGTAACACTCCTCACAGTATGGACCAAGTCTGCTGTAGAAAACACACTGTAACACTCCTCACAGTATGGGCCAAGTCTGCTGTAGAAACAGTCTGCTGTAACACTCCTCACAGTATGGACCAAGTCTGCTGTAAAAACACTGTAACACTCCTCACAGTATGGACCAAGTCTGCTGTAGAAACATACTGTAACACTCCTCACAGTATGGGCCAAGTCTGCTGTAGAAACACACTGTAACACTCCTCACAGTATGGACCAAGTCTGCTGTAGAAACACTGTAACACTCCTCACAGTATGGACCAAGTCTGCTGTAGAAACATACTGTAACACTCCTCACAGTATGGACCAAGTCTGCTGTATAAACACACTGTAACACTCCTCACAGTATGGACCAAGTCTGCTGTAGAAACACTGTAACACTCCTCACAGTATGGACCAAGTCTGCTGTAGAAACACACTGTAACACTCCTCACAGTATGGGCCAAGTCTGCTGTAGAAACAAACTGTAACACTCCTCACAGTATGGACCAAGTCTGCTGTAGAAACACACTGTAACACTCCTCACAGTATGGACCAAGTCTGCTGTAGAAACACACTGTAACACTCCTCACAGTATGGACCAAGTCTGCTGTAGAAACACACTGTAACACTCCTCACAGTATGGACCAAGTCTGCTGTAGAAACACACTGTAACACTCCTCACAGTATGGACCAAGTCTGCTGTAGAAACACTGTAACACTCCTCACAGTATGGGCCAAGTCTACTGTAGAAACACACTGTAACACTCCTCACAGTATGGACCAAGTCTGCTGTAGAAACACTGTAACACTCCTCACAGTATGGGCCAAGTCTGCTGTAGAAACACACTGTAACACTCCTCACAGTATGGACCAAGTCTGCTGTAGAAACACTGTAACACTCCTCACAGTATGGGCCAAGTCTACTGTAGAAACACACTGTAACACTCCTCACAGTATGGACCAAGTCTGCTGTAGAAACACACTGTAACACTCCTCACAGTATGGGCCAAGTCTGCTGTATAAACACACTGTAACACTCCTCACAGTATGGACCAAGTCTGCTGTAGAAAACACTGTAACACTCCTCACAGTATGGACCAAGTCTGCTGTATAAAACACACTGTAACACTCCTCACAGTATGGACCAAGTCTGCTGTATAAACACACTGTAACACTCCTCACAGTATGGACCAAGTCTGCTGTAGAAACACACTGTAACACTCCTCACAGTATGGACCAAGTCTGCTGTAGAAACACACTGTAACACTCCTCACAGTATGGACCAAGTCTGCTGTAGAAACACACTGTAACACTCCTCACAGTATGGACCAAGTCTGCTGTAGAAACACACTGTAACACTCCTCACAGTATGGGCCAAGTCTGCTGTAGAAACACACTGTAACACTCCTCACAGTATGGACCAAGTCTGCTGTAGAAACACTGTAACACTCCTCACAGTATGGACCAAGTCTGCTGTAGAAACACACTGTAACACTCCTCACAGTATGGACCAAGTCTGCTGTAGAAACACACTGTAACACTCCTCACAGTATGGGCCCAAGTCTGCTGTAGAAACACACTGTAACACTCCTCACAGTATGGACCAAGTCTGCTGTAGAAACACACTGTAACACTCCTCACAGTATGGACCAAGTCTGCTGTAGAAACACACTGTAACACTCCTCACAGTATGGACCAAGTCTGCTGTAGAAACACACTGTAACACTCCTCACAGTATGGACCAAGTCTGCTGTAGAAACACACTGTAACACTCCTCACAGTATGGACCAAGTCTGCTGTAGAAACACACTGTAACACTCCTCACAGTATGGACCAAGTCTGCTGTAGAAACACACTGTAACACTCCTCACAGTATGGACCAAGTCTGCTGTAGAAAAACACTGTAACACTCCTCACAGTATGGGACCAAGTCTGCTGTAGAAACACACTGTAACACTCCTCACAGTATGGGCCCAAGTCTGCTGTAGAAACACACTGTAACACTCCTCACAGTATGGACCAAGTCTGCTGTATAAACACACTGTAACACTCCTCACAGTATGGACCAAGTCTGCTGTAGAAACACACTGTAAACACTCCTCACAGTATGGACCCAAGTCTGCTGTAGAAACACACTGTAACACTCCTCACAGTATGGGCCAAGTCTGCTGTAGAAACACACTGTAACACTCCTCACAGTATGGGCCAAGTCTGCTGTATAAACACACTGTAACACTCCTCACAGTATGGACCAAGTCTGCTGTAGAAACACACTGTAACACTCCTCACAGTATGGACCAAGTCTGCTGTAGAAACACACTGTAACACTCCTCACAGTATGGACCAAGTCTGCTGTAGAAACACACTGTAACACTCCTCACAGTATGGACCAAGTCTGCTGTAGAAACACACTGTAACACTCCTCACAGTATGGACCAAGTCTGCTGTATAAACACACTGTAACACTCCTCACAGTATGGGCCAAGTCTGCTGTTGAAACACTCTGTAACACTCCTCACAGTATGGGCCCAAGTCTGCTGTATAAACACTTTGTAACACTCCTCACAAGTCTGCTGTAAACACTCTGTAACACTCCTCACAGTATGGGCCCAAGTCTGCTGTAGAAACACTCTGTAACACTCCTCACAGTATGGACCAAGTCTGCTGTATAAACACACTGTAACACTCCTCTCACAGTATGGACCAAGTCTGCTGTAGAAACACACTGTAACACTCCTCACAGTATGGACCAAGTCTGCTGTAGAAACACACTGTAACACTCCTCACAGTATGGACCAAGTCTGCTGTAGAAAACACACTGTAAACACTCCTCACAGTATGGACCAAGTCTGCTGTAGAAACACACTGTAACACTCCTCACAGTATGGACCAAGTCTGCTGTAGAAACACACTGTAACACTCCTCACAGTATGGCCAAGTCTGCTGTAGAAACACACTGTAACACTCCTCACAGTATGGACCAAGTCTGCTGTAGAAACACACTGTAACACTCCTCACAGTATGGACCAAGTCTGCTGTAGAAACACACTGTAACACTCCTCACAGTATGGACCAAGTCTGCTGTAGAAACACACTGTAACACTCCTCACAGTATGGACCAAGTCTGCTGTAGAAACACACTGTAACACTCCTCACAGTATGGACCAAGTCTGCTGTAGAAACACACTGTAACACTCCTCACAGTATGGACCAAGTCTGCTGTAGAAACACTCTGTAACACTCCTCACAGTATGGACCAAGTCTGCTGTATAAACACACTGTAACACTCCTCACAGTATGGACCAAGTCTGCTGTAGAAACACACTGTAACACTCCTCACAGTATGGACCAAGTCTGCTGTAGAAAACACACTGTAACACTCCTCACAGTATGGACCAAGTCTGCTGTATAAACACACTGTAACACTCCTCACAGTATGGACCAAGTCTGCTGTAGAAACACACTGTAACACTCCTCACAGTATGGACCAAGTCTGCTGTAGAAACACACTGTAACACTCCTCACAGTATGGACCAAGTCTGCTGTAGAAACACACTGTAACACTCCTCACAGTATGGACCAAGTCTGCTGTAGAAACACACTGTAACACTCCTCACAGTATGGGACCAAGTCTGCTGTATAAACACTTTGTAACACTCCTCACAGTATGGCCAAGTCTGCTGTAGAAACACTGTAACACTCCTCACAGTATGGACCAAGTCTGCTGTATAGAAACACACTGTAACACTCCTCACAGTATGGACCAAGTCTGCTGTAGAAACACACTGTAACACTCCTCACAGTATGGGACCAAGTCTGCTGTAGAAACACACTGTAACACTCCTCACAGTATGGACCAAGTCTGCTGTAGAAACACACTGTAACACTCCTCACAGTATGGACCAAGTCTGCTGTAGAAACACACTGTAACACTCCTCACAGTATGGACCAAGTCTGCTGTAGAAACACACTGTAACACTCCTCACAGTATGGGCCAAGTCTGCTGTAGAAACACACTGTAACACTCCTCACAGTATGGACCAAGTCTGCTGTAGAAACACACACACTGTAACACACTCCTCACAGTATGGACCAAGTCTGCTGTAGAAACACTCTGTAACACTCCTCACAGTATGGACCCAAGTCTGCTGTAGAAACACACTGTAACACTCCTCACAGTATGGACCAAGTCTGCTGTAGAAACACACTGTAACACTCCTCACAGTATGGGCCAAGTCTGCTGTAGAAACACACTGTAACACTCCTCACAGTATGGACCAAGTCTGCTGTAGAAACACACTGTAACACTCCTCACAGTATGGGCCAAGTCTGCTGTAGAAACACACTGTAACACTCCTCACAGTATGGACCAAGTCTGCTGTATAAAACACACTGTAACACTCCTCACAGTATGGACCAAGTCTGCTGTAGAACACACTGTAACACTCCTCACAGTATGGACCAAGTCTGCTGTAGAAACACACTGTAACACTCCTCACAGTATGGACCAAGTCTGCTGTAGAAACACACTGTAACACTCCTCACAGTATGGACCAAGTCTGCTGTATAAACACACTGTAACACTCCTCACAGTATGGACCAAGTCTGCTGTAGAAACACACTGTAACACTCCTCACAGTATGGACCAAGTCTGCTGTAGAAACACACTGTAACACTCCTCACAGTATGGGCCAAGTCTGCTGTAGAAACACACTGTAACACTCCTCACAGTATGGACCAAGTCTGCTGTAGAAACACACTGTAACACTCCTCACAGTATGGACCAAGTCTGCTGTAGAAACACACTCTGTAACACTCCTCACAGTATGGACCAAGTCTGCTGTAGAAACACACTGTAACACTCCTCACAGTATGGACCAAGTCTGCTGTAGAAACACACTGTAACACTCCTCACAGTATGGACCAAGTCTGCTGTAGAAACACACTGTAACACTCCTCACAGTATGGACCAAGTCTGCTGTAGAAACACACTGTAACACTCCTCACAGTATGGACCAAGTCTGCTGTAGAAACACACTGTAACACTCCTCACAGTATGGACCAAGTCTGCTGTATAAACACACTGTAACACTCCTCACAGTTATGGACCAAGTCTGCTGTAGAAACACACTGTAACACTCCTCACAGTATGGGCCAAGTCTGCTGTAGAAACACACTGTAACACTCCTCACAGTATGGACCAAGTCTGCTGTAGAACACCTGTAACACTCCTCACAGTATGGCCAAGTCTGCTGTAGAAACACACTGTAACACTCCTCACAGTATGGACCAAGTCTGCTGTAGAAACACACTGTAACACTCCTCACAGTATGGACCCAAGTCTGATGTAGAAACATACTGTAACACTCCTCACAGTATGGACCAAGTCTGCTGTAGAAACACTGTAACACTCCTCACAGTATGGACCAAGTCTGCTGTAGAAACACACTGTAACACTCCTCACAGTATGGACCAAGTCTGCTGTAGAAACACACTGTAACACTCCTCACAGTATGGACCAAGTCTGCTGTAGAAACACACTGTAACACTCCTCACAGTATGGACCAAGTCTGCTGTAGAAACACACTGTAACACTCCTCACAGTATGGGCCAAGTCTGCTGTAGAAACACACTGTAACACTCCTCACAGTATGGACCAAGTCTGCTGTAGAAACACACTGTAACACTCCTCACAGTATGGACCAAGTCTGCTGTAGAAACACACTGTAACACTCCTCACAGTATGGGCCAAGTCTGCTGTAGAAACACTCTGTAACACTCCTCACAGTATGGACCAAGTCTGCTGTAGAAACACACTGTAACACTCCTCACAGTATGGGCCAAGTCTGCTGTAGAAACACACTGTAACACTCCTCACAGTATGGACCAAGTCTGCTGTAGAAACACACTGTAACACTCCTCACAGTATGGACCAAGTCTGCTGTAGAAACACACTGTAACACTCCTCACAGTATGGGCCAAGTCTGCTGTAGAAACACACTGTAACACTCCTCACAGTATGGACCAAGTCTGCTGTAGAAACACACTGTAACACTCCTCACAGTATGGGCCAAGTCTGCTGTAGAAACACACTGTAACACTCCTCACAGTATGGACCAAGTCTGCTGTAGAAACACTCTGTAACACTCCTCACAGTATGGGCCCAAGTCTGCTGTAGAAACACACTGTAACACTCCTCACAGTATGGACCAAGTCTGCTGTAGAAACACACTGTAACACTCCTCACAGTATGGACCAAGTCTGCTGTTGAAACACTTTGTAACACTCCTCACAGTATGGGCCAAGTCTGCTGTAGAAACACTCTGTAACACTCCTCACAGTATGGGCCAAGTCTGCTGTTGAAACACTCTGTAACACTCCTCACAGTATGGGCCCAAGTCTGCTGTTGAAACACACTGTAACACTCCTCACAGTATGGGCCCAAGTCTGCTGTATAAACACACTGTAACACTCCTCACAGTATGGACCAAGTCTGCTGTAGAAACACACTGTAACACTCCTCACAGTATGGACCAAGTCTGCTGTAGAAACACACTGTAACACTCCTCACAGTATGGACCAAGTCTGCTGTAGAAACACACTGTAACACTCCTCACAGTATGGGCCAAGTCTGCTGTTGAAACACTCTGTAACACTCCTCACAGTATGGGCCCAAGTCTGCTGTAGAAACGCTCTGTGACACTCCTAACAGTATGGGCCCAAGTCTGCTGTAGAAACACACTGTAACACTCCTCACAGTATGGACCAAGTCTGCTGTAGAAACACACTGTAACACTCCTCACAGTATGGACCAAGTCTGCTGTAGAAACACACTGTAACACTCCTCACAGTATGGACCAAGTCTGCTGTAGAAACACACTGTAACACTCCTCACAGTATGGCCAAGTCTGCTGTAGAAACACACTGTAACACTCCTCACAGTATGGACCAAGTCTGCTGTAGAAACACACTGTAACACTCCTCACAGTATGGACCAAGTCTGCTGTAGAAAACACACTGTAACACTCCTCACAGTATGGACCAAGTCTGCTGTATAAACACACTGTAACACTCCTCACAGTATGGACCAAGTCTGCTGTAGAAACACACTGTAACACTCCTCACAGTATGGACCAAGTCTGCTGTAGAAACACACTGTAACACTCCTCACAGTATGGACCAAGTCTGCTGTAGAAACACACTGTAACACTCCTCACAGTATGGACCAAGTCTGCTGTATAAACACACTGTAACACTCCTCACAGTATGGGCCCAAGTCTGCTGTAGAAACACTGTAACACTCCTCACAGTATGGGCCAAGTCTGCTGTAGAAACACACTGTAACACTCCTCACAGTATGGGACCAAGTCTGCTGTAGAAACACACTGTAACACTCCTCACAGTATGGACCAAGTCTGCTGTATAAACACACTGTAACACTCCTCACAGTATGGGCCCAAGTCTGCTGTTGAAACACACTGTAACACTCCTCACAGTATGGGCCCAAGTCTGCTGTAGAAACACACTGTAACACTCCTCACAGTATGGACCAAGTCTGCTGTAGAAACACACTGTAACACTCCTCACAGTATGGACCAAGTCTGCTGTAGAAACACACTGTAACACTCCTCACAGTATGGACCAAGTCTGCTGTAGAAACACACTGTAACACTCCTCACAGTATGGACCAAGTCTGCTGTAGAAACACACTGTAACACTCCTCACAGTATGGACCAAGTCTGCTGTAGAAACACACTGTAAAACTCCTCACAGTATGGGCCAAGTCTGCTGTAGAAACACACTGTAACACTCCTCACAGTATGGACCAAGTCTGCTGTAGAAACACACTGTAACACTCCTCACAGTATGGACCAAGTCTGCTGTAGAAACACACTGTAACACTCCTCACAGTATGGACCAAGTCTGCTGTAGAAACACACTGTAACACTCCTCACAGTATGGACCAAGTCTGCTGTATAAACACACTGTAACACTCCTCACAGTATGGACCAAGTCTGCTGTTGAAACACACTGTAACACTCCTCACAGTATGGGCCCAAGTCTGCTGTAGAAACACACTGTAACACTCCTCACAGTATGGGACCAAGTCTGCTGTAGAAACACACTGTAACACTCCTCACAGTATGGACCAAGTCTGCTGTAGAAAACACACTGTAACACTCCTCACAGTATGGACCAAGTCTGCTGTAGAAACACACTGTAACACTCCTCACAGTATGGACCAAGTCTGCTGTAGAAAACACACTGTAACACTCCTCACAGTATGGACCAAGTCTGCTGTAGAAACACACTGTAACACTCCTCACAGTATGGGCCCAAGTCTGCTGTAGAAACACACTGTAACACTCCTCACAGTATGGGCCAAGTCTGCTGTAGAAACACACTGTAACACTCCTCACAGTATGGACCAAGTCTGCTGTAGAAACACACTGTAACACTCCTCACAGTATGGACCAAGTCTGCTGTAGAAACACACTGTAACACTCCTCACAGTATGGACCAAGTCTGCTGTAGAAACACACTGTAACACTCCTCACAGTATGGACCAAGTCTGCTGTATAAACACACTGTAACACTCCTCACAGTATGGACCAAGTCTGCTGTAGAAACACACTGTAACACTCCTCACAGTATGGGCCAAGTCTGCTGTTGAAACACTCTGTAACACTCCTCACAGTATGGGCCCAAGTCTGCTGTAGAAACACACTGTAACACTCCTCACAGTATAGGCCAAGTCTACTGTATAAATACACTGTAACACTCCTCACAGTATGGACCAAGTCTGCTGTAGAAACACACTGTAACACTCCTCACAGTATGGGCCAAGTCTGCTGTAGAAACACACTGTAACACTCCTCACAGTATGGACCAAGTCTGCTGTAGAAACACACTGTAACACTCCTCACAGTATGGGCCAAGTCTGCTGTAGAAACACACTGTAACACTCCTCACAGTATGGACCAAGTCTGCTGTAGAAACACACTGTAACACTCCTCACAGTATGGACCAAGTCTGCTGTAGAAACACACTGTAACACTCCTCACAGTATGGGACCAAGTCTGCTGTAGAAACACACTGTAACACTCCTCACAGTATGGACCAAGTCTGCTGTAGAAACACACTGTAACACTCCTCACAGTATGGGCCAAGTCTGCTGTAGAAACACACTGTAACACTCCTCACAGTATGGGCCAAGTCTGCTGTAGAAACACACTGTAACACTCCTCACAGTATGGACCAAGTCTGCTGTAGAAACACACTGTAACACTCCTCACAGTATGGGCCCAAGTCTGCTGTAGAAACACACTGTAACACTCCTCACAGTATGGGCCCAAGTCTGCTGTAGAAACACACTGTAACACTCCTCACAGTATGGACCAAGTCTGCTGTAGAAACACACTGTAACACTCCTCACAGTATGGACCAAGTCTGCTGTAGAAACACACTGTAACACTCCTCACAGTATGGACCAAGTCTGCTGTAGAAACACACTGTAACACTCCTCACAGTATGGACCAAGTCTGCTGTAGAAACACACTGTAACACTCACAGTATGGCCACAGTATGGAAACACCAAGTCTACTGTAGCAAAACACACTGTAACACTCCTCACAGTATGGACCAAGTCTGCTGTATAAACACACTGTAACACTCCTCACAGTATGGACCAAGTCTGCTGTAGAAACACACTGTAACACTCCTCACAGTATGGACCAAGTCTGCTGTATAAACACACTGTAACACTCCTCACAGTATGGACCAAGTCTGCTGTAGAAACACTCTGTAACACTCCTCACAGTATGGACCAAGTCTGCTGTAGAAACACACTGTAACACTCCTCACAGTATGGACCAAGTCTGCTGTAGAAACACACTGTAACACTCCTCACAGTATGGACCAAGTCTGCTGTAGAAACACACTGTAACACTCCTCACAGTATGGACCAAGTCTGCTGTAGAAACACACTGTAACACTCCTCACAGTATGGACCAAGTCTGCTGTAGAAACACACTGTAACACTCCTCACAGTATGGACCAAGTCTGCTGTAGAAACACACTGTAACACTCCTCACAGTATGGGCCAAGTCTACTGTATAAACACTCTGTAACACTCCTCACAGTATGGACCAAGTCTGCTGTAGAAACACTGTAACACTCCTCACAGTATGGGCCAAGTCTGCTGTATAAACACACTGTAACACTCCTCACAGTATGGACCAAGTCTGCTGTAGAAACACACTGTAACACTCCTCACAGTATGGACCAAGTCTGCTGTAGAAACACACTGTAACACTCCTCACAGTATGGACCAAGTCTGCTGTAGAAACACACTGTAACACTCCTCACAGTATGGACCAAGTCTGCTGTAGAAACACACTGTAACACTCCTCACAGTATGGACCAAGTCTGCTGTAGAAACACACTGTAACACTCCTCACAGTATGGACCAAGTCTGCTGTATAAACACACTGTAACACTCCTCACAGTATGGACCAAGTCTGCTGTAGAAACACACTGTAACACTCCTCACAGTATGGACCAAGTCTGCTGTAGAAACACACTGTAACACTCCTCACAGTATGGACCAAGTCTGCTGTAGAAAACACTCTGTAACACTCCTCACAGTATGGACCAAGTCTGCTGTAGAAAACACACTGTAACACTCCTCACAGTATGGACCAAGACTGCTGTATAAACATACTGTAACACTCCTCACAGTATGGACCAAGTCTGCTGTATAAACACTGTAACACTCCTCACAGTATGGGCCCAAGTCTGCTGTAGAAACACTCTGTAACATTCCTCACAGTATGGACCAAGTCTGCTGTATAAACACACTGTAACACTCCTCACAGTATGGACCAAGTCTGCTGTATAAACACACTGTAACACTCCTCACAGTATGGACCAAGTCTGCTGTAGAAACACTCTGTAACACTCCTCACAGTATGGACCAAGTCTGCTGTATAAACACACTGTAACACTCCTCACAGTATGGACCAAGTCTGCTGTAGAAACACACTGTAACACTCCTCACAGTATGGACCAAGTCTGCTGTAGAAACACACTGTAACACTCCTCACAGTATGGACCAAGTCTGCTGTAGAAACACACTGTAACACTCCTCACAGTATGGACCAAGTCTGCTGTATAAACACACTGTAACACTCCTCACAGTATGGACCAAGTCTGCTGTAGAAACACACTGTAACACTCCTCACAGTATGGACCAAGTCTGCTGTAGAAACACACTGTAACACTCCTCACAGTATGGACCAAGTCTGCTGTAGAAACACTCTGTAACACTCCTCACAGTATGGACCAAGTCTGCTGTAGAAACACACTGTAACACTCCTCACAGTATGGACCAAGTCTGCTGTAGAAACACACTGTAACACTCCTCACAGTATGGACCAAGTCTGCTGTAGAAACACACTGTAACACTCCTCACAGTATGGACCAAGTCTGCTGTAGAAACACACTGTAACACTCCTCACAGTATGGACCAAGTCTGCTGTAGAAACACACTGTAACACTCCTCACAGTATGGACCAAGTCTGCTGTATAAACACACTGTAACACTCCTCACAGTATGGACCAAGTCTGCTGTAGAAACACACTGTAACACTCCTCACAGTATGGACCAAGTCTGCTGTAGAAAACACACTGTAACACTCCTCACAGTATGGACCAAGTCTGCTGTAGAAACACACTCTGTAACACTCCTCACAGTATGGACCAAGTCTGCTGTAGAAACACACTGTAACACTCCTCACAGTATGGACCAAGTCTGCTGTAGAAACACACTGTAACACTCCTCACAGTATGGGCCAAGTCTGCTGTAGAAACACACTGTAACACTCCTCACAGTATGGACCAAGTCTGCTGTAGAAACACACTGTAACACTCCTCACAGTATGGACCAAGTCTGCTGTAGAAACACTCTGTAACACTCCTCACAGTATGGACCAAGTCTGCTGTAGAAGCATACTGTAACACTCCTCACAGTATGGGCCCAAGTCTGCTGTAGAAACACACTGTAACACTCCTCACAGTATGGACCAAGTCTGCTGTAGAAACACACTGTAACACTCCTCACAGTATGGACCAAGTCTGCTGTAGAAACACACTGTAACACTCCTCACAGTATGGGCCCAAGTCTGCTGTAGAAACACACTGTAACACTCCTCACAGTATGGACCAAGTCTGCTGTAGAAACACACTGTAACACTCCTCACAGTATGGGCCAAGTCTGCTGTAGAAACACACTGTAACACTCCTCACAGTATGGACCAAGTCTGCTGTAGAAACACACTGTAACACTCCTCACAGTATGGGCCCAAGTCTGCTGTAGAAACACTCTGTAACATTCCTCACAGTATGGACCAAGTCTGCTGTATAAACACACTGTAACACTCCTCACAGTATGGACCAAGTCTGCTGTAGAAACACACTGTAACACTCCTCACAGTATGGACCACGTCTGCTGTAGAAACACACTGTAACACTCCTCACAGTATGGGCCCAAGTCTGCTGTAGAAACACACTGTAACACTCCTCACAGTATGGACCAAGACTGCTGTAGAAACACACTGTAACACTCCTCACATTATGGGCCAAATCTGCTGTATAAACACACTGTAACACTCCTCACAGTATGGACCAAGTCTGCTGTAGAAACACACTGTAACACTCCTCACAGTATGGGCCCAAGTCTGTTGTAGAAACACACTGTAACACTCCTCACAGTATGGGCCAAGTCTGCTGTTGAAACACACTGTAACACTCCTAACAGTATGGGCCAAGTCTGCTGTAGAAACACACTGTAACACTCCTCACAGTATGGGCCAAGTCTGCTGTAGAAATACACTTTGACAGCTACTCATTTTGTCTAAATTCTTTTGGAAAATGTTTTGAAAACAGATATTGATCGTAGAAGTATGACTGGTAAAACCTTGTAATAAATTGATATGACAGAGATGGAAACATTTCCTGGGGAATGCTATAATCAATACAAGATTGGAGAGATTGGAGTTTACGATATAAACAGTTATCAGGAGTAATAATGGCTTGATGAATTGGACTTATTTTAGTAATACAAATCTGTCACGCTTGTTATATGTTGCCCATTAAGAGAGGACATTAATATCAATCTTATAAATTTGATTTTCATGAAACTCAACACAGGCACAAAGATGGTACCATGTTACAGTCTAATTGAGATGTATGTAAAAAGATTTGCAAGTTGTTTTAGATCAGATATTTGTTAAAGGCTTTGGATATTTTTCATGCACAACATCATGAAGTGTTAAAGTATATGTTTAGCGGGATTGGACTGGGTCAATCGCGGTGACCAGGTAGCTCAGTCGGTAGAGCACTTAGTTTGTGTTCGGAGGGTCCCGGGTTCAAATCCCGGTCTGGCCGCTACATTTTCTCCTCTCCTGTTACAAAATTGGCATCCAACTAAATAACCCACGATGGTGGTGTTTGGAAGGGTCTCGTATGTCTTCGAGGGCAAAGACTTCGAGAAAGGAGGGAGGAGTGTAGCGGGATTGGACTGGGTCGATCATCGGTGACCAGGTAGCTCAGTCGGTAGAGCACTCGGCTAGTGTTCGGAGGGTCCAGGGTTCGAATCCCGGTCTGGCCGATACATTTTCTCCCCTCCTGTTACATATGGAATCGCAAAGAATCTATTTCTTGTCTTCTTTAAAAGTCAACTTAAACAGTAGATCCTTTGCCTTTCATGCTGTGGCATCATCAACCAAATACTTTATCAAATTGCATGGAAATATTGATTACTGGTTCCATGTGCTAAAAATTAAAAGTGTAATGTATAATTATCTTTGAAGCTTGAAAAAGTCTTTGTTAAATGTGTGTTAGTGAAATAGGAAATGCTTGGTTGTCTTACCTTGTAACCCAAGAGATGAAATGCTTGGTTGTCTTACCTTGTAACCCAAGAGATGAAATGCTTGGTTGTCTTACCTTGTAACCCAAAGAGATGAAATGCTTGGTTGTCTTACCTTGTAACACAAAGAGATGAAATGCTTGGTTGTCTTACCTTATAACACAAAGAGATGAAATGCTTGGTTGTCTTACCTTGTAACCCAAGAGATGAAATGCTTGGTTGTCTTATCTTGTAACCCAAGAGATGAAATGCTTGGTTGTCTTACCTTGTAACAAAAAGAGATGAAATGCTTGGTTGTCTTACCTTGTAACCCAAGAGATGAAATGCTTGGTTGTCTTACCTTGTAACACAAAGAGATGAAATGCTTGGTTGTCTTACCTTGTAACACAAAAAGATGAAATGCTTGGTTGTCTTACCTTGTAATCCAAGAGATGAAATGCTTGGTTGTCTTACCTTGTAACACAAAGAGATGAAATGCTTGATTATCTTTCCTTGGAACTTATACGGTGAAATCCTTAGTTTGTTTTACTCTGCAACTCAAAGGATTAAGAAATCCTTGGTTGGCTTACATGTCAAGGGATGGATTCCTTTGTTGGCTTTTATGTCAAGGGATGGATTCCTTGGTTAGCTTTCATGTCAAGGGATGGATTCCTTGGTTGACTTACATGTCAAGGGATGGATTCCTTGATTGGCTTTCATGTCAAGGGATGGATTCCTTGGTTGGCTTACATGTCAAGAAATGGATTCCTTGGTTGTCTCTCTTGCATGTCAAGGGATGGATTCCTTGGTTGGCTTACATGTCAAGGGATGGATTCCTTGGTTGGATTACATGTCAAGGGATAGATTCCTTGGTTGTCTTACATGTCAAGGGATAGATTTCTCGGTTGTCTGTCTTACATATCAAGGGATGGATTTCTTGGTTGGCTTACATGTCAATGGATGGATTCCTTGGTTTGCTTACATGTCAAGGGATGGATTCTTTGGTTGACTTACATTTCAAGGAATGGATTCCTTGGTTAGCTTTCATGTCAAGGGATGGATTACTTGGTTGACTTACATGTCAAGGGATGGATTCTTTGGTTGGCTTACATGTCAAGGGATGGATTCTTTGATTGACCTACATATCAAGGGATGGATTCTTTGGTTGACCTACATGTCTACGGATGGATATTGGTTGACCTATATGTCAAGGGATGGATTTCTTGGTTGACTTACATGTCAAGGGATGGATTCTTTGGTTGGTTTACATGTCAAGGGATGAATTCCTTGGTTAGCTTTCATGTCAAGGGATGGATTCCTTGGTTGACCTACATGTCATGGGATGGATTCCTTGGTGACTTACATGTCAAGGGATGGATTCTTTGCTTGACCTACATGTCAAGGGGTGGATTTCTTGGTTAGCTTTCATGTCAAGGGATGGATTCCTTGGTTGACTCACATGTCAAGGGATGAATTCCTTGGTTGGCTTTCATGTCAAGGGATGGTTTCCTTGGTTAGCTTTAATGTCAAGGGATGGATTCTTTGGTTGTCGTACATGTCAAGGGATGAATTCCTTGGTTGACTTACCTAACATGTCAAGGGATGGATTCCTTGGTTGGCTTACATGTCAAGGGGTGGATTCCTTGATTGGCTTACATGTCAAGGGATGAATTCCTTTGTTGGCTTTCATGTCAAGGGATGGATTCCTTGGTTGGCTTTCATGTCAAGGGATGGATTCCTTGGTTGACTTAAATGTCAAGGGATGGATTCCTTGCACTGGTGGCCCCATTCTGTTGCTTTTCGTTCTTAAACTGTTGTTTTGATCAAAGTTGTTGCTATTTCTTCTCATTATATTTATTATAACGTTTCTGTTGTTTTCATTAAAAATTTTAGTTGTCTTTAACTTTTAACATGTTGTTACTTTCCAGCACGCGTTGTACGTCTGCTACCATGTTGTCTTGATCTCTGCATGCGTTTATATGTTGTAAATTATGTTGTAGTAAGTGCCTGACGTTGTCATTCATGGTACATTGTTCTTCCGAATGTGTTTTTGTTGTGGTAAGATGCAATCGTTTTTAATTCAATTTCCATTGTTGTTGCCAGCGCAAAAAAATGTTGTCCCAAACAGCCCATGTTGATATTTATTGCACAATGTTGTCCCAAATGTGTTTTTGTTGTGGTAAGATTCGATTGTTGTGAATTTAATTTCCCGTGTTGTTGTCAGCGGAAAATTGTTGCCATCAACAACTCAAGTTGACATTTTCGTGACATTGTTGTTTTTCTGTTGAAAATGTTGTGTTTTCGTTGGCTAAACACTTGCCTTTTGTTCTCAGTGCCCCCCTACGGTGACATCCCAGTAAGCCGATAGCACCTTCGATAAGGCCTATGGGCGAACGCGAGTTTCGCTTTGTGTGCTGATCACTGACCCATGACGAGAGCGCGCATACGAATCGCCGACTTATTAATTATACGATGGTCGCTGCATCGCATGTGCTGAATGTATGACGAAATCATAAACCACTCATTGTTGTAGACAATGTGGAATATCTACCCGTGTACAATATTACACCGCAAACTAAATTTAAACACGATCAGCATTACGTATGTCCGCACATCTATGTCAAATTTATTACACCGCAAACTAAATTTGAACACGATCAGCATTACGTATGTCCGCACATCTATGTCAAATTCAAGATTTTGTCGGTACCCCAGTAGATATTTCTAGTTTTCAAAATATAACTCACGACTTAATTTGGACGTACATTCAGTTAGTATTCACGTTGTGTTAATTTGTCGACGCAATCTTCAGTATATATTAGTATTGCAAATCTTAAACTCCGAGTATATGATTGTCGCGAGAATTATTAGTTTGTCCATTTTCAGAGTCGGTAAATTAGATGTTAATAACGTTAAAAATATAATATATACATATGTTTCTGATAACGTACGTAATATGTTTTTGTTGTATGATTAACAACATTATTGGTTCAAGTTAAGCATATATAAAAGTGCTGTGTATTTAAAACGAACCTTAGAAAAACTACTTGAATTAAATACAATATTGTGAATATGTCGTATCAAACATCGAAGATGTGTGTTAAATAAAATGTAAAATAACCATTCCTTATAAATCCTTGAGAAAAGTTACAACAGTTATGATGTTTTATATAAACTAACATGTGATTCTTTAATTAATCACATTGCATTGTACTTTTTGTCTGTGTTGCTGTGTCCATCCATTATTTCCTTCTTTATTACTTTAAAAAAAATGTAACCTTTTGTTACAGGTGTTCATATGTCATGATTGAGTAATGAAATCTTGAAAATCTTGGTCACGGGTGTCAACAGGAGTCATCGCTAAAAGTTAAAAAAATTACCTGTAATATTGGTCGTCGATAGCGGCCATACGTTCTTTGATTGTAACTGCTTTTTCGTTTTGTGAAGCTATTGATTTAAAGTTGTTTTGAAATATTGCTTGTTATAATTTTAATTAAACAGTCCGTTCACTAATAAAACTTCATGAATTGTTAAAAAATATATTTATGTATGTTACATAAACTGATACTTTGATAATAAGTACACGAACCATTCGTGAACACGGGCTACCTTTATGATAAGCAATACAAAGAAATTTAAGACTTTGGAATAAACAAAAAATGAGAAGTAGAAAGTAATTCTCAACTAAATGTATTTCACATATATATTTCATTAATATGAAAAATCATTTAGTTTTATCACAGAATGGATTACGCCGTCGGTGTACTACACTTATGGTTGGCTTGTGTAACATAAGTAAACGATAGAGTTTGAAATTTTAAAGTCGCCAAAAATATAATATGTACTAACAATTCTTACCTTACTTAACACCTTATAATTACGATGTGCTATTTAGATTACTCCATGAGCACGGCCGCCATATGCATGAATCTTGAAAATCTTGAAATCTTGCATGGACCGTGGTCTACATTAGCCTACTTATAACGACGGTAGTCGCTTCTACTTTGCATTTGTTCACCTCGAATTCATTATAAAACAAATCAGAAACTGTATACATGTACATCAATTCTGTATATATGAAGAGAATTATCTATGTATACGTGAGGTCTAAAAATTGAATACGAAACTTCCTATATTCTAGCTTTAGGTTTTAGGTACAGTAAACTGCGTGCACGTGGTAAAGGCCCAACGCTCCGATGCTGTTTCGTTATATCATTCACATCACCTTTTCTTCACGCCTGTATACACGCCCCAGGACATGGCAGGCATGCGACGACCGTTGACATGGGTGTGTATTTCATGGACGGTTGATCAGACTTTGTGTGCCAGGGTGAAATCTGAATTCGTATATCTGTGCACATAAACATGGTGGGATCACGGCCGATTACGATGTTTTTTTACATTTTTCGTAATAAATTGTACGGCAATCCGAGAACTTTTACGTTATTTTAATTTCAAAAAGTGTAAATAAAAATATGTAACTATAATATATAGATATTAACAGATGGTATACATGTTTCTGTATATATAGTTATGATGACGATTTGATTATGTATTAAGGAAATATTGCAACTGAAACAAGGCTAAAATAATAATTATGCAGAGATTTCATTAATTAAATTATCTCTGCCTTGTGTAAACTTTCATACATGCACGGCTCGGTACCTTTTTACTAGAAATATAATCTCTGTTTTAATAAATTATCAAAATTCAGGAAAATTTAATTTTCACTATGTAATCTTAAAGGAGGCGATTTCGAATCCTTGGTAATATATAATTATCCATTGGAATATGTTTCTGTATGAATAAAGAACAAACATAACAAAAAGAAAGTTTGTTATATAATGTATTTCACAGTTCAAAACACGTAGACATCACAGACATATTTTATTTTATCTTATTTTTTATTTATTATTTTTTTAGGGGGGTGGGGGGTGGTAAAAAAACAACAAAAACTTACTATGTAGACATTTGTTATTGAAACAATCTTGAACAGTACATTTATTGGTCATATAGATTATCATTATTGGTATCATATAATGATCGAAATTGACCAAAATCCACAAAGAATTGGAGACTATCAGGAATATTAACCATTCATGTAGTGTGACACACTTGTTATATATTATGTACGAACGGTATATTTTACCGTAAAATGGTCCGTCTAACTTACCTGTGGACAGATATTTTGACACCTGACGTGTGCTAGTTAACACAGCGTGACAGGTCACTAAACACCTTTCTTACGTAACTCGTTAGCCCCCTAATTAGCCAGAGTTGACCACGCGTTTTAGTTACTGCAGTATACAGGTAAAGAGATTAACGCAGCACGGCATTGGCTATTCGGAAGTATTCTGCCTTTTATTCTTGATATCTGTTATTTGGAGTAGATATAGACATTTTCAGTCACATTTTTAGGTCATCTGACCCGAAGGGTCAGGATGACCTATAGTCATCATGTTTCGTCCGTCGTCGTGCGCCGTCCGCCGTCCGCCGTCCACCGTCCGCCGTCCGCCGTCCGCCGTGCGTTAACTTTTCACATTTTGAACTTCTTCTCAAGTTCTACCAGTGCGATTTGGCTGAAACTTGCATGAAATGATCCTGACATGGTCCCGACAAAGTGTTGTTATTTTTCGGGTCGATCCGAAATCCAAGATGGCCGCCACAGCCGCCATCTTGAAAACACATTTTGAACTTCTTCTCAAGTTCTACCAGTGCGATTTGGCTGAAACTTGCATGAAATGATCCTGACATGGTCCCGACAAAGTGTTGTTATTTTTCGGGTCGAACCGAAATCCAAGATGGCCGCCACAGCTGCCATTTTGAAAACACATTTTGAACTTCTTCTCAAGTTCTACCGGTTCGATTTGGCTGAAACTTGTATGAAATGATCCTGACATGGTCCCGACAAAGTGTTGTTATTTTTCGGGTCGATCCGAAATCCAAGATGGCCGCCAAAGCCGCCATCTTGAAAACACATTTTGAACTTCTTCTCAAGTTCTACTGGTGGGATTTGGCTGAAACTTGCATGAAATGATCCTGACATGGTCCCGACAAAGTGTTGTTATTTTTCGGGTCGATCCGAAATCCAAGATGGCCGCCACAGCCGCCATCTTGAAAACACATTTTGAACTTCTTCTCAAGTTCTACCAGTGCGATTTGGCTGAAACTTGCATGAAATGATCCTGACATGGTCCCGACAAAGTGTTGTTATTTTTCGGGTCGAACTGAAATCCAAGATGGCCGCCACAGCTGCCATTTTGAAAACACATTTTGAACTTCTTCTCAAGTTCTACCGGTTCGATTTGGCTGAAACTTGTATGAAATGATCCTGACATGGTCCCGACAAAGTGTTGTTATTTTTCGGGTCGATCCGAAATCCAAGATGGCCGCCAAAGCCGCCATCTTGAAAACACATTTTGAACTTCTTCTCAAGTTCTACTGGTGGGATTTGGCTGAAACTTGCATGAAATGATCCTGACATGGTCCCGACAAAGTGTTGTTATTTTTCGGGTCGATCCGAAATCCAAAATGGCCGCCACAGCCGCCATCTTGAAAACACATTTTGAACTTCTTCTCAAGTTCTACCGGTGCGATTTGACTGAAACTTGCATGAAATGATCCTGACATGGTCCCGACAAAGTGTTGTTATTTTTCGGGTCGATCCGAAATCCAAGATGGCCGCCACAGCCGCCATCTTGAAAACACATTTTGATCTTCTTCTCAAGTTCTACCAGTGCGATTTGACTGAAACTTGTATGAAATTATCCTGACATGGTCCCGACAAAGTGTTGTTATTTTTCGGGTTGATCCAAAATCCAAAATGGCTGCCACAGCCGCCATCTTGAAAACACATTTTGATCTTCTTCTCAAGTTCTACCGGTGCGATTTGACTGAAACTTTCATGAAATGATCCTGACATGGTCCCGACAAAGTGTTGTTACATCTCTGGTTGATCCCAAATTGAAGATGGCTACCATGACACTATATCTAATTAATGTCCTACATGTAAAGGCCCTTTGGCCTCTTGTTTGAAATGAAATTTGTTGAAAGAAATTGAAAATCATCCTGACATGGTCCTGACAAAGTGACACCATATAAAATTAATTTTACTATTGCCAAGGTAGTCAGATGACCGTTAAGGCCCTTTGGGCCTCTTGTTTATCGTCTGACCCGCGCATGATTTATTTTTCAAGTAAAGACACTAATGAATGACCTTGAACGAAATATCAGCAAGTCGTCGGATGCTCTGTAGATTCTATATGAAAGCTAATGTAGTTCGTAAAAAAAAATGATCGAAAAATATCACGTCTGATAAATAATAATTATTTGTGATGTGACCGGTCTCAAAACTTGGTATATAAGATTAAATCCGCCAAATCACGGTAGAATTAAATGACAAACATATACTGTTAATTAAGCAATGGTATCAGATGTGCAATAATTAAGTCACACAATGGATTTCAGACATAACGCAGTTAGTAGATGCATTTACATATATGCAAAAAAAAAAAAAATCTGTTTAGAACAAGGACTTATAAATCCTTGGTTAAGAATCATGCCTTAATTCGTATGGGCAGATTTTATGAAAAATTTAGAAATTTGTAAAGCGGGTTGGACCAGTAGACATTAGACGATCCGAGTTGGGTTTTGGACGAAATTATCAAGAACATATATATATACGTCCTTGATACACATGTATAATATTCGTGTACATGTATATGTGGTTCCAAACATCGCGGATATACAAGGTACGTGGATTATTATGTACATTTTATTGTGTATAATTATGCAGTAATCGCACAGTGGTGTTCATTTTTCTACGACAGGTACATCAATATATATGTAAAAATATTAAAAAAATTATCACTCTAACTTATGCGAGTAGATTCGATCCCGTTGTCCTCGTGACGTCACAGGTCAGGGGTCCCGAATCGGGGTCAATGGCTTGGGGCTTCAGGTGTGTTCTAGAAAAACGGTGTATTATCTCTAATACCGTATTCGCTATTAAACTCGTACTTTCGCCACTCTAAATTTCATCCAATGACGCATTTATCAAGCCTTATATACCAAACCATTCCGTGTACACTTTAAAAATATGATAAAAAGTAACTATAAACCGACTCGTAATGGCTGTCGTGACCTAGGGGTAATACAAGCAAATCTTAATTTGGTTATAATCAAACATCGTAAGGTGTTTTACCAAGGAAGACTTAGAAAACAGTAATCGTTTATTAAAATATAAATATATATATTGATATCTTGGGGAACTTGGAATTGTATATATAATTTCAAGCTGATATTTGCAATATTGTGTCAATGTTTATACGTAATGGCGACCGTGGTTTTTTTCTCGTGGTGGTCGAAAATGGAGTATAAACAGAGTAAATTATGTGAATACCTTATGTTAATATCTATATATCATTGTTACATATTTTTATCTACACTTTTTGAAATTAAAATAACGCAAAAGTTCTCGGATTGCCGTACAATTTATTACAAAAAATGTAAACAAACATCGTAAGCGACCGTGATCCCACCATGTTTATGTGCACAGATATACGGATAACAGATTCAGACTTCATTCACCCTGGCACACAAAGTCTGATCAACCGACCGTGAAATACACACCCGTGTCAATGCATGTGGTTGTCGCATATGTCTGCCATGTCCTGGGGCGTGTATACAGGCGTGAAGAAAAGTCTGATGTGAATCGTTGGGCCTTTACCACGTGCACGCAGTTTACTGTACCAAAAACGTAAAGCTAGAATATAGGAAGTTTCGTATTCAATTTTTAGACCTCACGTATACATAGATTATTCTCTACAGATATACAGAATTGATGTACATGTATACAGTTTCTGATTTGTTTTGTAATGAACTCGAGGTGAACAAATGCAAAATAGAAGCGACTACCGTCGTAATAAGTAGGCTAATGTAGACCACGGTCCATGCATATGGCGGCCGTACGCATGGGGTAATCTAAATAGCACATCATAATTATAAGGTGTTAAGTAAGGTAAGAATTGTTAGTATTATATTTTGCTGACTTTAAAATTTCAAACTCTATCGTTTACTTATGTTACACAAGCCAACCATAAGTGCAGTACATCGACCGCGTAATCCATTCCGCGATATAACTGAATGATTTTTCATATTAATGAAATATATGTGAAATAGATTAAGTAAGGAAATACTTTCTACTTCTCATTTTTTTTTTATTCCAAAGTCTAAAATTTCTTTGCATTGCTTATTATAAAGGTAATTTTTTTAGCTTTTAACGATGACCCCTGTTGACACCCGTGACCAAGATTTTCAAGATTTTATTACTCAATCATGACATATGAACACCTGTAACAAAAGGTTACAAAAATATATTTTTGTAAAGTAATAAAGAAGAAAATAATGGATGGGCACAGCAACACAGACAGAAAGTACAATACAATGTGATTAATTAAAGTTGTATGGTCTATCACTTTCGCTCTTTTTGTCATAGTAAAAACTGTGCAAGTGTTATACATATTTTTCTCCGTTTGTCTGAGTTTTAAACTTTCAAATTTTACCAATTTTTATAAAGTTGCAGCACTGGAAGTATTACTAACTATAAAAGTAAAAAATCTTTTTAACGTGTACACGTGAAAAATAGGCTCGAAAGAGGCCGAATTAATCATTCCGAATTCTTCCGAACATCGTCGCGACAATCTCGAAGTAACACGAGAGTTGTGAAACCAAGAGAAATGTCAACTATTTTTCGTAAACAAAACATGTGGTCGACCTCAGCAGACTGGATATACAAAGAAAATAATGCTAGCACATTACAATATTTGATACATACAATATTGAATTACAGGTATGTGTGAATAAGATGTTTCAAATACTCACTCGCTCTGTGGACATATACCAGCACGATTTGCTCATATTAGCCAGAAGGAAAACGTAAACAAACACATGTGTGCTTACGCTAGTTACCTGGATCACCACGTGCAGGACGTGTGGACGTCAGTCACGTGATACGATTCGGAATTCCGACAAAACCCGAAGGTACTGAACATGGCGATGATTGAAGGCGTTTTGTTCAAAACCAGGAATATATTATCCCTAGATTTCGGCTCTCTTATAGGCTGACATATGGTTTTGGGGAGCTAAATCATCAAGATACATGTCCATGTTCAAATATCAAATGTTAAAACAAGGACGTATATAAATCCTTGGTTAAAACGACATGTCGTTTCAGTGAAATTACAAGAAATACAACTTTAAAGAATCACATGTTAGTTTATATAAAACATCATATCTGTTGTTACTTTACTAAAGGATTTATAAGGAATGTGTATTTTACATTTTATTTTACACACGTCTTCGATGTTCGATATGACATATTCACAATATTGTATTGAATTTAAGTAGTTTTTCTAAGGTTCATTTTAAATACACAGCACTTTTATATATGCTTAACTTGAACCAATGTTGTTAATCATACAACAAAAACATATTACGTAAGTTATCAGAAACATATGTATATATTATATTTTTAACGTTATTAACATCTAATTTGCCGACTCTGAAAATGGACAAACTAATAATTCTCGCGACAATCATATACTCGGAGTTTAAGATTTGCAATACTAATATATACTGAAGATTGCGTCGACAAATTATCACAACGTGAATACTAACTGAATGTACGTCCAAATTAAGTCGTAAGTTATATTTTGAAAACTAGTAATACATGTATATATTGGGGTATGGACAAAATCTTGAATTTGACATAGATGTGCGGACATACGTAATGCTGATCGTGTTCAAATTTTGTTTGCGGTGTAATATTGTACACGGGTAGATATTCCACATTGTCTACAACAATGAGTGGTTTATGATTTCGTCATACATCTATAAGTCGGTGATTCGTATGCGCGCTCTCGTCATGGGTCAGTGGTCAACACACAAAGCGAAGCTCGCCCGCAGGCCTTATCGAGGCGCTACCGGCTCACTAGGCTGTCACCGTAGGGGGGCACTGAGAACAAAAGGCAAGTGTTTAGCCAACGGAAACACAACATTTTCAACAGAAAAACAACAAGGTCACGAAAATGTCAACTTGAGTTGTTGATGGCAACAATTTTCCGCTGACAACAACACGGGAAATTAAATTCACAACAATTGAATCTTACGACAACAAAAACACATTTGGGACAACATTGTGCAATAAACGTCAACATGGGCTGTTTGGGACAACATTTTATCGCTGGCAACAACAATGGAAATTGAATTAAAAACGACTGAATCTTACCACAACAAAAACACATTAGGAAGAACAATGTACCATAAATGACAACGTCAGGCACTTACTACAACATAATTTACAACATATAAACGCATGCAGAGATCAAGACAACATGGTAGCAGACGTACAACGCGTGCTAGAATATAACAACATGTTATTAGTTAAAGACAACTAAAATTTTAATGAAAACAACAGAAACGATATAATAAACATAATAAGATTAAATAGCAACAACTTTGATCAAAACAACAGTTTAAGAACGAAAAGCAACAGAATGGGGCCACCAGTGTTGGTTGGCTTACATGTCAAGGGATGGATTCCTTGGTTGGCTTACATGTCAAGGGATGGATTCCTTGGTTGTCTTACATGTCAAGGGATGGATTCCTTGGTTGACTTACATGTTAAGGGATTGATACATTGTTTGTCTCACATGTCAAGGGATGGATTCCTTGGTTGACCTACATGTCAAGGGATGGATTCCTTGGTTGACTTACATGTCAAGGGATGGATTCCTTGGTTGGCTTACATGTCAAGGGATGGATTCCTTGGTTGACTTACATGTCAAGGGATGGATTTCTTGGTTGGCTTACATGTCAAGGGATGGATTCCTTGATTTGCTTACATGTCAAGGGATGGATTCCTTGGTTGACTCACATGTCAAGGGATGGATTCCTTGGTTGACTTACATGTCAAGGGATTGATACATTGTTTGTCTCACATGTCAAGGGATGGATTCCTTGGTTGACTTACATGTCAAGGGATGGATTCCTTGGTTGACTTACATGTCACGGTATGGATTTCTTGGTTTGCTTACATGTCAAGGGATGGATTCCTTGGTTGACTTACATGTCAAGGGATGGATTCCTTGGTTGACTTACATGTCAAGGGATGGATTCCTTGGTTGACCTACATGTCAAGGGATGGATTCCTTGGTTGGCTTACATGTCAAGGGATGGATTCCTTGGTTGACTTACATGTCAAGGGATGGATTCCTTGGTTGGCTTACATGTCAAGGGATGGATTCCTTGGTTGACTTACATGTCAAGGGATGGATTCCTTGGTTGACTTTCATGTCAAGGGATGGATTCCTTGGTTGGCTTACATGTCAAGGGATGGATTCCTTGGTTGACTTTCATGTCAAGGGATGGATTCCTTGGTTGACTTTCATGTCAAGGGATGGATTCCTTGGTTGGCTTACATGTCAAGGGATGGATTCCTTGGTTGACTTTCATGTCAAGGGATGGATTCCTTGGTTGGCTTACCCTATATGCTGAAGGTGCCCTATAGATATGTGTTAGTCTGAAAACTGATATGTCTATGTGCCTCAGCTGAATCTCAGATTTCTGTTAGAATATTGATTGTTAATTCTTTTACTCCTATATTGGTACAATTAATAGTAAACATTATTATCCTCCTATAGTGTCTTTCAATCACCCTCCATTAAACATGTCCCGACACTCGACAGGATTTCTTGCTGCGACAGTGTTTACAAACTCGGCCGATGGGTCAGAGCTGATGTAGTCAGATACTGTCCATTGTTAATAAGTGTAATATTGAATCATTTCACAAGTCTGAGCCTTTACATCATGACACAAGTCTGAGCCTTTACAGCATGACACAAGTCTGAGCCTTTACATCATGACACAAGTCTGAGCCTTTACATCATGACACAAGTCTGAGCCTTTACATCATGACACAAGTCTGAGCCTTTACAGCATGACACAAGTCTGAGCCTTTACATCATGACACAAGTCTGAGCCTTTACATCATGACACAAGTCTGAGCCTTTACATCATGACACAAGTCTGAGCCTTTACAGCATGACACAAGTCTGAGCCTTTACAGCATGACACAAGTCTGAGCCTTTACAGCATGACACAAGTCTGAGCCTTTACATCATGACACAAGTCTGAGCCTTTACATCATGACACAAGTCTGAGCCTTTACAGCATGACACAAGTCTGAGCCTTTACATCATGACACAAGTCTGAGCCTTTACATCATGACACAAGTCTGAGCCTTTACAGCATGACACAAGTCTGAGCCTTTACATCATGACACAAGTCTGAGCCTTTACATCATGACACAAGTCTGAGCCTTTACAGCATGACACAAGTCTGAGCCTTTACATCATGACACAAGTCTGAGCCTTTGCATCATGACACAAGTCTGAGCCTTTACATCATGACACAAGTCTGAGCCTTTACATCATGACACAAGGGCTGTGAAATACAACCATTCAGGGTAACGTGTAGCCTTTACATCATGACACAAGGGCTGTGAAATACAACCATTCAGGGTAACGTGTAACCATCCAGCTATTGAGACTATGGATGTGATTAGATTATTTTCCTCAAGCCTTCATTTTTCTCTTCACCAATAGAGTTGGAAGTCAGATCTCCTTCTCCACTTCTCCAACAGTAGAGGAGACTGGGCATAAAACATGAAGCTTTCTGTTAAGCATAGACAGTAAAACATGTTTATAACAAACATGCTCATTGGTTATTGAATGTAGTAATTTTGTTGGTCCCCAGAGGTTCGCTATAACCGCGTCTTACTGTATGGTCCCCAGGGGTTCGTTATAACTGTGTCTTACTGTTTGGTCCCCAGGGGTTCGTTATAATGTGTCTTACTGTTTGGTCCCCAGGGGTTCGTTGTAACTATGTCTTACTGTATGGTCCCCAGAGTTCATTATAACCGTGTTTTATTGTATGGTCCCCAGAGTTCATTATAACCGTGTTTTACTGTATGGTCCCCAGAGTTCATTATAACCGTGTTTTATTGTATGGTCCCCACAGTTCGTTATAACTGTGTTTTACTGTATGGTCCCCAGAGGTTTGTTTTAATCGTGTCGTATTGTATGTTCCCCAGAGGTTTGTTATAACCGTGTCTTACTGTATGGTCCTCAGGGGTTCGTTATAACTGTTTTACTGTATGGTCCTCAGAGGTTCGTTTTAATTGTGTATTATTGTATGGTCCCCAGAGGTTCGTTATAACTATGTCTTACTGTATGGTCCCCAGAGGTTTGTTATAACTGTTTTTTACTGAATGGTCCCCAGAGGTTATTTTTAAATATGTTTTACTGTATGGTCCCAAGAGGTTTTTTATAACTGTGTTTTAGTGTATGGTCCCCAGAGGTTCCTTATAACCGTGTCTTACTGTATGATCCCCAGAGGTTCATTATAACCCTGTTTTACTGTATGGTCCGAAGAGGTTCATTATAACCGTGTCTTACTGAATGGTCCCCAGAGGTTATTTTTAAATATGTTTTACTGTATGGTCCCAAGAGGTTCTTTATAACTGTGTTTTACTGTATGGTCCCCAGAGGTTTGTTATAACCGTGTCTTACTGTATGGTCCCCAGAGGTTCATTATAACTGTTTTTTACTGAATGGTCCCCAGAGGTTATTTTTAAATATGTTTTACTGTATGGTCCCAAGAGGTTCTTTATAACTGTGTTTTAGTGTATGGTCCCCAGAGGTTCGTTATAGCTGTGTCTAACTGAATGGTCCTCAGAGATTCGTTATAACTGTGTTTTACGGTATGGTCCCCAGATGTTCGTTATAACTGTGTTTTACTGTATGGTCCCCAGAGGTTCGTTATAACTGTGTTTTACTGTATGGTCCCCAGAGGTTCATTATAACTGTGTTTTACTGTATGGTCCCCAGAGGTTCGTTATAACTATGTTTTACTGTATGGTCCCCAGAGGTTCGTTTTAACCGTGTTTTACTGTATGGTCCGCAAAGGTTCGTTATAACTGTGTTTTACGGTATGGTCCCCAAAGGTTCGTTATAACTGTGTTTTACTGTATGGTCCCCAGAGGTTTGTTATAACTGTGTTTTACTGTACCCCAGGGGTTTGTTATAACCATGATTTACTGTATGGTCCCCAGAGGTTTGTTATAACTGTGTTTTACTGTATGGTCCCCAAAGGTTCGTTATAACTGTGTTTTACTGTATGGTCCCCAGAGGTTCATTATAACTGTGTTTTACTGTATGGTCCCCAGAGGTTTGTTATAATTGTGTTTTACTGTATGGTCCCCAGAGGTTCGTTTTAACTGTTTTTAGCTCACCTGGCCCGAAGGGCCGGTGAGCTTATGTCATGGCGCGGCGTCCGTTGTCCGTCGTCCGTCGGCGTCCGTCGGCGTCCGTCTGTCCGTCAACATTTCCTTTAAATCGCTACTAGTCCTAGAGTTCTGCATGGAATGTAACCAAATTTGGCCACAAACATCCTTGGGGGAAGGGGAACAGAACTTGTATAAATTTTGGCTCTGACCCCCCGGGGGCAGGAGGGGTGGGGCCCAATAGGGGAAATAGAGGTAAATCCTTTAAATCACTACTAGTCTGCATGGAATGTAACCAAATTTGGCCACAAACATCCTTGGGGGAATAAGAACAGAGTTTGTATAAATTTTGGCTCTGACCCCCCAGGGGCAGGAGGGGTGGGGCCCAATAGGGGAAATAGAGGTAAATCCTTTAAATCACTACTTGTCCTAGAGTTCTTCATGGAATGTAACCAAATTTGGCCACAAACATCCTTGGGGGAAGGGGAACAGAACTTGTATAAATTTTGGCTCTGACCCCCCGGGGGCAGGAGAGGCGGGGCCCAATAGGGGAAATAGAGGTAAATCCTATAAATCGCTATTAGTCATAGAGTTCTGCATGGATTGTAACCAAATTTGGCCACAAACATCCTTGGGAAAAGGGGAACAGAACTTGTGTAAATTTTGGCTCTGACCCCCCAGGGGCAGGAGGGGCGGGGCCCAATAGGGGAATTAGAGGTATATATTCTCATTCCTTCAGAAAAGAAACAATGAACCTGTATTCAGAACATTACTTGGCATTACAAACCATGTGAGCGATACAGGCCCTCTGGGCCTCTTGTTTACTGTATGGTCCCCAGAGGTTTGTTATAACCATGATTTACTGTATGGTCCCCAGAGATTTGTTATAACTGTGTTTTAGTGTATGGTCCCCAGAGGTTCATTATAACTGTGTTTTACTGTATGGTCCCCAGAGGTTTGTTATAACTGTGTTTTACTGTATGGTCCCCAGAGGTTTGTTATAACTGTGTTTTACTGTATGGTCCCCAGAGGTTTGTTATAACTGTGTTTTACTGTATGGTCCCCAGAGGTTTGTTATAACTGTTTTTTACTGTATGGTCCCCAGAGGTTCATTATAAATGTTTTTTACTGTATGGTCCCCAGAGGTTCATTATAACTGTGTTTTACTGTATGGTCCCCAGAGGTTTGTTATAACTGTGTTTTACTGTATGGTCCCCAGAGGTTCGTTTTAACAGTGTTTTACTGTATGGTCCCCAGAGGTTCATTATAACTGTGTTTTACGGTATAGTCCCCAGATGTTCGTTATAACTATGTTTTACTGTATGGTCCCCAGAGGTTAGTTATAACAGTGTTTTACTGTATGGTCCCCAGAGGTTCGTTTTAACAGTGTTTTACTGTATGGTCCCCAGAGGTTCATTATAACTGTGTTTTACGGTATGGTCATCAGATGTTCGTTATAACTATGTTTTACTGTATGGTCCCCAGATGTTCGTTATAACTGTGTTTTACGGTATGGTCCCCAGATGTTCGTTATAACTGTGTCTTAATGTATTGTCCCCAGAGGTTCGTTATAACTGTTTTTTACTGTATGGTCCCCAGAGGTTATTTTTAAATATGTTTTACTGTATGGTCCCCAGAGATTCGTTATAACTTTGTCTTACTGAATGGTCCCCAGAGATTCGTTATAACTGTGTTTTACTGTATGGTCCCCACAGGTTCATTATAATTGTGTTTTACTCTATAGTCCCCATATGTTCGTTATAACCCTGTTTTAGTGTATGGTCCCCAGAGGTTTGTTATCACCATGTTTTACTGTTTGGTCCCCAGAGGTTCGTTATAACTGTGTTTTACGGTATGGTCCCCAGAGGTTTGTTATAACCGTGTCTTACTGTATGGTCCCCAGAGGTTCGTTATAACTGTGTTATACTGTATGGTCCCCAGAGTTTGGTTATTACTGTGTTTTACTGTATGGTCCCCAGAGTTTGGTTATTACTGTGTTTTACTGTATGGTCCCCAGAGGTTCGTTATAATTGTGTTTTACTCTATAGTCCCCAGAGGTTCGTTATAACCGTGTTATACTGTATGATCCAAAGAGGATCGTTGTAACTGTGTTTAACTGAATGGTCCCCAGAGGTTCCTTATAACCATGTTTTACTGTATGGTCCCCAGAGGTTTGTTATAACAGTGTTTTACTGTATGGTCCCCAGAGGTTCGTTATAACTATGTTTTACTGTATGGTCCCCACAGGTTCGTTATAATTGTGTTTTAGTGTATGGTCCTCAGAGATTCGTTATAACTGTGTTTTACGGTATGGTCCCCAGATGTTCGTTATAACTGTGTTTTACTGTATGGTCCCCAGAGGTTCCTTATAACCATGTTTTACTGTATGGTCCCCAGATGTTCGTTAAAACTGTGTTTAACTGAATGGTCCTCAGAGATTCGTTATAACTGTGTTTTACGGTATGGTCCCCAGATGTTCGTTATAACTGTGTTTTACGGTATGGTCCCCAGAGGTTCCTTATAACCATGTTTTACTGTATGGTCCCCAGATGTTCGTTAAAACTGTTTTCTACTAAATGGTCCCCAGATGTTCCTTATAACCATGTTTTACTGTATGGTCCCCAGAGGTTTGTTATAACCGTGTCTTACTGTATGGTCCCCAGAGGTTTGTTATAACAGTGTTTTATTGTATGGTCCCCAGAGGTTTGTTATAACAGTGTTTTACTGTATGGTCCCCAGAGGTTTGTTATAACCGTGTCTTACTGTATGGTCCCCAGAGGTTTGTTATAACCGTGTCTTACTGTATGGTCCCCAGAGGTTTGTTATAACAGTGTTTTATTGTATGGTCCCCAGAGGTTCATTATAACTGTGTTTTACTGTATGGTCCCCAGAGGTTTGTTATAACCGTGTCTTACTGTATGGTCCCCAGAGGTTTGTTATAACAGTGTTTTATTGTATGGTCCCCAGAGGTTTGTTATAACCGTGTCTTACTGTATGGTCCCCAGAGGTTTGTTATAACCGTGTCTTACTGTATGGTCCCCAGAGGTTTGTTATAACAGTGTTTTATTGTATGGTCTCCAGAGGTTCGTTATAACCATGTTTTACTGTATACAGATGAAGTTTTTTGAGCATGTTATTTTACTGTCCCACACTCACATCCCAGAGTAAGTCCATGCTATATCTGAACATTGAACCAATCGGCCACTGTGACCCCAATCTATCTACTACTTTGAAACCTTTATATTTATCTCTTGTAGAGGATCAACCAGTCTAGTTTATCAACATTGTCTTCTGTTGTAAAGTATTGTAGGCCAAAGTCTGAACAAGGGCAACATTCTAGTAAACAGTTATTAACATGTAATTCATGCTGTGTTTTTAATGTGTCAGGGCTTATCATGCTTCCGTTAGGAACATCAACTTGGGTCTACACCAGATCTAACAAGATTGCTCATAATCATTGAAAGTTTATTGCTGGATCGATGCACTGTAAATCACACTTTGATAATGTGAAGGCATGCTAGGACAGATCAGATAAGTACAGCTGGGAAAGGCAAGCAACTCTTGTTTTTGATTTTCCTGGAACAGTGAGACCATAATATCTGTCCTCCCATTGAGAGACATCTAAATTCTGGCAGCAGTATCATTGATTAAAATTCATTAATTGGAAGTCAAAACTTGATTCCAGTGATCAATGGAGTCATCCGAACGTGTGATCGTTGTCCAACCATGTAATTGAGCAACCCAATCTTTTAAATCAGCCGCGATCATATGATTAAATTTCCTGGGATTAATTTTGAAAATAATTAAGATTCTACCTCAAACTTTTTACCAGCATTTCACAGGAAATAAAATCAGAAATATTTTCTTAAATTTAAGTTGACATTGACAGTTGAAGTAGACAGTCCAGAATGTCAACCTGTTGAACATTACTTTGCAATAGTTACATGTGTCAGATACACATGTAAACAATACCATTCGATCGTGTCCATTCTTCTTTTGGATGTAGGTCTACCAGTATATATACAGAAACAGCTTGTTTTGAACATGTTCTGATGGGATTCAGTGGAATGTATTTTCCTTTGATACAAAATATTCTCTCTAGTGTTTCTGTTTCCAATATATCAATTTATGGTTGTCATGGCAACAGGATAACCAATTTTCGGTCAGAACAGAATTACATTGACAAGAGATACAACAACAAAGTGACTACTTTTAATCTTCTCTAGCTTGATATATGGCTTTCCCTGTGTATACAACATTGATAAATCTGCTGACAATTCCTGGAGGTGTTTTCCTGAAGGAAAAAAACATTTGTTATACTCACCATTTACAGTAGAGGCTAATGAAAAGTGACAGCTGTAGTCTCATCAACAGGTTTAGTGGACACCTAATCCATTACAGCATAAAAAACAAATCTACAATGTAGTGATTGGTACTGAAACAGGAAGTGAGGTAAAGGGTCAAGGTCACTAATTATCAGACTGGAAGTAAGGTGAAAGGTCAAGGCCACTAACTTATTATAAGACTGAAAGTAAGGTGAAAGGTCAAGGCCACTAACTAATAATCAGACTGAAAGTGAGGTGAAAGGTCAAGGGTCACTAATTATTGGATTGGAAGTAAGGTAACAGGTCAAAGATACTAATTACCATTTCAAGGTAATTTGTTCAATTACATAAAGTGAGGTTGGAAGTCTGAAACCAAGGTTGGGAAAAGGGAGTGAGGTGAAATAAGATTAAAATCATTGTTCTTCAAAAGTAAGAAGGTTCTCTATTCCTCTTACTAAGGAAACACATTTTCCCCTTTAATGATATTTTTAAGTAATTACAATTAATGACTTTGATAGAAATGTGTTTATGATTTATGTTATGTAACCTGGTTTTGTTATTGGTGAAGTTGTTACGTTACACTATCTAAATTCAATAAGAGAACTGATTTAGTTGATGAAGTATGATATTGATGTAGCTTTAAAACTTTTAACCAAACCTGATATAGGACTTCAATCATGAAGCTATACAATCACATTTTGAAAAGTATAGGATTCTATAGTGAAGTAAGATAACAAGTAGAAGAATTCTTATTGGACATTTTCACAGCACCTTGTTACAGAATGTATTAAGTCTGAAGTCTTATCACTGCATATTTACACAAAGACAATCATCTTGGAGTTTCTAGATCGGCATGGAGTGTTTACCAACACAGTCATCGAGGAGGCATTAACTGTAATCTGGCCAGACTTAAAACAGCACTGAAATCTCACTCCATTGACAGTAATCAATCGCTCGGCAGCAGACGGACGAGCTACCCATTCACTCTGGATCAAACTTGCATGTCACTGTTGATTGCATTTGAGTAAAACTATTTCCATTGTACCAGGGGAATCATTTGTTATTTTGGTTAATAAAGCGAAGAAACTTTTCTTGGTGGATAAATTTTGTTTGATGTGATAAAGTGGTGTAATCAGGATTTTGAGAGAAAATTGTTTTTGTTCTTCCCATGGTCAATAATTAAAATCTAAAGCAGTAAATCCTAGTATTACCTTAATGGACTGAAAGAAAGATTTGGGAAGGTGAAGATTAGAAAGAGAAAAGAATAAGGAATTCCTGTATGAGAAATATTATAGATTCTGTAACTCCTTAACCATTGGGACTTGTAGTTATCTAGATTTGATGTTTGAAATAATACTTAACCTAGATTATAGAATGTGATAAGGAAAAATCGTCTTTTGTTCCAAAGACCTGTTCTTATTTTTGTACTCTTACAAAGGATTGGTTCAGATTTGTTTTCCTGGTTTTGTTGTTTTGAGTAAAGCAACATTTTAATGTAAACATTATCTATCTAAGTGTCTTTGCCCTTCTTTTCTGCTTCCTCAATCTGTTCATCACAAGATACAGTTCTGAAGCCATATTGTTAGACTCTATTGTATTACACCATTAAAAGATGATGATGTCTGTCACCAACCTTGTGGGATTACTGGTACAGATAGATGTATAACATTTGATGATGTCTGTCACCAACCTTGTAGGATTACTGGTACAGATAGATATATAACATTTGATGATGTCTGTCACCAACCTTGTGGGATTACTGGTACAGATAGATGTATAACATTTGATGATGTCTGTCACCAACCTTGTGGGATTACTGGTACAGATAGATATATAACATTTGATGATGTCTGTCACCAACCTTGTGGGATTACTGGTACAGATAGATATATAACATTTGATGATGTCTGTCACCAACCTTGTGGGATTACTGGTACAGATAGATATATAACATTTGATGATGTCTGTCACCAACCTTGTGGGATTACTGGTACAGATAGATATATAACATTTGATGATGTCTGTCACCAACCTTGTGGGATTACTGGTACAGATAGATATATAACATTTGATGATGTCTGTCACCAACCTTGTGGGATTACTGGTACAGATAGATATATAACATTTGATGATGTCTGTCACCAACCTTGTGGTACATCAGACAGATAGATATATAACATATGAGAAGGTTGTTTCTGAGTGTCGCTCATCAGAAGTACAAACCTAACACCAGACTACCTAGTAACTGTCAGTCAATGTTGTAATATAATCAGAATAAAGAAATACCATCAATGGAAAAGAAATGGCCATGTTGGGGTGTACAGTACTTAATGCGTCTAACATTCCCTCAAACGCGTTTTAGATTCGTTTGCGTTTCTTTTGTTTAGTTTCGTTTGCGTTTTGTTTCGTCGAGCGTTTTTCGTTTGCGTTTCGCGTTTTCGTTCGTTTGCGTTTTGATTTGATTTGGCTTTCGTTCGTTTGCGTTTACGTGCGTTTGCATTCCAATTCGTTTACCGGATGTTATTCATTGATATTTGATTAGGAATGGTTGACTGCGCATGTGTTTGCTAAACTAAAAGTGGAGTCAAACGACGGTGTAGGCCGATAAATTTACGTGTTCTGGACAATGTAGTAAACATACACAAATAAATTTTTAAAAAATCCTTTTTTATCTAGACATTAATTACATTTGATACATGTAACCTACACACATTGTTTGATAGTAAGGATCATGTGTATACCTTTCTGCAAGGTCTTATATAAGCTTAGTACTAGCTACATGTATACACGTGTATGTGCTACAGGGGGACAGGTACAATATACACTTGTAACACCCGCGGGGCTCGATAAAGTGGACTGAAGGATTACAGACAGGTGTGAACTCACGCCACAGGACGCCGTACTGCTGGTCATAATATATATATAACTCACTGGTGCATACATTATAAAAAAATTATATCCGACTCATCACTGTTAGCATTGGATCACATTATTTTCTAGTGATACACACTATTCTAATAATAAAATAACACAATTAATAATATCTCAACCATAAAACGAATACTTTTTTTTACATATTTTATGTGAAATTAAGAACGTACCGAAGTCAATAGATATCAAATCATAATTGACTTATATATATATACATAATCGTCCAACACGAACTGACAGTTGATACATGTACATTCAACTGTATCTCTGTATTTACACGTATTCGCCATTGATATAATTGATCATGTATTTTATTGGTATGTTGATGTAACAAAACACACGAGGAATAAAACACCATAGAGCTGGTTTTCTGTAATGACTAGAATAACACAACATTGTTGTTTTTGTGGTATGCTTTGGTACATGTACATGCACGGGGTCACGTACGCGTATTATACATCGTAGCCTAAATAAACATGTGAGGGGCCGTGCGCGTCTGAGGCAATCAGTGAGCCATTGTTCATGGGTGACTGCACTTGACCAGGTGTGATACAAGTTGACACAAAATCAAAATATGCCGCTGTCAAATAAATGGTATAAATGAAAGCAGGTAAATCGAGAGGGGGAGTGGGGATGGAGAGGGGTAGAGTGTTGTACATGTGTTGTCCGTGAATTATAAAGCAAATTTATTTAAGACCTCCAAATGGGTCGGGTAATATAAATGCTACAGGTGACTGTCCACATTGATATCTATATAACGGGTACGGGGACCTCCTCTGGAGTCATATATATACATGTAATATATAACTACCTAACCGCTAGACCCAGGGTTTATACTTGCAGTAGTCAACCGTACATGTTCACAATACCTTCACTAAAATAAGAAGTTCTTCTGAAGTGTTTTCTTTTCTGAAACTGATAATTTCTATAAAACAGTACTAGTATGTGTGACAAATTCAGAGCAGACTTGTAGATACTAGAATTTATTGAAAACTATTTGTACACATGCATGTTTTATAATTATTTTTAAAATCTCGCTTTATAAGTTAAAAAAATGTATTAATGCTTGGATATATATACGTAATCACATACTTATTGGTAATATATTTATAACAATTGCATATTTTCTAAGACAAGATATATTTTTCATAATGATAAATCGTACTAAATCAAAATTGCGAACGTAAAATAGACATCGCTTTCAGAATCCGGATCACTAAGCTACCGGAGTCCCGATCGACATTTATGATTGCATTCTGGTCTTCCGGTCACGCTTTCACTTCGATTACGTTTTTTTTTTTTTTTTCGTTTGCGTTTTTCGTTTTGCGTTTAGCGCTTGACGAAATGCGTTTTTCGTTTTACGCTATTCATTTTTCGTTTGCGTTTTTCGTTTTTCGTTTGCGTTTTTGTTTGTTTTCGTTTAACATTTCGTTTGCGTTTTGCGTTTCGCGCTCGTTTCGAGGGAATGTTAGACGCATTAAGTACTGTAATTCGTGGCAGTTTTCAGTGGGAGTGGAAGTGTGTTTGTGTCAAGTCACGGCAGACATTCATACACTACGGCATGCTATCTCACTCAACCCAGGAAATGAGTCAAACTTGGTTAGAATTATTAGCCTGAGATAGCATTTTAATATCATATCCACATTGGTCCTGGCCGACCCCCTTGGGGCAGAGGGGCGGGGCCAAAAAAGGTCAAATAGGCTAAAACTTCAAAAATATTCTTTTAAAATTCTGGAAATGGTATAATCAAATACACTTTATAGATGAAAAGGTCTTAAAGTTTGTTTATAAAAATTGTAAATTATATGACCCTGGGTTGTCCTGTTTCTCCTTGGGGAGGGGTCAAGTTTACTTTAGTTTATATAGGAAAAACATATTTGTGAACATTATTTGCCCAATTTTCATAGGAAATTAGTCAAACTTGATTAGAATTATAAGCCTAAGATATAGCATTTTAACATCCATATCCGTCCTCGATGACCCCCATGGGGACCAGAGGAGCAGGACCAAACAGGGTCAAAATGATTAAAAGGAGGTGTTGCATATAGGGTGAAAATCCGCCCACGATAAATTTTTGATTTTTAAATTTTAATTAGTTAATTGCATTAATACACATATGTCTATAATACTTAAAACCCGATTGGACTATTATTATGACTACAGCGCCCCCTACACATTAACACTGGTAAATTTAAAGCCTATTGGGCCTTTTACCTGGCATAAGTCATAGTAAAAACAATAAAATCACGTTTTCGTTGTGATCGAAAATACCACATAAAAATGCCTTTTTAACGACATATCACACTTGGTTGTATCCAATATCATTCTATCACAAATCGAACGTAAATATCAAATATGACAGAAAATACAACTTTTTGAAGTTTTTTATTTTTCGTTTGAGCGACAGAATAAGTAAGGCACTACTCGAGTACCCTAAAATTTTGATGTTTAAAATTATATTCAGATTATCATCGTTTCACCATAAACAGCTCAAGTTGATGAATCACTGGATATGCCACGTTTTTTTTAGATTAATTTCCCCTACCCCCTATTTTTTTCCATAATATCAAAGTACTGAGAGTACACTGTCATATATTATCGACTTTACTGTAAGAGTAGAACGTGATGATGAGGTGTGTATTTCGACCAAACCTTGAAATTATCATCATAAACTCATGTTTATAATATTTTTCGGAAATTCTACTTATCCGTTTTGAAAGAGTGGGACACATAATACTGACAGTTGTGATTTAACATATACACAATGACATGTTGCATTCCAGAAACTGTATAAGCATTAAGGTAATAAAGATCAAATACGACAGTATGTGTCCTTTGCCCACGGTTAAAGGGAACAATCAATGTTGCCATCGTCTCATGAAGGGCGTAGGAATTGCACCTGCTATACCAATTGCATTTTGTAAAAGGCGACAAAATTTAGTACTTTTTTTTTTGCTGGCGTCAATCAGACATCAGACGAGGCTCTATGTCTCAGTTTACATTTAGTAGCCTATAGGTATCGCGAAATAATACTAACAAAAAGTTTACCAGGTACTGATTACATAAGTATAAGCTTTTTCTCATCCAACATCCTTCATGAAAGTGCATCCTTCAATGGCCATTGCTTTCTAGCAGCTTCATTTTGCTAGAGATTTTCGTCTAACTTCTTAGAACAAAGGGAGACCGTAATACGCATATCAATTAGTTTAAATTATAATATGTCGGTCAATGTTGTTATAACTATTTAAAAAAAAATACTATTGTTACTAAATTAATTCTGGGGAAAAATCTCTTGGTTCTGTCCTTTGGTGGGGCAACACCGTAGAATATATCAAATGACATACACCGGATGCCGTCCTTAAATGACTATAGCTGTAGTAGTACGTCAGTAAAAATCAGCGAATCAACCAGTTTGCTTTCGTGGTAGACCGATTCCTGCATTCTTGACTCTATAAAATCGTTTTTAATGTTTGTTTGATTAAATCAACGTCCTATTAACAGCCAGGGTCATGTAAGGACGGCATCCATGTATGCAGTGTCTCGCGTGTATGAAGTGCCTGGTATGTGATAAGGGAGACTGCGTTATATTCATGTTGTGTCTTCTTCTATAGTGGAACTCTTGTCCTTTTCATAGTGCTATATCACTGAAACATGCCGCCGAAGACACCAAGCAACACATCCCACCCAGTCACATTATACTGACAACAGGCGAACCAGTCGTCCTACTCGCTTAATGCTGAACGCTAAGCAGGGTGTGTCTCGGCAAGGAGACAGAGCCCAGAGCCTACCTCACAATCAAAGACATAACGTGAGGGGGTGTCAAGGGTGACGTTAGGAAGTATAAAGTAAGTTAGGAAGAAAAGATGCTAAGATATGATTCTGAATTTGGTCGCCTTGTAAGATCATACAATAAGGACAATTCTAACGCCCATTAGTTCATTTTAATGTCATGAGGTCATCTAACCCGAAGGGTCAGGATGACTTATAGTCACCATGCTTCATCCATTGTCGTGCGCTGTTTGCATTTCGTCCTTCGTAAACTTGTCATCCAAACGACTTCTTGTCAATATCCGAAAGGCCCAAAGAAACTGATATTAGGCATGTAGAATGCTGGAAGGACTACCAAGTTTGTGGAAATGAATTACCTTGACCTTCATTCAAGGTCACGGAAGTCAAAAAAGCTAAATCTTTAAACGATTTCTTGTGAATAACTAAGATGCCTAGATACCTGGTAAGGCCTGTAGTATGCTGGCATGATAGGCTACCAAGTTCATTTAAAGTTACAAGGGTCAAATAGGCTAAAAACTTTAAACGACTTATTGTGAATAACTAAGAGGCATTGGAATCTGATATTGGGACTGTAGAATGCTAGCATGAAGGACTACCAAGTTTGTTCAAATGAATGACCTTGACCTACATTATGGTTACATGGGTCAAATAGACTAAAATCTTTAAACGAGTTCCTGTGAATAATTAAGAGGACTAGAGACCTGGTATTATACATGTAGCATGTTGGGATGAAGGGCAAATGTTCTTAAATCATCTTGCCCGATAGGTCAGGGTGACATAGTGATCGTACTTGGTGCGCCGTCCGTCATGCATACACTTTTCATTCAAACGACTTCTTCTCAATAACTGAAAGGCATCGGAACATGATGTTAGACCTTACGTATTCTTGAATAAAGGGCTACAAAGCTGTTTGTCAAATGAATGACCTTAACGTTAATTCAAGGCCACAGGGTCCAAATTGGCAAACATAAACGACTTCTTGACAATAACTAAGACACCTTGCAGTATGCTGGAATAAAGAGCTTCAGACAGGTCTAATGTATGAAAATCTTAAAACAGCTTTTCAATAGGTGAAATGCCTAAAGAACTCAGATAGTGGGTCTGTACTACTCCACATAATTTGTTTACTTGACCTACTTTCATGGTAACATTTAAAAAAAAATATATCAGACACCAAGTACGTCTATTGAAGAGCTCCTAGCGTGCAATATCCAATGTGTTGCCCCCAAAAAGTTACGTAATTTCAGTCCACTGGATTCTTTTTTCATTACTGTATATAGTTTGACCATGTTTTATTGTGTGAATAATAGTCAGACATGAGGTGTTTGGCTTAAGAATGAAATCCTAGTTATCCATGACATGTTTATGACATATCAAAACAACAGTATATTCTTTTGAGAAATATCTAAGGTCAACATATAAATTACACCGGTATACGTTTTGCTTAATGATGCATTTGCTTATCAATTTGTAAATAAACCCATGACGACAAAAATAGGAAATACTTCTGACAAGTGGTGTAGGAAATATATGTGATATTGACCTTATTTTGCTTGATTGTCTAGTCAAATATATGACCCTAAAATTAACATTTTGTGAATAGTCCTATATGATATATACGCAAAACTAGGTCAAAGGTCAATACATGTCAGTTCGACCGAACTTTGGTACACCAACTTACATGGGATACGTTTTACTCAAGTAATATTCATGATAGAGCCGAGAGAAGGACAGTTTTCGTTTTACATTTTTAAGTTTCAGTACTCTCAGTACTTTGATATTGGGTAAGAAATAAAGGGGGTAGACGTAAAAAAGTGCTAAAAAGTCGGCATATCCAGTGATTCATCGACACAATATTTTCATGCTTCAATAAATGATATATGAAGATATTTTTGATTGCTAAAATTTTAGGGTACTCGGGGTTTGTCATTGTTATCTAAGGAATTAATTAAAAACTAATGAAATGAAATTGCTCTATTTTCAAGAAAAAATAAGAGCAAAACAGGAAATTGCAAGAAAACCCAAACAGATATGATGAAGCATTGTATATCGTTAAAAAGATAATACAAAATGCTATGTTATTACACCAAAATAATTTATCTTTGGCTTTTGTATGCCTTAATATGATACATTAAAGGCGCACAAGTAGGAATCGGACGTAAAACTTATAAAAGGTGGCGCTGTATTCGCAAGATTAATCTATTCATGGAATAAGTACTGTTCCGATATGTATTATGTGCCGATTGATGTATTTGCACCAAAAAATTCAAAATCGATCGTGGGCGGCCATGCAACACCTCCTTTCAAAAAATACCTCTAAGTTCACAGATTTGATGGAAGCATATACTCTTCATAGTCTTAAAAGTCAAATTTATGAATCACTGACAAACTTCAAGGCCCAGCATATAGTGTTTATATGTCTTTAATTTGTTTCATTATTTGTTTCATTATATATTCTAACTCAATTCTGACCGTTTAGGCCCATGGGCCTCTTGTCTAGGACATGTAGATTACTGTTAGTTGTATTCTGCAATATAGTACTATGTCTCTTGTTCAAACTTTGAAGTGCTATTTTGAGGCCCTTTACGGGTAGTTGCCAGCCATAAGTCTAAGTCCCTGGTATTTCTATGGGAATTCTAAATTTCTAAACCAACAGGGTTTTTTTGCAATTTAATATGACCATATAGTTTGATATTTTATGGCAGATTTACATATTCATGATGCCAATCAATTTTTTTTTCAATTTTCAGGGGAAACCCTTAACAGCGTTGTGTTGGGGCCACAATGACAAACGCTTATTTTTAGCTTCTGGTTTCAATCTACATGTGGCTTGGGTAACCAAACAGGTAGCCCCACTGCAGTTTCTGTGTCAGCGGACAATCCAGGATAACATCACACAAGAAAGGAAAGTCTCCAAGCTACCTCTACCGTCACGGCTACGACACAACAATTCAGTCTCTCTTCTCCCCAACCATAAAGGTATAAAAGTACAGCACAACATTCAGTCTCTCTCTTCTCCACAACCATAAAGGTATAAAAGTACAGCACAACATTCAGTCTCTCTTCTCCACAACCATAAAGGTATAAAAGTACAGAACAACATTCAGTTTCTCTTTTCCACAACCATAAAGGTATAAAAATACAGCACAACATTCAGTTTCTCTTCTCCACAACCATAATAATATAAAAGTACAGCACAACATTCAGTCACTCTTCTCCACAACCATAAAGGTATAAAAAGTACAGAACAACATTCAGTCTCTCTTCTCCACAACCATAAAGGTATAAAAGTACAGCACAACATTCAGTCTCTCTTCTCCACAACCATAAAGGTATAAAAGTACAGAACAACATTCAGTTTCTCTTTTCCACAACCATAAAGGTATAAAAATACAGCACAACATTCAGTTTCTCTTCTCCACAACCATAAAGGTATAAAAGTACAGCACAACATTCAGTCTCTCTTCTCCACAACCATAAAGGTATAAAAGTACAGACAACATTCAGTTCTCTTTTCCACAACCATAAAGTATAAAACAGAACAACATTCAGTTTCTCTTTTCCACAACCATAAAGGTATAAAAATACAGCACAACATTCAGTCTCTCTTCTCCACAACCATAAAGGTATAAAAGTACAGCACAACATTCAGTCTCTCTTCTCCACAACCATAAAAGTATAAAAGTAAGCACAACATGCAGTCTCTCTTCTCCCCAACTATAAATGTATAAAAGTACAGCACAACATTCAGTCTCTCTTCTCCACAACCATAAAGGTATAAAAGTACAGCACAACATTCAGTCTCTCTTCTCCACAACCATAAAGGTATAAAATACAGCACAACATTCAGTCTCTCTTCTCCACAACCATAAAGGTATAAAAGTACAGCACAACATTCAGTCTCTCTTCTCCACAACCATAAAGGTATAAAAGTACAGCACAACATTCAGTCTCTCTTCTCCACAACCATAAAGGTATAAAAGTACAGCACAACATTCAGTCTCTCTTCTCCCCAACTATAAATGTATAAAAGTACAGCACAACATTCAGTCTCTCTTCTCCACAACCATAAAGGTATAAAAGTACAGCACAACATTCAGTCTCTCTCTTCTCCACAACCATAAAGGTATAAAAGTACAGCACAACATTCAGTCTCTCTTCTCCACAACCATAAAGGTATAAAAGTACAGCACAATATTCAGTCTCTCTTCTCCACACCATAAAGTATAAAAGTAAGCACAAATTCAGTCTCTCTTCCCACCATAAAGGTATAAAAGTACAGCACAACATTCAGTCTCTCTTCTCCACAACCATAAAGGTATAAAAGTACAGCACAACATTCAGTCTCTCTTCTCCACAACCATAAAGGTATAAAAGTACAGCACAATATTCAGTCTCTCTTCTCCACAACCATAAAGGTATAAAAGTACAGCACAACATTCAGTCTCTCTTCTCCACAACCATAAAGGTATAAAAGTAAGCACAATATTCAGTCTCTCTTCTCCACAACCATAAAGGTATAAAAGTACAGCACAACATTCAGTCTCTCTTCTCCACAACCATAAAGGTATAAAAGTAAGCACAATATTCAGTCTCTCTTCTCCACAACCATAAAGGTATAAAAGTACAGCACAACATTCAGTCTCTCTTCTCCACAACCATAAAGGTATAAAAGTAAGCACAATATTCAGTCTCTCTTTTCCCCAACCATAAAGGTATAAAAGTACAGCACAACATTCAGTCTCTCTTCTCCACAACCATAAAGGTATAAAAGTACAGCACAATATTCAGTCTCTCTTCTCCACAACCATAAAGGTATAAAAGTACAGCACAACATTCAGTCTCTCTTCTCCACAACCATAAAGGTATAAAAGTACAGCACAACATTCAGTCTCTCTTCTCCACAACCATAAAGGTATAAAAGTACAGCACAACATTCAGTCTCTCTTCTCCACAACCATAAAGGTATAAAAGTACAGCACAACATTCAGTCTCTCTTTTCCACAACCATAAAGGTATAAAAGTACAGCACAACATTCAGTCTCTCTTCTCCACAACCATAAAGGTATAAAAGTAAGCACAATATTCAGTCTCTCTTTCTCCACAACCATAAAGGTATAAAAGTACAGCACAACATTCAGTCTCTCTTCTCCACAACCATAAAGGTATAAAAGTACAGCACAACATTCAGTCTCTCTTTTCCCCAACCATAAAGGTATAAAAGTACAGCACAACATTCAGTCTCTCTTCTCCACAACCATAAAGGTATAAAAGTAAGCACAATATTCAGTCTCTCTTTTCCCCAACCATAAAGGTATAAAAGTACAGCACAACATTCAGTCTCTCTTCTCCACAACCATAAAGGTATAAAAGTAAGCACAATATTCAGTCTCTCTTTTCCACAACCATAAAGGTATAAAAGTACAGCACAACATTCAGTCTCTCTTCTCCACAACCATAAAGGTATAAAAGTACAGCACAACATTCAGTCTCTCTTCTCCACAACCATAAAGGTATAAAAGTACAGCACAACATTCAGTCTCTCTTCTCCACAACCATAAAGGTATAAAAGTACAGCACAACATTCAGTCTCTCTTCTCCACAACCATAAAGGTATAAAAGTACAGCACAACATTCAGTCTCTCTTCTCCCAACCATAAAGGTATAAAAGTACAGCACAACATTCAGTCTCTCTTCTCCACAACCATAAAGGTATAAAAGTACAGCACAACATTCAGTCTCTCTTCTCCACAACCATAAAGGTATAAAAGTACAGCACAAACATTCAGTCTCTCTTCTCCACAACCATAAAGGTATAAAAGTACAGCACAACATTCAGTCTCTCTTCTCCACAACCATAAAGGTATAAAAGTACAGCACAACATTCAGTCTCTCTTCCCACAACCATAAAGGTATAAAAGTACAGCACAACATTCAGTCTCTCTTCTCCACAACCATAAAGGTATAAAAGTACAGCACAACATTCAGTCTCTCTCTTCTCCCAACCATAAAGGTATAAAAGTACAGCACAACATTCAGTCTCTCTTCTCCACAACCATAAAGGTATAAAAGTAAGCACAACATTCAGTTCTCTTCTCCACAACATAAAGGTATAAAAGTAGCACAACATTCAGTCTCTCTTCTCCACAACCATAAAGGTATAAAAGTACAGCACAACATTCAGTCTCTCTTCTCCACAACCATAAAGGTATAAAAGTACAGCACAACATTCAGTCTCTCTTCTCCCCAACCATAAAGGTATAAAAGTACAGCACAACATTCAGTCTCTCTTCTCCCAACCATAAAGGTATAAAAGTACAGCACAACATTCAGTCTCTCTTCTCCACAACCATAAAGGTATAAAAGTAAGCACAACATTCAGTCTCTCTTCTCCACAACCATAAAGGTATAAAAGTACAGCACAACATTCAGTCTCTCTTCTCCACAACCATAAAGGTATAAAAGTACAGCACAACATTCAGTCTCTCTCTTCTCCACAACCATAAAGGTATAAAAGTACAGCACAACATTCAGTCTCTCTTCTCCACAACCATAAAGGTATAAAAGTACAGCACAACATTCAGTCTCTCTTCTCCACAACCATAAAGGTATAAAAGTACAGCACAATATTCAGTCTCTCTTCTCCACAACCATAAAGGTATAAAAGTACAGCACAACATTCAGTCTCTCTTCTCCACAACCATAAAGGTATAAAAGTAAGCACAATATTCAGTCTCTCTTCTCCACAACCATAAAGGTATAAAAGTACAGCACAACATTCAGTCTCTCTTCTCCACAACCATAAAGGTATAAAAGTACAGCACAACATTCAGTCTCTCTTCTCCACAACCATAAAGGTATAAAAGTACAGCACAACATTCAGTCTCTCTTCTCCACAACCATAAAGGTATAAAAGTACAGCACAACATTCAGTCTCTCTTCTCCACAACCATAAAGGTATAAAAGTACAGAACAACATTCAGTCTCTCTTCTCCACAACCATAAAGGTATAAAAGTAAGCACAACATTCAGTCTCTCTTCTCCATAACCATAAAGGTATAAAAGTACAGAACAACATTCAGTCTCTCTTTTCCCCAACAATAAAGGTATAAAAGTACAGCACAACATTAAGTCTCTCTTCTCCACAACCATAAAGGTATAAAAAGTACAGCACAACATTCAGTCTCTCTTTTCCACAACCATAAAGGTATAAAAGTACAGCACAACATTCAGTCTCTCTTCTCCACAACCATAAAGGTATAAAAGTAAGCACAATATTCAGTCTCTCTTTTCCCCAACCATAAAGGTATAAAAGTACAGCACAACATTCAGTCTCTCTCTTCTCCACAACCATAAAGGTATAAAAGTACAGCACAATATTCAGTCTCTCTTCTCCACAACCATAAAGGTATAAAAGTACAGCACAACATTCAGTCTCTCTTCTCCACAACCATAAAGGTATAAAAGTACAGCACAACATTCAGTCTCTCTTCTCCACAACCATAAAGGTATAAAAGTACAGCACAATATTCAGTCTCTCTTCTCCACAACCATAAAGGTATAAAAGTACAGCACAACATTCAGTCTCTCTTCTCCACAACCATAAAGGTATAAAAGTACAGCACAACATTCAGTCTCTCTTCTCCACAACCATAAAGGTATAAAAGTACAGCACAACATTTCAGTCTCTCTTCTCCACAACCATAAAGGTATAAAAGTACAGCACAACATTCAGTCTCTCTTCTCCACAACCATAAAGGTATAAAAGTACAGCACAACATTCAGTCTCTCTTCTCCACAACCATAAAGGTATAAAAGTACAGCACAATATTCAGTCTCTCTTCTCCACAACCATAAAGGTATAAAAGTACAGCACAACATTCAGTCTCTCTTCTCCCCAACCATAAAGGTATAAAAGTACAGCACAACATTCAGTCTCTCTTCTCCACAACCATAAAGGTATAAAAGTAAGCACAATATTCAGTCTCTCTTCTCCACAACCATAAAGGTATAAAAGTACAGCACAACATTCAGTCTCTCTTCTCCACAACCATAAAGGTATAAAAGTACAGCACAATATTCAGTCTCTCTTCTCCACAACCATAAAGGTATAAAAGTACAGCACAACATTCAGTCTCTCTTCTCCACAACCATAAAGGTATAAAAGTACAGCACAATATTCAGTCTCTCTTTTCCCCGACCATAAAGGTATAAAAGTACAGCACAACATTCAGTCTCTCTTCTCCACAACCATAAAGGTATAAAAGTAAGCACAATATTCAGTCTCTCTTCTCCACAACCATAAAGGTATAAAAGTACAGCACAACATTCAGTCTCTCTTCTCCACAACCATAAAGGTATAAAAGTACAGCACAATATTCAGTCTCTCTTTTCCCCAACCATAAAGGTATAAAAGTACAGCACAACATTCAGTCTCTCTTCTCCCCGACCATAAAGGTATAAAAGTACAGAACAACATTCAGTCTCTCTTCTCCACAACCATAAAGGCTCTCTTCTCCACAACCATAAAGGTATAAAAGTACAGAACAACATTCAGTCTCTCTTCTCCACAACCATAAAGGTATAAAAGTACAGCACAACATTCAGTCTCTCTTCTCCACAACCATAAAGGTATAAAAGTACAGCACAACATTCAGTCTCTCTTCTCCACAACCATAAAGGTATAAAAGTACAGCACAACATTCAGTCTCTCTTCTCCACAACCATAAAGGTATAAAAGTACAGCACAACATTCAGTCTCTCTTCTCCACAACCATAAAGGTATAAAAGTACAGCACAACATTCAGTCTCTCTTCTCCACAACCATAAAGGTATAAAAGTACAGCACAACATTCAGTCTCTCTTCTCCCCGACCATAAAGGTATAAAAGTACAGAACAACATTCAGTCTCTCTTCTCCACAACCATAAAGGCTCTCTTCTCCACAACCATAAAGGTATAAAAGTACAGAACAACATTCAGTCTCTCTTCTCCACAACCATAAAGGTATAAAAGTACAGCACAACATTCAGTCTCTCTTCTCCACAACCATAAAGGTATAAAAGTAAGCACAACATTCAGTCTCTCTTCTCCACAACCATAAAGGTATAAAAGTACAGCACAACATTCAGTCTCTCTTCTCCACAACCATAAAGGTATAAAAGTACAGCACAACATTCAGTCTCTCTCTTCTCCACAACCATAAAGGTATCTTCTCCACAACCATTCAGTCTCTCTTCTCCACAACCATAAAGGTATAAAAGTACAGCACAACATTCAGTCTCTCTTCTCCACAACCATAAAGGTATAAAAGTACAGAACAACATTCAGTCTCTCTTCTCCACAACCATAAAGGTATAAAAGTACAGCACAACATTCAGTCTCTCTTCTCCACAACCATAAAGGTATAAAAGTACAGCACAATATTCAGTCTCTCTTTTCCCCAACCATAAAGGTATAAAAGTACAGCACAACATTCAGTCTCTCTTCTCCACAACCATAAAGGTATAAAAGTACAGCACAACATTCAGTCTCTCTTCTCCACAACCATAAAGGTATAAAAGTACAGCACAACATTCAGTCTCTCTTCTCCACAACCATAAAGGTATAAAAGTAAGCACAATATTCAGTCTCTCTTTTCCCCGACCATAAAGGTATAAAAGTACAGCACAACATTCAGTCTCTCTTCTCCACAACCATAAAGGCTCTCTTCTCCACAACCATAAAGGTATAAAAGTACAGCACAACATTCAGTCTCTCTTCTCCACAACCATAAAGGTATAAAAGTACAGCACAACATTCAGTCTCTCTTCTCCACAACCATAAAGGTATAAAAGTACAGCACAACATTCAGTCTCTCTTCTCCACAACCATAAAGGTATAAAAGTACAGCACAACATTCAGTCTCTCTTCTCCACAACCATAAAGGTATAAAAGTACAGCACAACATTCAGTCTCTCTTCTCCACAACCATAAAGGTATAAAAGTACAGCACAACATGCAGTCTCTCTTCTCCACAACCATAAAGGTATAAAAGTACAGCACAACATTCAGTCTCTCTTCTCCACAACCATAAAGGTATAAAAGTACAGCACAACATTCAGTCTCTCTTCTCCACAACCATAAAGGTATAAAAGTACAGCACAACATTCAGTCTCTCTTTTCCCCAACCATAAAGGTATAAAAGTACAGCACAACATTCAGTCTCTCTTCTCCACAACCATAAAGGTATAAAAGTAAGCAATTCAGTCTCTCTTTCCCAACCATAAAGGTATAAAAGTACAGCACAACATTCAGTCTCTCTTCTCCACAACCATAAAGGTATAAAAGTACAGCACAACATTCAGTCTCTCTTCTCCACAACCATAAAGGTATAAAAGTACAGCACAATATTCAGTCTCTCTTTTCCCCAACCATAAAGGTATAAAAGTACAGCACAACATTCAGTCTCTCTTCTCCACAACCATAAAGGTATAAAAGTACAGCACAACATTCAGTCTCTCTTCTCCCCAACCATAAAGGTATAAAAGTACAGCACAACATTCAGTCTCTCTTCTCCACAACCATAAAGGTATAAAAGTACAGCACAACATTCAGTCTCTCTTCTCCACAACCATAAAGGTATAAAAGTACAGCACAACATTCAGTCTCTCTTCTCCACAACCATAAAGGTATAAAAGTAAGCACAATATTCAGTCTCTCTTTTCCCCAACCATAAAGGTATAAAAGTACAGCACAACATTCAGTCTCTCTTCTCCACAACCATAAAGGTATAAAAGTAAGCACAACATTCAGTCTCTCTTCTCCACAACCATAAAGGTATAAAAGTACAGCACAACATTCAGTCTCTCTTTTCCCCAACCATAAAGGTATAAAAGTACAGCACAACATTCAGTCTCTCTTCTCCACAACCATAAAGGTATAAAAGTACAGCACAACATTCAGTCTCTCTTCTCCACAACCATAAAGGTATAAAAGTACAGCACAACATTCAGTCTCTCTTCTCCACAACCATAAAGGTATAAAAGTACAGCACAATATTCAGTCTCTCTTCTCCACAACCATAAAGGTATAAAAGTACAGCACAACATTCAGTCTCTCTTCTCCACAACCATAAAGGTATAAAAGTACAGCACAACATTCAGTCTCTCTTCTCCACAACCATAAAGGTATAAAAGTACAGCACAACATTCAGTCTCTCTTCTCCACAACCATAAAGGTATAAAAGTACAGCACAACATTCAGTCTCTCTTCTCCACAACCATAAAGGTATAAAAGTACAGCACAACATTCAGTCTCTCTTCTCCACAACCATAAAGGTATAAAAGTACAGCACAACATTCAGTCTCTCTTCTCCACAACCATAAAGGTATAAAAGTAAGCACAACATTCAGTCTCTCTTCTCCACAACCATAAAGGTATAAAAGTACAGCACAACATTCAGTCTCTCTTCTCCACAACCATAAAGGTATAAAAGTACAGCACAACATTCAGTCTCTCTTCTCCACAACCATAAAGGTATAAAAGTACAGCACAACATTCAGTCTCTCTTCTCCACAACCATAAAGGTATAAAAGTACAGCACAACATTCAGTCTCTCTTCTCCACAACCATAAAGGTATAAAAGTACAGCACAACATTCAGTCTCTCTTCTCCACAACCATAAAGGTATAAAAGTACAGCACAACATTCAGTCTCTCTCTTCTCCACAACCATAAAGGTATAAAAGTACAGCACAACATTCAGTCTCTCTTCTCCACAACCATAAAGGTATAAAAGTACAGCACAACATTCAGTCTCTCTTCTCCACAACCATAAAGGTATAAAAGTACAGCACAACATTCAGTCTCTCTCTTCTCCACAACCATAAAGGTATAAAAGTACAGCACAAATCATTCAGTCTCTCTTCTCCACAACCATAAAGGTATAAAAGTACAGCACAACATTCAGTCTCTCTTCTCCACAACCATAAAGGTATAAAAGTACAGCACAACATTCAGTCTCTCTTCTCCACAACCATAAAGGTATAAAAGTACAGCACAATATTCAGTCTCTCTTCTCCACAACCATAAAGGTATAAAAGTACAGCACAACATTCAGTCTCTCTTCTCCACAACCATAAAGGTATAAAAGTAAGCACAATATTCAGTCTCTCTTCTCCCAACCATAAAGGTATAAAAGTACAGCACAACATTCAGTCTCTCTTCTCCACAACCATAAAGGTATAAAAGTACAGCACAACATTCAGTCTCTCTTCTCCACAACCATAAAGGTATAAAAGTACAGCACAACATTCAGTCTCTCTTCTCCACAACCATAAAGGTATAAAAGTACAGCACAACATTCAGTCTCTCTTCTCCACAACCATAAAGGTATAAAAGTACAGCACACAACATTCAGTCTCTCTTCTCCACAACCATAAAGGTATAAAAGTACAGCACAACATTCAGTCTCTCTTCTCCACAACCATAAAGGTATAAAAGTACAGCACAATATTCAGTCTCTCTTCTCCACAACCATAAAGGTATAAAAGTACAGCACAACATTCAGTCTCTCTTCTCCACAACCATAAAGGTATAAAAGTACAGCACAATATTCAGTCTCTCTTCTCCACAACCATAAAGGTATAAAAGTACAGCACAACATTCAGTCTCTCTTCTCCACAACCATAAAGGTATAAAAGTACAGCACAACATTCAGTCTCTCTTTCTCCACAACCATAAAGGTATAAAAGTACAGCACAACATTCAGTCTCTCTTCTCCACAACCATAAAGGTATAAAAGTACAGCACAACATTCAGTCTCTCTTCTCCACAACCATAAAGGTATAAAAGTACAGCACAACATTCAGTCTCTCTTCTCCACAACCATAAAGGTATAAAAGTACAGCACAACATTCAGTCTCTCTCTTCTCCACAACCATAAAGGTATAAAAGTACAGCACAACATTCAGTCTCTCTTCTCCACAACCATAAAGGTATAAAAGTACAGCACAACATTCAGTCTCTCTTCTCCACAACCATAAAGGTATAAAAGTACAGCACAACATTCAGTCTCTCTTCTCCACAACCATAAAGGTATAAAAGTACAGCACAACATTCAGTCTCTCTTCTCCACAACCATAAAGGTATAAAAGTACAGCACAACATTCAGTCTCTCTTCTCCACAACCATAAAGGTATAAAAGTACAGCACAACATTCAGTCTCTCTTCTCCACAACCATAAAGGTATAAAAGTACAGCACAACATTCAGTCTCTCTTCTCCACAACCATAAAGGTATAAAAGTACAGCACAACATTCAGTCTCTCTTCTCCACAACCATAAAGGTATAAAAGTACAGCACAACATTCAGTCTCTCTTCTCCACAACCATAAAGGTATAAAAGTACAGCACAACATTCAGTCTCTCTTCTCCACAACCATAAAGGTATAAAAGTACAGCACAACATTCAGTCTCTCTTCTCCACAACCATAAAGGTATAAAAGTACAGCACAACATTCAGTCTCTCTTCTCCACAACCATAAAGGTATAAAAGTACAGCACAATATTCAGTCTCTCTTCTCCACAACCATAAAGGTATAAAAGTACAGCACAACATTCAGTCTCTCTTCTCCACAACCATAAAGGTATAAAAGTACAGCACAACATTCAGTCTCTCTTCTCCACAACCATAAAGGTATAAAAGTACAGCACAACATTCAGTCTCTCTTCTCCACAACCATAAAGGTATAAAAGTACAGCACAACATTCAGTCTCTCTTCTCCACAACCATAAAGGTATAAAAGTACAGCACAACATTCAGTCTCTCTTCTCCACAACCATAAAGGTATAAAAGTACAGCACAACATTCAGTCTCTCTTCTCCACAACCATAAAGGTATAAAAGTACAGCACAATATTCAGTCTCTCTTCTCCACAACCATAAAGGTATAAAAATACAGCACAACATGCAGTCTCTCTTCTCCACAACCATAAATGTATAAAAGTACAGCACAACATTCAGTCTCTCTTCTCCACAACCATAAAGGTATAAAAGTACAGCACAATTTCAGTCTCTCTTCTCCACAACCATAAAGGTATAAAAGTACAGCACAATATTCAGTCTCTCTTCTCCACAACCATAAAGGTATAAAAGTACAGCACAACATTCAGTCTCTCTTCTCCCCAACCATAAAGGTATAAAAGTACAGCACAACATTCAGTCTCTCTTCTCCACAACCATAAAGGTATAAAAGTACAGCACAACATTCAGTCTCTCTTCTCCACAACCATAAAGGTATAAAAGTACAGCACAACATTCAGTCTCTCTTCTCCACAACCATAAAGGTATAAAAGTACAGCACAACATTCAGTCTCTCTTCTCCACAACCATAAAGGTATAAAAGTACAGCACAACATTCAGTCTCTCTTCTCCACAACCATAAAGGTATAAAAGTACAGCACAACATTCAGTCTCTCTTCTCCACAACCATAAAGGTATAAAAGTACAGCACAACATTCAGTCTCTCTTCTCCACAACCATAAAGGTATAAAAGTACAGCACAACATTCAGTCTCTCTTCTCCACAACCATAAAGGTATAAAAGTACAGCACAACATTCAGTCTCTCTTCTCCCAACCATAAAGGTATAAAAGTACAGCACAACATTCAGTCTCTCTTCTCCACAACCATAAAGGTATAAAAGTACAGCACAACATTCAGTCTCTCTTCTCCACAACCATAAAGGTATAAAAGTACAGCACAACATTCAGTCTCTCTTCTCCACAACCATAAAGGTATAAAAGTACAGCACAACATTCAGTCTCTCTTCTCCACAACCATAAAGGTATAAAAGTACAGCACAACATTCAGTCTCTCTTCTCCACAACCATAAAGGTATAAAAGTACAGCACAACATTCAGTCTCTCTTCTCCCCGACCATAAAGGTATAAAAGTACAGCACAACATTCAGTCTCTCTTCTCCACAACCATAAAGGTATAAAAGTACAGCACAATATTCAGTCTCTCTTCTCCACAACCATAAAGGTATAAAAGTACAGCACAACATTCAGTCTCTCTTCTCCACAACCATAAAGGTATAAAAGTACAGCACAACATTCAGTCTCTCTTCTCCACAACCATAAAGGTATAAAAGTACAGCACAATATTCAGTCTCTCTTCTCCACAACCATAAAGGTATAAAAGTACAGCACAACATTCAGTCTCTCTTCTCCACAACCATAAAGGTATAAAAGTACAGCACAACATTCAGTCTCTCTTCTCCACAACCATAAAGGTATAAAAGTACAGCACAACATTCAGTCTCTCTTCTCCACAACCATAAAGGTATAAAAGTACAGCACAACATTCAGTCTCTCTTCTCCACAACCATAAAGGTATAAAAGTAAGCACAATATTCAGTCTCTCTTTTCCCCGACCATAAAGGTATAAAAGTACAGCACAACATTCAGTCTCTCTTCTCCACAACCATAAAGGTATAAAAGTAAGCACAATATTCAGTCTCTCTTTTCCCCGTCCATAAAGGTATAAAAGTACAGCACAACATTCAGTCTCTCTTCTCCACAACCATAAAGGTATAAAAGTACAGCACAACATTCAGTCTCTCTTCTCCACAACCATAAAGGTATAAAAGTAAGCACAACATTCAGTCTCTCTTCTCCACAACCATAAAGGTATAAAAGTACAGCACAACATTCAGTCTCTCTTCTCCACAACCATAAAGGTATAAAAGTACAGCACAACATTCAGTCTCTCTTCTCCACAACCATAAAGGTATAAAAGTACAGAACAACATTCAGTCTCTCTTCTCCACAACCATAAAGGTATAAAAAGTACAGCACAATATTCAGTCTCTCTTCTCCACAACCATAAAGGTATAAAAGTACAGCACAATATTCAGTCTCTCTTCTCCACAACCATAAAGGTATAAAAGTACAGCACAACATTCAGTCTCTCTTCTCCACAACCATAAAGGTATAAAAGTACAGCACAACATTCAGTCTCTCTTCTCCACAACCATAAAGGTATAAAAGTACAGCACAACATTCAGTCTCTCTTCTCCACAACCATAAAGGTATAAAAGTACAGCACAACATTCAGTCTCTCTTCTCCACAACCATAAAGGTATAAAAGTACAGCACAATATTCAGTCTCTCTTCTCCACAACCATAAAGGTATAAAAGTACAGCACAACATTCAGTCTCTCTTCTCCACAACCATAAAGGTATAAAAGTACAGCACAACACAGTCTCTCTTCTCCACACCAAAGTATTCAGAATTCAGTCTCTCTTCTCCACAACCATAAAGGTATAAAAGTACAGCACAACATTCAGTCTCTCTTCTCCACAACCATAAAGGTATAAAAGTACAGCACAACATTCAGTCTCTCTTCTCCACAACCATAAAGGTATAAAAGTAAGCACAATATTCAGTCTCTCTTTTCCCCAACCATAAAGGTATAAAAGTACAGCACAACATTCAGTCTCTCTTCTCCACAACCATAAAAAAGGTATAAAAGTACAGCACAACATTCAGTCTCTCTTCTCCACAACCATAAAGGTATAAAAGTACAGCACAACATTCAGTCTCTCTTCTCCACAACCATAAAGGTATAAAAGTACAGCACAACATTCAGTCTCTCTTCTCCACAACCATAAAGGTATAAAAGTACAGCACAACATTCAGTCTCTCTTTCTCCACAACCATAAAGGTATAAAAGTACAGCACAACATTCAGTCTCTCTTCTCCACAACCATAAAGGTATAAAAGTACAGCACAACATTCAGTCTCTCTTCTCCACAACCATAAAGGTATAAAAGTACAGCACAACATTCAGTCTCTCTTCTCCACAACCATAAAGGTATAAAAGTACAGCACAACATTCAGTCTCTCTTCTCCACAACCATAAAGGTATAAAAGTACAGCACAACATTCAGTCTCTCTTCTCCCACAACCATAAAGGTATAAAAGTACAGCACAACATTCAGTCTCTCTTCTCCACAACCATAAAGGTATAAAAGTACAGCACAACATTCAGTCTCTCTTCTCCACAACCATAAAGGTATAAAAGTACAGCACAACATTCAGTCTCTCTTCTCCACAACCATAAAGGTATAAAAGTACAGCACAACATTCAGTCTCTCTTCTCCACAACCATAAAGGTATAAAAGTACAGCACAACATTCAGTCTCTCTTCTCCACAACCATAAAGGTATAAAAGTACAGCACAATATTCAGTCTCTCTTTTCCCCAACCATAAAGGTATAAAAGTACAGCACAACATTCAGTCTCTCTTCTCCACAACCATAAAGGTATAAAAGTACAGCACAACATTCAGTCTCTCTTCTCCACAACCATAAAGGTATAAAAGTACAGCACAACATTCAGTCTCTCTTCTCCACAACCATAAAGGTATAAAAGTACAGCACAACATTCAGTCTCTCTTCTCCACAACCATAAAGGTATAAAAGTACAGCACAACATTCAGTCTCTCTTCTCCACAACCATAAAGGTATAAAAGTACAGCACAACATTCAGTCTCTCTTCTCCACAACCATAAAGGTATAAAAGTACAGCACAATATTCAGTCTCTCTTCTCCACAACCATAAAGGTATAAAAGTACAGCACAACATTCAGTCTCTCTTCTCCACAACCATAAAGGTATAAAAGTACAGCACAACATTCAGTCTCTCTTCTCCACAACCATAAAGGTATATAAAAGTACAGCACAACATTCAGTCTCTCTTCTCCACAACCATAAAGGTATAAAAGTACAGCACAACATTCAGTCTCTCTTCTCCACAACCATAAAGGTATAAAAAGTCAAACGACGGTGTAGGCCGATAAATTTACGTGTTCTGGACAATGTAGTAAACATACACAAATAAATTTTTAAAAAAATCCTTTTGTATCTAGACATTAATTACATTTGATACATGTAACCTACACACATTGTTTGATAGTAAGGATCATGTGTATACCTTTCTGCAAGGTCTTATATAAGCTTAGTACTAGCTACATGTATACACGTGTATGTGCTACAGGGGGACAGGTACAATATACACTTGTAACACCCGCGGGGCTCGATAAAGTGGACTGAAGGATTACAGACAGGTGTGAACTCACGCCACAGGACGCCGTACTGCTGGTCATAATATATATATAACTCACTGGTGCATACATTATAAAAAAATTATATCCGACTCATCACTGTTAGCATTGGATCACATTATTTTCTAGTGATACACACTATTCTAATAATAAAATAACACAATTAATAATATCTCAACCATAAAACGAATACTTTTTTTTACATATTTTATGTGAAATTAAGAACGTACCGAAGTCAATAGATATCAAATCATAATTGACTTATATATATATACATAATCGTCCAACACGAACTGACAGTTGATACATGTACATTCAACTGTATCTCTGTATTTACACGTATTCGCCATTGATATAATTGATCATGTATTTTATTGGTATGTTGATGTAACAAAACACACGAGGAATAAAACACCATAGAGCTGGTTTTCTGTAATGACTAGAATAACACAACATTGTTGTTTTTGTGGTATGCTTTGGTACATGTACATGCACGGGGTCACGTACGCGTATTATACATCGTAGCCTAAATAAACATGTGAGGGGCCGTGCGCGTCTGAGGCAATCAGTGAGCCATTGTTCATGGGTGACTGCACTTGACCAGGTGTGATACAAGTTGACACAAAATCAAAATATGCCGCTGTCAAATAAATGGTATAAATGAAAGCAGGTAAATCGAGAGGGGGGGAGTGGGGGATGGAGAGGGGGTAGAGTGTTGTACATGTGTTGTCCGTGAATTATAAAGCAAATTTATTTAAGACCTCCAAATGGGTCGGGTAATATAAATGCTACAGGTGACTGTCCACATTGATATCTATATAACGGGTACGGGGACCTCCTCTGGAGTCATATATATACATGTAATATATAACTACCTAACCGCTAGACCCAGGGTTTATACTTGCAGTAGTCAACCGTACATGTTCACAATACCTTCACTAAAATAAGAAGTTCTTCTGAAGTGTTTTCTTTTCTGAAACTGATAATTTCTATAAAACAGTACTAGTATGTGTGACAAATTCAGAGCAGACTTGTAGATACTAGAATTTATTGAAAACTATTTGTACACATGCATGTTTTATAATTATTTTTAAAATCTCGCTTTATAAGTTAAAAAAATGTATTAATGCTTGGATATATATACGTAATCACATACTTATTGGTAATATATTTATAACAATTGCATATTTTCTAAGACAAGATATATTTTTCATAATGATAAATCGCACTAAATCAAAATTGCGAACGTAAAATAGACATCGCTTTCAGAATCCGGATCACTAAGCTACCGGAGTCCCGATCGACATTTATGATTGCATTCTGGTCTTCCGGTCACGCTTTCACTTCGATTACGTTTTTTTTTTTTCGTTTGCGTTTTTCGTTTTGCGTTTAGCGCTTGACGAAATGCGTTTTTCGTTTTACGCTATTCATTTTTCGTTTGCGTTTTTCGTTTTTCGTTTGCGTTTTTGTTTGTTTTCGTTTAACATTTCGTTTGCGTTTTGCGTTTCGCGCTCGTTTCGAGGGAATGTTAGACGCATTAAGTACTGTAATTCGTGGCAGTTTTCAGTGGGAGTGGAAGTGTGTTTGTGTCAAGTCACGGCAGACATTCATACACTACGGCATGCTATCTCACTCAACCCAGGAAATGAGTCAAACTTGGTTAGAATTATTAGCCTGAGATAGCATTTTAATATCATATCCACATTGGTCCTGGCCGACCCCCTTGGGGCAGAGGGGCGGGGCCAAAAAAGGTCAAATAGGCTAAAACTTCAAAAATATTCTTTTAAAATTCTGGAAATGGTATAATCAAATACACTTTATAGATGAAAAGGTCTTAAAGTTTGTTTATAAAAATTGTAAATTATATGACCCTGGGTTGTCCTGTTTCTCCTTGGGGAGGGGTCAAGTTTACTTTAGTTTATATAGGAAAAACATATTTGTGAACATTATTTGCCCAATTTTCATAGGAAATTAGTCAAACTTGATTAGAATTATAAGCCTAAGATATAGCATTTTAACATCCATATCCGTCCTCGATGACCCCCATGGGGACCAGAGGAGCAGGACCAAACAGGGTCAAAATGATTAAAAGGAGGTGTTGCATATAGGGTGAAAATCCGCCCACGATAAATTTTTGATTTTTAAATTTTAATTAGTTAATTGCATTAATACACATATGTCTATAATACTTAAAACCCGATTGGACTATTATTATGACTACAGCGCCCCCTACATTAACACTGGTAAATTTAAAGCCTATTGGGCCTTTTACCTGGCATAAGTCATAGTAAAAACAATAAAATCACGTTTTCGTTGTGATCGAAAATACCACATAAAAATGCCTTTTTAACGACATATCACACTTGGTTGTATCCAATATCATTCTATCACAAATCGAACGTAAATATCAAATATGACAGAAAATACAACTTTTTGAAGTTTTTTATTTTTCGTTTGAGCGACAGAATAAGTAAGGCACTACTCGAGTACCCTAAAATTTTGATGTTTAAAATTATATTCAGATTATCATCGTTTCACCATAAACAGCTCAAGTTGATGAATCACTGGATATGCCACGTTTTTTTAGATTAATTTCCCCTACCCCCTATTTTTTTTCCATAATATCAAAGTACTGAGAGTACACTGTCATATATTATCGACTTTACTGTAAGAGTAGAACGTGATGATGAGGTGTGTATTTCGACCAAACCTTGAAATTATCATCATAAACTCATGTTTATAATATTTTTCGGAAATTCTACTTATCCGTTTTGAAAGAGTGGGACACATAATACTGACAGTTGTGATTTAACATATACACAATGACATGTTGCATTCCAGAAACTGTATAAGCATTAAGGTAATAAAGATCAAATACGACAGTATGTGTCCTTTGCCCACGGTTAAAGGGAACAATCAATGTTGCCATCGTCTCATGAAGGGCGTAGGAATTGCACCTGCTGTACCAATTGCATGATCGTAAAAGGCGACAAAATTTAGTACCTTTTTTGCTGGCGTCAATCAGACATCAGACGAGGCTCTATGTCTCAGTTTACATTTAGTAGCCTATAGGTATCGCGAAATAATACTAACAAAAAGTTTACCAGGTACTGATTACATAAGTATAAGCTTTTTCTCATCCAACATCCTTCATGAAAGTGCATCCTTCAATGGCCATTGCTTTCTAGCAGCTTCATTTTGCTAGAGATTTTCGTCTAACTTCTTAGAACAAAGGGAGACCGTAATACGCATATCAATTAGTTTAAATAATAATATGTCGGTCAATGTTGTTATAACTATTTAAAAAAAAATACTATTGTTACTAAATTAATTCTGGGGAAAAATCTCTTGGTTCTGTCCTTTGGTGGGGCAACACCGTAGAATATATCAAATGACATACACCGGATGCCGTCCTTAAATGACTATAGCTGTAGTAGTACGTCAGTAAAAATCAGCGAATCAACCAGTTTGCTTTCGTGGTAGACCGATTCCTGCATTCTTGACTCTATAAAATCGTTTTTAATGTTTGTTTGATTAAATCAACGTCCTATTAACAGCCAGGGTCATGTAAGGACGGCATCCATGTATGCAGTGTCTCGCGTGTATGAAGAGCCTGGAAATATGAAAATGGGAGACAGCGTTATATGTCCATGTTTGTGTCCTTCTTCTATAGTGGAATCTTCCTTGTCCTTTACATTATTCATAGTGCTATATCACTGAAACATTAGCCGCCGCAATACACACCAAGCAGCACATCCCACTCCATCACATATACAGACCACAGGCGAACACAGATCCTTCCTAGAAACTTTCGGCTTAATTGCTTGAACGCTAAGGCAGGGTGTGTGCTCGGGCAAGGAGACAGAGGGCCCAGAGCGCTGGGGAGGCCTACACAAACTAAGACAAATACCGAGATGAGGTGACCAGGGATACGTACGTCAGTCACTCCAGAAATTTAGGGGAAGAAAAGAAAGCTAAGATGTTATTTCTGTCAGCATTTGGGTCGCCTTATAAAAAGAACATTGAAACAAGGACAGGGATACAATTCTAATCTATACGCCCATAAGTTTCATTTTTTAATGTCCATGAGGACTCTAACTAACCCGAACGGTCCAGACATGACTCTATGCGTGTCAAACCATGCTTTCATCCATTGTCCGTTGTGGAGTGGGGGGCGCTGTTCGCATTTTCGTCCTCCGAAAACTTGTCATCCAACCAAAACGACTATCTTAGGGTCATTATCCGAAAGGCTCCAAAGGAAACTGATATTAAGGGCATATAGAATGCTGGAAGGACACTACCAAGAGTGGTGAGAGGAAATGAATTTACCTTGGACCTTCCCATTCCAAGGTCACGTGGAAGTCAAATAAAGCTAAATCTTTAAACGATTTCTTGTGAAATAACTAAGATGCCTAGAATACCGTGGGTAAGGGGCTTAGTGCTGTCTGAGGATGCATGATAGGCAACCAAGTTCATTTAAAGTTAAAAGGGGCACAATGGAAATATTGAGCGTAACGAGACTTTAAACGACTTATTGTGAATAAGCTAAGAGGCATTGGAATCTGATATTGGGAACAGTAAGAGGATGGGCTAGCAGGGGGAAGGACTACCAAGTTTGGTTCAAATGAATGACCTTGACCTATCATTATAGGTTTTACATTGGGTCAAATAGACTAAAATCTTTATAAAACGAGTTCCTGTGAATAATTAAGAGGATGAGCTAGAGACCTGGTATTATACATGTTCATGCATTATTGGGAATTAAGGGCAAATGTTCTTAAATCATCTTGCCCGAGAAGGGATCAGTGGTGACATAGTGATCGTACTTGGTGCGCCGTCCGTCATGCATACACTTTTCATTCAAACGACTTCTTCTCAATAACTGAAAGGCATCGGAACATGATGTTAGACCTTACGTATTCTTGAATAAAGGGCTACAAAGCTGTTTGTCAAATGAATGACCTTAACGTTAATTCAAGATCACAGGGTCCAAATTGGCAAACATAAACGACTTCTTGACAATAACTAAGACACCTTGCAGTATGCTGGAATAAAGAGCTTCAGACAGGTCTAATGTATGAAAATCTTAAAACAGCTTTTCAATAGGTGAAATGCCTAAAGAACTCAGATAGTGGGTCTGTACTACTCCACATAATTTGTTTACTTGACCTACTTTCATGGTAACATTTAAAAAAAATATATCAGACACCAAGTACGTCTATTGAAGAGCTCCTAGCGTGCAATATCCAATGTGTTGCCCCCAAAAAGTTACGTAATTTCAGTCCACTGGATTCTTTTTTCATTACTGTATATAGTTTGACCATGTTTTATTGTGTGAATAATAGTCAGACATGAGGTGTTTGGCTTAAGAATGAAATCCTAGTTATCCATGACATGTTTATGACATATCAAAACAACAGTATATTCTTTTGAGAAATATCTAAGGTCAACATATAAATTACACCGGTATACGTTTTGCTTAATGATGCATTTGCTTATCAATTTGTAAATAAACCCATGACGACAAAAATAGGAAATACTTCTGACAAGTGGTGTAGGAAATATATGTGATATTGACCTTATTTTGCTTGATTGTCTAGTCAAATATATGACCCTAAAATTAACATTTTGTGAATAGTCCTATATGATATATACGCAAAACTTGGTCAAAGGTCAATACATGTCAGTTCGACCGAACTTTGGTACACCAACTTACATGGGATACGTTTTACTCAAGTAATATTCATGATAGAGCCGAGAGAAGGACAGTTTTCGTTTTACATTTTTAAGTTTCAGTACTCTCAGTACTTTGATATTGGGTAAGAAATAAAGGGGGTAGACGTAAAAAAGTGCTAAAAAGTCGGCATATCCAGTGATTCATCGACACAATATTTTCATGCTTCAATAAATGATATATGAAGATATTTTTGATTGCTAAAATTTTAGGGTACTCGGGGTTTGTCATTGTTATCTAAGGAATTAATTAAAAACTAATGAAATGAAATTGCTCTATTTTCAAGACAAAATAAGAGCAAAACAGGAAATTGCAAGAAAACACCAACAGATATGATGAAGCATTGTATATCGTTAAAAAGATAATACAAAATGCTATGTTATTACACCAAAATAATTTATCTTTGGCTTTTGTATGCCTTAATATGATACATTAAAGGCGCACAAGTAGGAATCGGACGTAAAACTTATAAAAGGTGGCGCTGTATTCGCAAGATTAATCTATTCATGGAATAAGTACTGTTCCGATATGTATTATGTGCCGATTGATGTATTTGCACCAAAAAATTCAAAATCGATCGTGGGCGGCCATGCAACACCTCCTTTCAAAAAATACCTCTAAGTTCACAGATTTGATGGAAGCATATACTCTTCATAGTCTTAAAAGTCAAATTTATGAATCACTGACAAACTTCAAGGCCCAGCATATAGTGTTTATATGTCTTTAATTTGTTTCATTATTTGTTTCATTATATATTCTAACTCAATTCTGACCGTTTAGGCCCATGGGCCTCTTGTCTAGGACATGTAGATTACTGTTAGTTGTATTCTGCAATATAGTACTATGTCTCTTGTTCAAACTTTGAAGTGCTATTTTGAGGCCCTTTACGGGTAGTTGCCAGCCATAAGTCTAAGTCCCTGGTATTTCTATGGGAATTCTAAATTTCTAAACCAACAGGGTTTTTTTGCAATTTAATATGACCATATAGTTTGATATTTTATGGCAGATTTACATATTCATGATGCCAATCAATTTTTTTTTCAATTTTCAGGGGAAACCCTTAACAGCGTTGTGTTGGGGCCACAATGACAAACGCTTATTTTTAGCTTCTGGTTTCAATCTACATGTGGCTTGGGTAACCAAACAGGTAGCCCCACTGCAGTTTCTGTGTCAGCGGACAATCCAGGATAACATCACACAAGAAAGGAAAGTCTCCAAGCTACCTCTACCGTCACGGCTACGACACAACATTCAGTCTCTCTTCTCCCCAACCATAAAGGTATAAAAGTACAGCACAACATTCAGTCTCTCTCTTCTCCACAGCCATAAAGGTATAAAAGTACAGCACAACATTCAGTCTCTCTTCTCCACAACCATAAAGGTATAAAAGTACAGAACAACATTCAGTTTCTCTTTTCCACAACCATAAAGGTATAAAAATACAGCACAACATTCAGTTTCTCTTCTCCACAACCATAATAATATAAAAGTACAGCACAACATTCAGTCACTCTTCTCCACAACCATAAAGGTATAAAAGTACAGAACAACATTCAGTTTCTCTTCTCCACAACCATAAAGGTATAAAAGTACAGCACAACATTCAGTCTCTCTTCTCCACAACCATAAAGGTATAAAAGTACAGAACAACATTCAGTTTCTCTTTTCCACAACCATAAAGGTATAAAAATACAGCACAACATTCAGTTTCTCTTCTCCACAACCATAAAGGTATAAAAGTACAGCACAACATTCAGTCTCTCTTCTCCACAACCATAAAGGTATAAAAGTACAGAACAACATTCAGTTTCTCTTTTCCACAACCATAAAGGTATAAAAATACAGCACAACATTCAGTCTCTCTTCTCCACAACCATAATGGTATAAAAGTACAGAACAACATTTAGTCTCTCTTCTCCACAACCATAAAAGTATAAAAGTAAGCACAACATGCAGTCTCTCTTCTCCCCAACTATAAATGTATAAAAGTACAGCACAACATTCAGTCTCTCTTCTCCACAACCATAAAGGTATAAAAGTACAGCACAACATTCAGTCTCTCTTCTCCACAACCATAAAGGTATAAAAGTAAGCACAACATGCAGTCTCTCTTCTCCCCAACTATAAATGTATAAAAGTACAGCACAACATTCAGTCTCTCTTCTCCACAACCATAAAGGTATAAAAGTACAGCACAACATTCAGTCTCTCTTCTCCACAACCATAAAGGTATAAAAGTAAGCACAACATGCAGTCTCTCTTCTCCCCAACTATAAATGTATAAAAGTACAGCACAACATTCAGTCTCTCTTCTCCACAACCATAAAGGTATAAAAGTACAGCACAACATTCAGTCTCTCTCTTCTCCACAACCATAAAGATATAAAAGTACAGCACAACATTCAGTCTCTCTTCTCCACAACCATAAATGTATAAAAGTAAGCACAATATTCAGTCTCTCTTTTCCCCGACCATAAAGGTATAAAAGTACAGCACAACATTCAGTCTCTCTTCTCCACAACCATAAAGGTTTTATAAAAGTAAGCACACAATTCAGTCTCTCTTCTCCACAAACCATAAAGGTATAAAAGCTAGCACAACATTCAGTCTCTCTTCTCCACAAAACATAAAGGTATAAAAAGTACAGCACAACATTGCAGTCTCTCTTCTCCCCAACCATAAAGGTTATAAAAGTATTCCAGTCACTCTTTCTCCACAAATATTGCACCAATATTCAGTCCACGCACTAGGTATAAAGAAGTCATAAAGGATCAGCACAACCATAACCTCCAGGGTATAAAAAGTACAGCCAACCAAAAATCTAAGTATCAAGTTCTGCATCTTTGAGCCCACAACCTAAAGGTATAGTTGTGAAGGACAATATTGCACAGGTCAGTCTCATCATCTACCAGAGTCAACAATAATAGTATGAAAAAAGTTTTTTAAAAGGCACAATAATTTCTAGTCTCTCTTCTCCACAACCATTAAGGAGTATAAAAGTACAGGCAACAACATATCAGTTCTCACGATCATCCACACACCTCAATAAAGGTTGATAAACGGTTAAGCACAATTAATATTCCAGTCTCTACTTTATCCCCAAGCCATAAAGGGTATACCAAAAGTGACAGCACACGAATATTTCCAGTCTCTCTTCCTCCACAAACCATAAAAGGTAATACAAAGTTACAGCACAACATTCTGCATCTCTCTTTTCCACGAAGCAGAGAAGGCTGATAAGACAAGGTGCACCGAGCACAAGACATTACAGTCTCATCATCTACAGCAGACCAATGTAAGGACAATATCTAGAAGTACAGCACAGAAGCACGTCTCAGGATCTCTATCTGCCCAACAACCATAAACAGGCGGTATAAAAGTACAGCACAACAACAATACAGGTGTCTTCATTTTCACCGAGCCATAAACAGGTATGAAAAGGTAAAGCTACAAGACCCTCAGTTCTCTGCGTCTCTCGACAACCATAAGACGGTATAATAGAGTACGAGCACAATATTCAATCTTCTCACTTTCCCCGACCATAAAGGTATAAAAGTACAGCACAACATTCAGTCTCTCTTCTCCCAACCATAAAGGGTATAAAAGTACAGCACAACATTCAGTCTCTCTTTTCCCACGACCATAAAGGTATAAAAGTACAGCACAACATATTCAGTCTCTCTTCTCCACAACCATAAAGGTATAAAAGTACAGAACAACATTCAGTCTCTCTTCTCCACAACCATAAAGGTATAAAGGTACAAGTAAAAACATTCAATGTCTCCACAAGTACCATAAGAGTACAGCAAGGTATAAAAGTACAAACAACATTCAGTCTCTCTTTTCTCCACAACCATAAAGGTATAAAAGTAAGCACAACATTCAGTCTCTCTTCTCCAAACCATAAAGGTATAAAAGTACAGAACAACAAGTAAATGAGTCTCTAGAATTTTCTCTATAGTATCCGACAACAATAAAGGTATAACAGTATAAAAGTACACACAGTACAGTCTCTCTATTCTCCACAACCATAAAGGGTAAAAGTAAAGTACAATATTCAGTCTCTATTAGTCCATAAAGGTATAAAAGTACAATGCACAACATTCAGTCTCTCTTCTACAACAACCATAAAGTAAATGTACAGTAGTATTAGTAACACAATATATCAGTCAATACCAACTTAGTTCACAACCATAAAGGTATAAAAGTACAGCACAACATTCAGTCTCTCTTCTCCACAACCATAAAGTATAAAAGTACACACAACATTCAGTCTAGTTCTCCACAACCATAAAGGTATAAAAGTAAATGACATTAGTCTCTCTAGTCTCTATAGTAACCATAAAGTATAAAAGTACAATGTACAGTACAACATTCAGTCTATCTTTCCCACAACCATAAAGGTATAAAAGTACAATGTACAGTACATTCAGTAGATCTATAGTCATAAAGTACAGTATAAAAGTACAATGTACCACCATTAGTATAAATAAAAGTATAATAAGTACAGTATTATAAAACAAAATGTACAGTCTCAGTAGATCTCCACACCATAGAGGTATAAAAGTACAGCACAACATTCAGTCTCTCTCTTAGTATAGAGTAAGTATAAAAGTAAATGTACAGTACAGTAACTATTCCAGTCATCTCAGTATAAAAGTACATGACAATAGTACATCTACATTACAGTACCACAGTAGAGGTATAATATAGAGTACAGTATAAAAGTACAGTGTACAGTACATTCAGTAGATCTATAGTATAGAGTAACCATAAGGTACAATAAAACAATATACCAGTATATAGTAGTATAGTAAGTACAGTAAAGGTATAAAAGTAAGTACAATGTACAGTATCATCTTTAGTACCACAGTACCATAAAGGTATAAAAGTACAGTATAACAGTAGTCTCTAGTACCCAGTAAGGTATAAAGTATAGTGTACAGTATACAAATTAGTATACAGTACCACAAGTATGTATAGAGTACAGTATAAAAGTACAACAGTACATTCAGTAGTCTATACCAGAGTACAGTATAAAAGTACACATGTACATACCAAGTAGATCATAGTATAAAGTATAAATAAAAGTACACATGTACAGTACCACAGTAGATCTATAGTATAGAGTAAGGTATAAAAGTACAATGTACAATTAGTACCACAGTAGATCATAAGTATAGAGTACAGTATAAAAGTACAATGTACAGTACCACAGTAGATCTAGTCTATACAACCATTAACAGGTAAAAAAGTAAGTCCAATATTATAATAAAAGTATTCAATTACTCACAGTATAAAGTATAAGTAAGTATGTGTACAGTAAACCATTCAGTCTCTCTAAAGTAGATGTCCAGTATAGTACCATAAAAAGGTAGTATGTAAGTAGTATAAAAAGTATTCAGTAGTGTACAGTAGTATAGTACAGTATACTTAGTACTCCACAACATTCAGTTACCATAGTATACAACCATAAAGGTATAAAAGTAAGTACAAACACATTATCAGTCTCTCAAGTACAGTATAAAAGTACAATGTACAGTACCATAGTAAGGTAGTAAAAAGTATAAAAGTACAAGTACAACACCAGTCTACAGTCTTCTCCACAGTACAAAGGTATAAAAGTACAAACAGTACCACAGTAGATCTATAGTATACCAGTAAAGTATAAAAGTATAAAAGTACAGTACAACATTCAGTATCTCATCTAGTAGTACAGTAAAGGTATAAAAGTACAGTACAGGTAGTAGATCTTAGTATAGAGTACCACAGTATAAAAGTACAATGTACACAGTACACAGTAGATCTCTAGTATACCAGTAAAGTATAAAAGTACAATGTACAGTACCCAGTCAGTAGATCTATAGTATAGAGTACAGTATAAAAGTACAATGTACATACCCAGTAGTATTATAGTAAGTATAAAATAAAGATGTAGTATCACACAACCATAAAGTATAAAAGTACATAAAAGTACAATGTCAGTCAGTAGATCTATAGTACCAGTAAGGTATAAAAGTACAATGTACAGTACATTCATTCAGTCTAGGTCTTTTAAGTACAATAAAAGTATAAAAGTACAGTACAACATTAGTCTATCTTCTACAAGTACAGTATAAAAGTAAAGGTATAAATTAGTAGCACCAGGTACAGTCTCTCTTCTACACAGTACCAACCATAAAGGTATAAAAGTACAGCACAACATATTCAGTCTCTCTTCTCCACAACCATAAAGTATAAAGTATAGTACAGTATAAAAGTACAATGTACAGTACTCACAGTAGATCTCAGTAGTATAGAGTACAGTATAAAAGTAAATGTACAGTACAGTAAGTAACAGTCTACATAACCATAAAGTAGTATGACCAGTACAGTATAAAGTAAAAGTACAGTACCACATAGACTCAGTCAGTACAGTATAAAGTACAAGTCGTCAGTACCAAGTAAACCATATATATAGTACAGTATAAAAGTACAGTGTACAGTACATTCAGTCTCTCTTAGTACAGTAAGTATAAAAGTACAATGTACAGTCAGTAGTAGATCTATAGTATACCACATGCACAGTACCACAGTAGATCTATAGTATAACGTACAGTACAGTATAAAAGTACAATGTAGTACACAGTACCAAAGTAGAACCATAAAGTACAGTATAAAAGTAAATGTACAGTACACAGTAGATATAGTATAGACCATAAAGGTATAAAAGTACAATGTACAGTATTCATTAGTACTATAGGTATCCAGTAAAGTATAAAGTAAATAGTACCACAGTAATAAAGTTCAGTCTCTCTACAAGTCCACAGTACCATAAAAGTATAAAAAGTACAGCACACAACAGTTCAGTAGATCTCTAGTATAGTATTACAAGTACAGTATAAAGGTATAAAAGTACAGTACACACAGTCAGTCTCAGTCTTCTTAGTACCATAAACAGTATAAAAGTACAATGTACAGTACCACAGTAAGTATATAGTATAGAGTAAAGTATAAAAAAGTACACATATTCAGTAATCATTTCCACACAGTACCATAATCTATATAAAAGTACAGCACAACAGTAGTCTCTTAAGTACACAACCAAAAGGTATAAAAGTAAGCACAACCACAGTAGATCTAGTTATAGAGTACAGTATAAAAGTACATGTACAGTACCACAGTAGTATCTAGAGTACAGTATAAAAGTCAACAGGTACCATAAACACCAAGGTATAAAAGTACAGTGTACAGTGTATCAGTCTAGTCTCCACAACCATAAAGGTATAAAAGTACAGTACACACAACATTCAGTCTCTACTTCTACAGTAGAGTACTAGTATAAAGGTATAAAAAAGTACAGTGTACACAGTACATATTCAGTATCTATAGTATAGTAGATACAGTATAAAAGTAAGTAATGTACAGTACCACAGTACAATCTATAGTATAGAGTCTCCATGTAGTACATGTACACAAGTTTACAGTAGTACAGTCTCTCTTCTCCACAAACCATAAAGTATAGTATAAAAGTACAGTACACAACATTCAGTCTCTACAGTATAATACACCATAAGGTATATAAAAGTACAGCAGTACCACATTCAGTCTCTCCAGTATAAAAGTACAAATGTAAAAGTACAGTAAGTATAGTCAACAGTATAAAGTAGTAAACATAGTAATGTACAGTACATAAAGTATAAAAGTACAGTCTCTCTTCTCTATAGTACAGTACATAAAGGTGTACAGTATAAAAGTAAGTGTAGTATTAGTATACACAGTCAGTCTCTATTTTCCACAACATAAAGGTATAAAAGTACAGTAAAAGTAGTCTCTAGTATAGTAGTACAGGTATAAAAGTACAATGTACAGTACCACAGTAGATCTATAGTACAGTACAGTATATAAAGTACAATGTACAAACCACAGTATCTCTTAGTACACATAGAGTACAGTATAAAAGTACATGTACAGTACAACAGTCATCTCTCTCTTCTATAGAGTACCATATAAAAGTACAATGTAAGTACAGCACAGTATTACTAGTATAAAAGTTTTATATAAGTACAATGTACAGTACCATAAAGTATTAGAGTATAAAAGTACAAGTAACACACATTCAGTCTCTAGTATAGTAGTACAGTAAAAAAGTAAATGTACAGTACCACAGTAACATTAAAGTAGAGTACAGTAAAAAGTACATTAGTACAGTACCATAGTACCATAAAGGTATAAAAGTAGTAACAGTACAACAATAAGTCAGTCTCTCTTGTCCACAACCATAAAGGTATAAAAGTACAGCACAACATTCAGTCTACTAGTACAGTATCTCCACAAAGTACAATGTACAGTACCACAGTATCACATACTATAGTATAGAGTACAGTATAAAAGTAAATGTACAGTACCACAGTAGATTATAAGTAAAGAGTACAGTATAAAAGTACAATGTACAGTACAACAGTAGATCTATAGTATAGAGTACAGTATAAAAGTAAGTACATGTACAGTACCACAGTAGATCTATTATAGAGTACAGTATAAAAGTACAATGTACAGTACCACAGTAATAGTATAGTAAAAGTACAGTATAAAAGTACAATACAGTACCACAGTAGTATATAGTACAAAGTAAGTATAAAAGTACAGTACACAGTACAAAGTACAATGTCAGTCCAAGTAGATACCAGGTAGTATAAAGTACAAAAAGTACAGTAAGTAAAGTCAGTACCATGTACAGTACCAGTACAGTATAAAAAGTACAGTGTACTACAAGTAAATAGACCATAAAAGTACAGTACAGTACATGTTACAGTACTCACAGTAGATCTATAGTACAGAGTACAGTAAGGTATAAAAGTACATGTACAGTACCACAGTAGATCTATAGTAGTATAGAGTACAGTATAATAGTACAATGTACAGTACACACATTCAGTCTCTCTAGTAATCACCAGTAGTAAAAGTACAAGTGTAAGTAAGTAGTACAATACAACAGTACATCAGTATACAGTACATGTCAGTACAGTGTACAGTACCACAGTATAAATAGTATATAAGTACAGTATAAAAGTACAGTACAGTACAGTAGATCTAGGTAGTATAGAGTACAGTATAAAAGTACAATGTACAGTAGTATTAGTACCACAGTAGATCATAATAGTATAAGTACAGTATAAAAGTACACATGTACAGTACCACAGTAGATCGTAGTATAGTATACAGTACAGTATAAAAGTACAGCACAATTCAGTACCACAGTAGATCTTATGTATACAACCATAAAGTATAAAAGTAGTACAGTAACAGTAGTATCAGTATCAACAGTACCATAAAGTATAAATGTACAGGTGTACAGTACCACAGTAGTAAAAGTAAATGTACAGTACAGTACAATGTACAGTAGTACAGTAGTATGACCAGTAGTAAGTACAGTATAAAAGTACAATGTACAGTGACCACCATAGTATTATCTATACCAATATAGTAGTACAGTATAAAAGTACAATGTACAGTACCACAGTATAAAGTATAAGTACAGTATAAAAAGTACAATGTACAGTACACAGTAGATATAGTATCTAGTACAGTATAAAAGTAAATGTACAGTACCACAGTAGAGTATTAGTATAAGTACAGTATAGTGTAAAAGTACAAGTACAGTACATCAGTAGTATCATTTACAGTAGGTAAAGTACATATAAAAGTACATACAGTACAGTAGTATAGTAGATCTTAAAGTAAATGACCATAACAGTATAAAAGTACAGCACAACAGTCAGTCTCAGTCTTATTACAGTACCATAAAGGTATAAAAAGTACAATGTACAGTATTCAGTCTCTTCTTCTCCACAACCATAAAGGTATAAAAGTACAGTACCACAGTAGTATATAAAGTATAGAGTACAGTATAAAAGTACAGTGTACAGTACCACAGTAGATCTATAGTATAGAGTACAGTATAGTAAAAGTACAATGTACAGTACCACAGTAGATAAGTATAGTATAAAGTAAGTATAAAAGTACAGTACAATTAGTACACAAACTACAGTAGTACACATGTACAGTAGTATAGGTAAAGTATAAATGTACAGTACAACATTAGTCTCTCTTCTCCAAGATGTAAAGGTATAAAAGTACACAGTATAGTACCAAGTCATCTATAGTATAGAGTACTAAAAGTACAAATGTACAGTACCAACAGTAGTATATATAGTATAGGTACACAGTATAAAAGTACAGTGTACAGTACCACAGTTATAGTATACCAGTACTTTATAAAAGTAAAGTGTACAGTACCACAGTAGATATATAGTAAGTACAGTATAAAAGTACAATGTACAGTACCACAGTAGAGTACAGTAAAGAGTACAGTATAAAGTACATGTACAGTACAACATTATCTAGTATAGAGTACCAAGTATAAAAGTAAATGTACAGTACCACAGTAATCTATAGTATAGAGTACAGTATAAAAGTACATAGTACAGTACCACAGTAGATCAGTCTCTTTTACAGTACAGTATAAAAGTAAAAGTACAGTAACATTAGTATCTATAGTATAAGTATAAAGTATAAAAGTACAAATGCAAAGTATTCAGTCTCTCTTCTCCACAACCATAAGTAAAAGTAAAGTACAGTATACAGTAGTACATCACAGTACAGTAAAGTAATAAAAAGTACAGTGTACAGTAACACAGTAGATCTAGGTAGTATTAGTCCAGTAAGTATAAAAGTACAATGTACAGTACCACAGTTCTCATTCTTATAGTATAGAGTAAAGTATAAAAGTACAAGTACAGGTAGTACAGTACAGTAGATCTATAAAGTATAAGTACAGTATAAAAGTACAATGTACAGTACCATAGTTCATCTCTCTTAGTATAGAGTACAGTATAAAAGTATAAAAGTAAACAGTACCATTAGTCTTAGTACAGTACAGTACCATAAAAGTAAATGTACATAGTACCACAGTAGTCTATAGTATACAGTAAAGTATAAAAGTACAATGTACAGTGTACCAGTAGACACTATATAGTAAAGAGTACAGTATAAAGTAGTACAAGTAGTACAGTACCACAGTAGAGTCTATATAGTACAGACCATAAAAGGTATAAAAGTATAAAGTACAAGTACAGTATTCAGTAGATCTTAGTATAGTAGTATAAAGGTATAAAAGTACAAGTACAGTACCACAGTAGATCTATTATACAGTACAGTATAAAAGTACAATGTACAGTACCATCACAGTAATCACTATAGTATAGAGTACAGTATAAAAGTAAATGTAGTCTAGTAGTATATCAAGTCCAGTATAACCATATACCAGTATAATTAGTAAAGTACAACATGTACAGTCTCTCTAGTAGACTATAGTACATATAAAGTATAAAAAAGTAAATGTACAACATTACAGTTATCTCTCCACAACCATAAAGGTATAAAAAGTACAATGTACAGTACCACAGTATACAGTCAGTATAAAAGTACAGTACACCACAGGTAGTATTAGTATACAGTACATACAAGGTATAAAAAAACAATGTACAGTACCACAGTAGTATATATAGTCAGTAAGTAGTATAAAAGTACAATGTACAGTAACAGTAATAAGTAGTATACAGTACACATAAACAGTACAATGTACAGTACCACAACAGTACCAAATAGAGTATAAAAGTAAGTACAAGTACACGTAAGTAAACAGTAAAAGTCTAGTTCTCACAGTAAACAGTACAGTATAAAGTACAGTATAAGTAGTAATAGTACAGTATCAGTAGATCCAGGTAGTATAGAGTACATAAAAGTATAAAAGTACAGTACAGTAGTATTAGTACATCAAGTAGTACAAGTACAGTGAAAGTATATTATATAAAAAGGTATATTAACAGTACCACAGTACAGTACATATAGTATAGAGTACAGTATCAAAAGTAAATGTACAGTCATTCAGTACATACCTATATTAGAGTAAAGTATAAAAGTACAGTACCAGTAAACAGTAAGTACAGTGGTAAGTAAGTACCAGTATAGTCAGTACATAAAAGGTAAGTAGTATAACCAGTAGTATATAAGTACAGTACAGTATAAAAGTAATGTACAGTACCAGGTAGTAGATCTACTCTCTTCTAGTACAAGTAAATAAAGTACAGTACCATAAAGTAGTATTTTAGTATAGAGTACAGTATAAAAGTAAAATACAAGTATTAGTACCACAGTCTAAGTAAGTACAGTATAAAAGTACAATGTACAGTACCAGTAATCTATAGTATAGAGTACAGTAATTAAATAAGTATAAATGTACAGTACCACAGTAGATCTTCTAGTATACCAAGTACAGTATAAAAGTATAAAAGTACAGTACAATATACAGTCTATAGTATACAGTAAGTATAAAAGTACATGTACAGTACAGTACACAGTATAGTAAAGTATAAAAGTAAATGTACATACCACAGTAGTATTAGTACACATAAAGTATAAAAGTACAGTACAGTACACAAGTCTCTCTTCTCAGTCAGAGTAAAATAAAAGACCAGTATAAAATAAATAGTACAGTATAAACAGTATTGATCAGTATAGTATTAGTACTCCAGTAAAAGTACAATGTACAGTACCACAGTAGATCTATAGTATAGAGTACAGTATAAAAGTACATGTACAGTCTCTTAGTAATATAAAGTATAAATAAAGTACAAAGTACATAAAAGCACAATGTACAGTACCACAGTCTCTCTTTAGTATAGAGTACAGGTATAAAAGTACAGTGTACCAGTACCACAGTAGATCTATAGTATAAGTAGTACACAGTACAATGTATTCAGTACCACAGTAGATAAAAGTATAGAGTACAGTATAAAAGTACACACAGTGTACAGTAAAGTATAATAGAACTATACAATAGTATACAGTACAGTATAATAGTACAAGTACAGTACCACAGTAGATCTTAGTATAGAGTACAGTATAAAAGTAAAAAAGTACAGTACCATTAGTAGTAGTATACATGTACAGTAGGTATAAAGTAGTAAGTAATAAAAGTATCAGTGTACCATACCAGTATAATATAAGTACAGTACAGTAAGTCAATTACAGTACCACAGTAGTAGTATAGTATAGAGTACAGTATAAAAGTACAATGTACAGTACACATTACAGATCTATAGTTAGTAAGTAAAGTACAGTATAAAAGTAAATGTACAGTACCAATGTACATCAGTAGTATCTAGTCCACAGTACAGTAAAGTACAGTAAACAGTACAGTAAAAGTAACCATGTACAGTAGTCATTATACAACCTATAAAGTAAGTGTACAGTATAAACATTACAGTACACACCAGTAGAAAAGTATAATAAAGTATAAAAGTATAGCAATATTCAGTCTCTAGTAGTCTCTTCTCCCACAACCATAAAGTATAAAAGTACAGTACAACATTACAGTCTCTCATTCTACCAGTAGTCAGTAATAAAGTATAAAAGTACAATGTACAATCTATAGTTAAGTAAAAGTCTCACAGTAGTACAGTATATAAAGTAAGTACAGTACAGGTAGTAGAGTACAGTATAAAAGTAGTGTACAGTAGTAATAGTAATTATACAGTACAAAGTACTATAAAAAGTACAAAAGTACAGTACCACAGTAGATCTATAGTATAAGTACAGTAGTAAAGTACAATGTACAGTACCAGTCTCTCTATCTCCATAAGTATATAGTACAGTATAAAAGTTAATGTACAGTGTACAGTAATACTAGTATAAGTACATGTAACAGTAAGTACAATGTACAGTACACAGTAGTAACAGTCATAGAGTATCAGTATAAAAGTACAGTGTACAGTACCAAAGTAGTACAAAGTGTACAGTACAGTATAACAGTAAAGGTAGTACAGTAAACACAATATAGTATAGAGTACAGTACAGTCAAAGTAAAGTACAAAGTACAGTACACAGTAGTATTATAGAGTACTCCCAATAGAGTAAGTATAAAAGTACAATGTACAGTACCATTCAGTAGATCTCTGTAGTATAGAGTACAACCATAAAAGTATAAAAGTACAGTACAGTACACATTCAGTAATCTTAGTATAGTCCACAACAGTATAAAAGTACAATGTACAGTACCACAGTAGTCTCTAGTAGTATAGAGTACAGTATAAAAAGTACAATGTACAGTACAATAGTCTCTCTCTATAGTCCACAAGTATAAAATAAAAGTAAAAGTAGTACAGTAAATTCATCTCTTACAGTACACAACCAAAAGTATACAAGTACAGTACCACAGTAGATCTATAATACCAAAGTAATAAAAGTACAATGTACAGTACCACATTAAAGTCTCTAGTCCACATAGAGTAAAGTATAAAAAACAGTAAAAAGTCAGTCTCAATGTACAGTACCACATAGTATAAAGTACAGTATAAAAGTACATGTACAACAGTATTCAGTCTCTCTATAGTCAGTACAGTATAAAAGTATAAAAGTACAGTACACAAGTAGATCATAGTATAGAGTACAGTATAAAACCATTTGTATAAAGTAACACAGTACAGAGTCAGTAGTAGTATACAGTACTAGTATAATATACATAGAGTACAGTATAAAAGTACAATTAACAGTATTTAGTAGACTAGTAGTATACAGTAAGTATCAAAAGTACAATGTACAGTACCAGTAGTATCTATAGTATATAGAGTACAGCATAAATAGTGTAACAGTACAGTACCACAGTAGATCTAACATAGTACCATAAAGTATAAAAGTACAGCACACATACAGTCTCTAGTACAGTGTACAGTATAAGTAGAGTATAGTATAGAGTACAGTATAAAAGTACCGTGTACATACCACAGTAGTATAGTAAAGAGTACAGTATAAAAGTACACAGTACAGTACCAATAGTAGTATAAAGAGTACAGTATAAAAGTACAATGTACAGTAGTACCACAGTAAAAGTAGAGTACAGTAAATTACCATGTACAGTACCATAGTAGTAGATCTATAGTATAGAGTACAGTATAAAAGTACAATGTACAGTACACAGTACAGTATTATATACACCAAGTATAATAGTACAATGTACAGTACCACAGTAGATCTATATTCCACAGTATAAAGGTATAAAAGTACAGCACACATACAGTCAGTCTCTACATAAAGGTAAAGTATAGTACAACAGTACCATATAAAGTATAAAAGTAAAGTACAATACACACAGTAGATCATATTATAGTACCATAAAGTATAAAAGTACAGTGACAGTAACAGTAGTAAGTACAAAGTACATAAAGGTATAAAAGTACAAGTACAGTATCATTCAGATCTATAGTATAGAGTATTAAGTATAAAAGTACATGTACAGTACCACAGTATATCTATTAGTATAAGTACAGTATAAAAGTACAATGTACAGTCATTAGTCTCTAGTACATTAGTACAGTATAAAAGTACAATGTACAGTAAAAGTACAGTACAGTCAAGAGTACAGTATTCCAGTACATCATAGATCTCTAGTACAACCAGTAGTAAAGTATAAAAGTAAAGTACATAACATTCAGTCACAGTATTTCTAGTAGTATACAACCATAACAGTATAAAAGTACAGCACAACATTCAGTATCTCTCAATCTCCACAACCATATAGTAAGTACAGTATAAAAGTACAGTACAGTACCATCAGTACATTCAGTAGTACCATAGAGTCAGTATATAAAAGTACAACAACAGTAGTACAGTAAAGTAAAGTGTATAAGTACAGTATTCAGTAATCTCTTCCCAGTAACCATAAAAGTATAAAAGTACAGGTACATATCAGTCTCTCTTCTATACATACCAAGTAAGTATAAAAGTACAATGTACAGTACCACAGTAGATCTATAGTATAGAGTACAGTATAAAAGTATAAAATGTACAATATACATAGTAGATCTATAGTACCATAAACAGTATAAAGTACAATGTACAGTACCAGGTAGTATCGTATAGAGTACAGTAAACCATAAAGTACAGTGTACAGTAAGATCATTATAGAGTACAACAGTATAAAAGTACAGTGTACTCCACAACCAAGGTATAAAGTACAGCACAATATTCAGTCTACAGTCTTCTCCACAAGTATAAAGGTATAAAAGTACAGCACAACATTCAGTCTCTCTTCTCCCGTACCAGTATAAAGTATATAAGTACACAGTACAACAACCAGTCTCAGTACAGTACAACCATAAGTATAAGAGTACAGTATAAACAAAGTACAATGTACAGTACTAGTTCTCCAGTAACCATAAAGGTATAAAAGTACAGCACAGTATGTATATTCAGTATCTAGTAGTTAGTAACAAGTATAAAGTAGTAAAAGTACAGCACCATCAGTCTCTCTAGTATCCACAAGTATAAAAGTACAATAACAGTACATCATGTATAGTCTTAGAATAAGTACAGTATAAAAGTACATGTACAGTACCATTCAGTAGATACACAACCATAAAGGTATATAAAGTACAGCAACAACAGTCAGTCTATAGTATAGAGTCCACAACCATAAAAGGTAGGTATAAGTACACACAACATTCAGTCATAGTCAGTAACAGTACAACCATAAAGTATAAAGTAGTACAATGAACCAAAGTACAGTAGTACAGTACCATAAAGTATAAAAGTATAAAAGCATTACAGTACCACAGTAGATCTATAGTACAACCATAAAGGTATAAAAGTACAGTACAGTACACAGTAGATCTATAGTATAGAGTACAGTAAAAGTAAATGTACAGTACAACAGTAGTCTATAGTATAGAGTACAGTATAAAAGTACAGTGTACAATACCACAGTAGATATATCTATAGTATTAAAAGTAAGTAGTAGTACCACAGTAACATTATAAAAGTACAGTACAATACAGTAGTATCAGTATAGTCTCCACACAACCATAAAGTAGTAAAAAGTACAAAGCACAGTATTCAGTCTCTCTAGTCCACAACCATGTAAAGGTATAAAAGTAGTACAGTACACATTCAGTCTATAAAAGTACAACCAGTACAGTATAAAAAAAGTACAGCACACATTAAGTCTCTCTTCTCCACAAAGTATAAAGGTATAAAGTATAGCACAACATTACAGTATCTCTTCTCCACTCATAAGTACAGTATAAAACAGTACACAGTAGTACAGTATACATCTTAGTAATGTACAGTATACAACCATAAAGTATAAAAGTACAGTACAACATTCATAGTCTATTTTGTAGAGTACAGTATAAAAGTAAAGGTATAGTAAATAAAGTACAGTACCATCAATAAAAGTACAGTATAACAGTAAGTACAAATGTACAGTACCACAGTACAATAAAAGTACAATGTACAGGTAGAGTAACATTAGTAAAAGTACAATGTACAGTCCACAGTAGATATAGTTATAGTACAGTATAAAAGTACATAAAATACACAGTCAGTATAGTCTTCTACAGTAACCAAGTACAATGTACAGTAACCACAGTATATAAAGTATAGTACAGTATAAAAGTACAATGTACAGTACCACAGTAGATCTATAGTACCATATAGAGTAAAGTATAAAAGTAGTACAATGTACAGTACCACATAAATAGATCTATATAGTATAGAGTACAGTATAAAAGTACAAGTGTACAGTACCACAGTAGATCTATAGTATAAGTACAGTATAAAACAATGTACAGTACCACAGTCTATTAGTATAGAGTACAGTATAAAAGTACATATTACAGTATAAAGGTGTAGTACAGTATAAAATACATTATAGTATCTATAGTATAGAGTACAGTATAAAAGTACATACAACAGTACCAGTAGTAGACAACCATAAGTATAAGTACATATAAAAGTACAGTACAGTACCACAGTATAAAGTATAAAGTACAGTATAAAAGTACAGTACAGTACCAGGGTAGTTCTCCACAAGTATAAAGTATAACAGTATAAAAGTACATGTACAGTACCACAGTAGATCCAGTATAGTACCAGTATAAAGAGTACAGTATACAAAAGTACAGTATAGTACAGTATAAAAGTACAATGTACAGTATCAGTAGTCTCAGTACCATAGAGTAAAGTATAAAAGTACAGCACAGTACCACAGTAGATCTATAGTATAGAGTATAGTATAAAAGTACAATACAGTAGTAGTAGATATAGTATAGTACAGTATAAAAGTACAATGTACAGTACCAGTACCAGATCTATCCGTATACCATACAGTATAAAAGTACAGTGTACAGTACCAAAAGTACAGTACAACAGTACAGTATCTACAATGTACCACACAGTAGATCTATAGTACCATAGAGTACAGTATAAAAGTACATGTATACAGTACCACAGTCTCTCTATTCTCCACAACCATAAAGGTACAATAGTACAGCACACATAAGCAGTCTATAGTATAGAGTACAGTATAAAAGTACATGTACAGTAAGTAGTCTAGTAAAGAGTACAGTATAAAGGTATAGTACAAGTCACTCAGTAGATATCAGTCCACAGTACCATAAAGTATAAAAGTACTAGCACATACAAAGTACAGTATAAAAGTACAGGTATAAAAGTAAAAACAGTAAACAGTACATACAGTAGATCTATAGTATATCAAGTAAAGTATAAAAGTACAGTACAACATTCAGTCTAGATCTTCTCCACAACCATAAAGTATAAAATGTACAGTACACAAACAGTACAGTACAGTACAATGTACAGTACCAAAGTAGATCTATAGTATACCATAAAGTATAAAAGTACAGTACAGTACAGTACCATAGTAGATCTTAGTATAGAGTAAAGTATAAAAGTACAATGTACAGTCAGTAGATCTCTTAGTATACATACATATAAAAGTACAAAGTACAGTACCATAGTAACATTCAGTCTCTCTTTAGTCCCAGATAAAAGTAAAGGTATAAAAGTACAGTACACAGTAGATCTAAAGTATAGAGTACAGTATAAAAGTACAATGTACAGTACCACAGTAGATCTAGAGTAAAAGTACAAGTACAGTATCCACTAGTTCACCACAACCATAAAGGTATAAAAGTACAATGTACCACAGTAGATCTATAGTATACAAGTAAAGTATAAAAGTACAGTACAGTACCAGTCTAGTAGATCAACCATAAGGTATAGAGTACAGTAAAAAAAGTACAGTACCACATATCAGTCTAGTATACAGTCTTATAAAGTCAATGTACAGTACCATAAAGTATTAGTAGTATAAAAGTACATAAAGTATTACAGTACAGTCATACAGTCTCTATAGTATACAGTACCAGTATAAAAGTACAGTGTACAGTAGTCACAGTAGATCTTACAAGTAGAGTACAGTATAAAAGTACAATGTACAGTACCACAGTAGTAGATCTATTTTATAGAGTACAGTATAAAAGTAAAACAGTACAGTATAGAGTACAGTATAAAAGTACAACATACAGTATCTAAGTATAGAGTACAGTATAAAAACATAGTAGTAGAGTACAGGTATAAAATAAAAGTACAATGTACAGTACATTCAGTCTCTCTTCTACCAAAGTATAAACAGTATAAAAGTACAGCACAATACATCAGTGTCAGTCTCACAGTACAACATAAAGGTATAAAAGTACAAGTATGGTACAGCACAACATTAGTCTATACAGTAACCATAAAGTACAACAGTACAAAGGTGTACAGTACCATAGTAGATATCTCTCTAGTATAGAGTACAGTATAAAGGTATAAAAGTACAGTATCATTCAGTCTCTATCTATCCCCATACCATAAAGGTAGTACAGTAAGTAAGTAGTATACAGTCCACAGTACCAAAGTATAAAAGTCTACAGTTCAGTAGAGTAGTAGTATAAACCAAGGTGTATAAAAAAGTACAGTACCACCATTATAGACAGTCTCTTACTCCACAACCAGTATAAAAGTATAAAAGTACAGCACCACAGTAGTATCTCCCAAATAAAGTATAAAAGTACAATACAACATACAGTAGTCTCTTAGTACAACCATAAAGTAGAGTAAAATATAAAAGTACTCATTAGTCTCAGTAGTACAATAAAGGTATAAAAGTACAGCACACACATTAGATCTATAGTACAGTATATCAAGTATAAAAGTATAAGTACAGTAAACACCACAGTATCTCTCTATAGTTATAGTACCATAAAGTATAAAAGTACAATGTACAGTACATTCAGTCTCTATAGATCTACAGTATTAAATAGTACAGTATAAAAGGTATAAAAGTACAGTACCACAGTAGATCTATAGTATCCACAAGTAAAGTATAAAAGTACAATGTACACAACATTACCACAGTAGATCTATCTTCTCCAGTACCATAAAGTATAAAAGTACAGAACAACATTCAGTACTCTTACCACCACAGTTCTCCACAACCATAAAGGTAAAAGTAAAAGTACAGTACAATAACAGTACAGTCTCTACAGTCCACAACCATAAAGGTATAAGTAAGTATAAAAGCTACAATATTACAGTACCAGTCTCTTTTATGTACCATAAAGTATAAAAGTACAGTACAACAGTACAGTCAGTACAAGTTTCTAGTCTCCAGTATAAAGTATAAAAGTAAGCACACAATGTTCAGTCTCTCTTTTCCCCGTACCATAAAGTATAAAAGTACAGCACAGTAACAGTAGATCTAGAGTACATAAAGGTATATAAAAGTACAGTACAACAGTTAGTCTTAGAGTACTACACCATAAAGGTATAGTATAGAGTACAGTATCAGTACATGTCAGTACCTGTAGATCACAGTACAGTATATAAGTACAATGTACAGTACCATAAGTAAAAGTACACCAGTAAAGTACCATAAAGTATAGTAAGTACAATAACAGTACATGTCAGTCACAGTATCTACAACCATAAAGTACAGTATAAAAGTACAACATTCAGTACTCAGTAGATCTATAGTATAGAGTACAGTATAAAAGTACAATGTACAGTACCACAGTAGATCTATTCTATAGACCATACAGTATAAAAGTACAAAGTACAGTACACAGTCAGTTTAGTATAGAGTACAGTATAAAAGTACAATGTACAGTTACCGGTGGTAGTTTCTTCTCCACAACCATAGAGTAAGGTATAAAAGTACAGCACAAGTATTCAGTCTCTCTTATCCACAACCATAAAGGTATAAAAGTACAGTAAGTATTCAGTACAGTAGATCCATAAAGAGTAGTAAAAAAGTACATGTACAGTACCACAGTAGACAAATATAAGAGTATAGTATAGTAAGTACACACAGTAGTAAAAGTCAGAGTACAGGTATAAAAGTATAAATGTAAGTACACACAGTATATCATAGTATCTCTAAGTATAAAAGGTCTCCACAGTACCATAAAGGTATAAAAGTACAGCACAACACAGTCTAGAGTCTTTCCACATAGAGTACCATAAAGGTATATAAGTTACAGCACAATATTCAGTCTCTCTTCTCCACAACCATAAAGGTATAAAAGTACAGCACAACATTCAGTCTCTCTTCTCCACAACCGTATAAAGGGTTAATAGTTACAGCAACCAGTACTCTCTTCTCCAACAAACCATAAAGTATAAAAGTACAGCACAATATTCAGTCTCTCTTCTCCATAGTAGACAACCATAAAGGTATAAAAAGTACAGCACAACATTCAGTCTCTCTTCTCCACAACCATAAAGTATAAAAGTAAGCACAACATTCATGTTCTCTACTTCTCCACAACCATAAAGGTATAAAGTACAGCCACAACATTCAGTCATCTCTTTCTCCACAAACCATAAAGTAAGGCTATAAAAGTACAGCACAATCATTCGAGTCTCTATCTGCTCCACAGTACCATAAAGGTATAAGTAAGTACAGCACAACATTCAGTAGATCTCTTTTCCACAACCATAAAGGTATAAAAGTACAGCACAACATTCAGTCTCTCTTTCCACAACCATAAAGGTATAAAAGTACAGCACAACATTCAGTCTATCTCTTCTCCACAACAACTTATAAAGGTATAAAAGTACTAGCACAACATTCAGTCTCCTCTTCTCCACAACCATAAAGGTATAAAAGTACAGCACAACATATTCAGTCTCTCTTCTCCACAACCATAAAGGTATAAAAGTAAGTACCACAATATTCAGTCTCTCTTCTCCACAAACCATAAAGGTATAAAAGTACAGCACAACATTCAGTCTCTCTTCTCCACAACCATAAAGGTATTTAATGTACAGACACAATATTCAGTCTCTCTTACTCCCACAACACATAAAGAGTATAAAAATAGTACACACATATTCAGTCTCTCTTCTCCACAACCATAAAGGTATAAAAGTACAGCACATATTCAGTCTCTCTTCTCCACAACCATAAAGGTATAAAATAGTACAGCACAACATTCAGTCTCTCTTCTCCACAACCATAAAGGTATAAAGTACAGTACAGCACAATATTCAGTCTCTCTCTTCTCCACAACCATAAAGGTTATAAAAGTACAGCACAACATTCAGTCTCTCTTCTCCACAACCATAAAAGGTATAAAAAGTACAGCACAACATTCAGTCTCTCTTCTCCACAACCATAAAGGTATAAAAGTACAGCACAACATTCCAGTCTCTCTTCTCCACAACCATAAAGGTATAAAAAGTACAGCACAACATTCAGTCTCTCTCAAACAATAAATGTATAAAAGTATCCACCACAACCATAAAGGTATAAAAGTACAGCACATAAAATACAGCACAACATTCAGTCTCTCTTCTCCACAACCATAAAGGTATAAAAGTACAGCACAATATTCAGTCTCTCTTCTCCACAACCATAAAGGTTATAAACAGTACAGCACAATATTCAGTCTTTCTCCAAAACCATAAAGGTATAAAAGTAAGCACAATATTCAGTCTCTCTTTTCCACAACCATAAAGGTATAAAAGTACAGCACAATATTCAGTCTCTCTTCCACAACCATAAAGGTATAAAAGTAAGCACAATTATTCAGTCTCTCTCTTCTCCACAACCATAAAGGTATAAAAGTACAGCACAATATTCAGTCTCTCTTCTCCACAACCATAAAGGTATAAAAGTACAGCACAACATTCAGTCTCTCTTCTCCACAACCATAAAGGTATAAAAGTACAGCACAATATTCAGTCTCTCTTCTCCACAACCATAAAGGTATAAAAGTACAGCACAACATTCAGTCTCTCTTCTCCACAACCATAAAGGTATAAAAGTACAGCACAACATTCAGTCTCTCTTCTCCACAACCATAAAGGTATAAAAGTACAGCACAACATTCAGTCTCTCTTCTCCACAACCATAAAGGTATAAAAGTACAGCACAACATTCAGTCTCTCTTCTCCACAACCATAAAGGTATAAAAGTAAGCACAATATTCAGTCTCTCTTCTCCACAACCATAAAGGTATAAAAGTACAGCACAACATTCAGTCTCTCTTCTCCACAACCATAAAGGTATAAAAAGTACAGCACAATATTCAGTCTCTCTTCCACAACCATAAAGGTATAAAAGTACAGCACAACATTCAGTCTCTCTTCTCCACAACCATAAATAAAGGTATAAAAGTACAGCACAACATTCAGTCTCTCTTCTCCACAACCATAAAGGTATAAAAGTAAGCACAACATTCAGTCTCTCTTCTCCACCAAACAACCATAAAGGTATAAAAGTACAGCACAACATTCAGTCTCTCTTCTCTAAGGTATAAAAGTAAGCACAACATTCAGTCTCTCACTCACAACCATAAAGGTATAAAAGTACAGCACAACATTCAGTCTCTCTTCTCCACAACCATAAAGGTATAAAAGTACAGCACAACATTCAGTCTCTCTTCTCCACAACCATAAAGGTATAAAAGTACAGCACAACATTCAGTCTCTCTTCTCCACAACCATAAAGGTATAAAAGTACAGCACAATATTCAGTCTCTCTTCTCCACAACCATAAAGGTATAAAAGTACAGCACAACATTCAGTCTCTCTTCTCCCAACCATAAAGGTATAAAAGTACAGCACAACATTCAGTCTCTCTTCTCCACAACCATAAAGGTATAAAAGTACAGCACAATATTCAGTCTCTCTTCTCCACAACCATAAGGTATAAAAGTCAGCAAACATCAGTCTCTCTTCTCCACAACCATAAAGGTATAAAAGTACAGCACAACATTCAGTCTCTCTTCTCCACAACCATAAAGGTATAAAAGTACAGCACAACATTCAGTCTCTCTTCTCCCAACCATAAAGGTATAAAAGTACAGCACAACATTCAGTCTCTCTTTCTCCCAACCATAAAGGTATAAAAGTACAGCACACAACATTCAGTCTCTCTTCTCCACAACCATAAAGGTATAAAAGTAAGCACAATATTCAGTCTCTCTTTTCCACAAACCATAAAGGTATAAAAGTACAGCACAACATTCAGTCTCTCTTCTCCACAACCATAAAGGTATAAAAGTAAGCACAATATTCAGTCTCTCTTTTCCCGACCATAAAGGTATAAAAGTACAGCACAACATTCAGTCTCTCTTCTCCACAACCATAAAGGTATAAATAAGTACAGCACAACATTCAGTCTCTCTTCTCCACAACCATAAAGGTATAAAAGTAAGCACAATATTCAGTCTCTCTTTCCCCAACCATAAAGGTATAAAAGTACAGCACAACATTCAGTCTCTCTTCTCCACAACCATAAAGGTATAAAAGTACAACACAACATTCAGTCTCTCTTCTCCACAACCATAAAGGTATAAAAGTAAGCACAATATTCAGTCTCTCTTCTCCACAACCATAAAGGTATAAAAGTACAGCACAACATTCAGTCTCTCTTCTCCACAACCATAAAGGTATAAAAGTACAGCACAACATTCAGTCTCTCTTTCTCCCCGACCATAAAGGTATAAAAGTACAGCACAACATTCAGTCTCTCTTCTCCACAACCATAAAGGTATAAAAGTAAGCACAATATTCAGTCTCTCTTCTCCACAACCATAAAGGTATAAAAGTACAGCACAACATTCAGTCTCTCTTTCTCCACAACCATAAAGGTATAAAAGTAAGCACAATATTCAGTCTCTCTTCTCCACAACCATAAAGGTATAAAAGTAAGCACAATATTCAGTCTCTCTTTTCCACAACCATAAAGGTATAAAAGTACAGCACAACATTCAGTCTCTCTTCTCCACAACCATAAAGGTATAAAAGTACAGCACAACATTCAGTCTCTCTTCTCCCCAACCATAAAGGTATAAAAGTACAGCACAACATTCAGTCTCTCTTCTCCACAACCATAAAGGTATAAAAGTAAGCACAATATTCAGTCTCTCTTCTCCACAACCATAAAGGTATAAAAGTACAGCACAACATTCAGTCTCTCTCTTCTCCACAACCATAAAGGTATAAAAGTACAGCACAACATTCAGTCTCTCTTCTCCACAACCATAAAGGTATAAAAGTACAGCACAACATTCAGTCTCTCTTCTCCACAACCATAAAGGTATAAAAGTACAGCACAACATTCAGTCTCTCTTCACCACAACCATAAAGGTATAAAAGTAAGCACAATATTCAGTCTCTCTTTCCCAACCATAAAGGTATAAAAGTACAGCACAACATTCAGTCTCTCTTCTCCACAACCATAAAGGTATAAAAGTACAGCACAATATTCAGTCTCTCTTTTCCCCAACCATAAAGGTATAAAAGTACAGCACAACATTCAGTCTCTCTTCTCCACAACCATAAAGGTATAAAAGTACAGCACAATATTCAGTCTCTCTTTCCACAACCATAAAGGTATAAAAGTACAGCACAACATTCAGTCTCTCTTCTCCACAACCATAAAGGTATAAAAGTAAGCACAATATTCAGTCTCTCTTCTCCCAACCATAAAGGTATAAAAGTACAGCACAATCATTCAGTCTAAAAGTCTTCTCCACAACCATAAAGGTATAAAAGTACAGCACAACATTCAGTCTCTCTTCTCCACAACCATAAAGGTATAAAAGTACAGCACAACATTCAGTCTCTCTTCTCCCACAACCATAAAGGTATAAAAGTACAGCACAACATTCAGTCTCTCTTCTCCACAACCATAAAGGTATAAAAGTACAGCACAACATTCAGTCTCTCTTCTCCACAACCATAAAGGTATAAAAGTAAGCACAACATTCAGTCTCTCTTCTCCACAACCATAAAGGTATAAAAGTACAGCACAACATTCAGTCTCTCTTCTCCACAACCATAAAGGTATAAAAGTACAGCACAACATTCAGTCTCTCTTCTCCACAACCATAAAGGTATAAAAGTAAGCACAATATTCAGTCTCTCTTCTCCACAACCATAAAGGTATAAAAGTACAGCACAACATTCAGTCTCTCTTCTCCACAACCATAAAGGTATAAAAGTAAGCACAATATTCAGTCTCTCTTCTCCCCGACCATAAAGGTATAAAAGTAAGCACAACATTCAGTCTCTCTTCTCCACAACCATAAAGGTATAAAAGTACAGCACAATATTCAGTCTCTCTTCTCCACAACCATAAAGGTATAAAAGTACAGCACAATATTCAGTCTCTCTTCTCCACAACCATAAAGGTATAAAAGTACAGCACAACATTCAGTCTCTCTTCTCCACAACCATAAAGGTATAAAAGTACAGCACAACATTCAGTCTCTCTTCTCCACACCAACCATAAAGGTATAAAAGTACAGCACAACATTCAGTCTCTCTTCTCCACAACCATAAAGGTATAAAAGTAAGCACAACATTCAGTCTCTCTTCTCCACAACCATAAAGGTATAAAAGTACAGCACAACATTCAGTCTCTCTTTCTCCACAACCATAAAGGTATAAAAGTACAGCACAACATTCAGTCTCTCTTCTCCACAACCATAAAGGTATAAAAGTAAGCACAATATTCAGTCTCTCTTTTCCCCCATAAAGGTATAAAAGTACAGCACAACATTCAGTCTCTCTTCTCCACAACCATAAAGGTATAAAAGTAAGCACAATATTCAGTCTCTCTTCTCCCAACCATAAAGGTATAAAAGTACAGCACAACATTCAGTCTCTCTTCTCCACAACCATAAAGGTATAAAAGTACAGCACAATATTCAGTCTCTCTTCTCCACAACCATAAAGGTATAAAAGTACAGCACAACATTCAGTCTCTCTTCTCCACAACCATAAAGGTATAAAAGTACAGCACAACATTCAGTCTCTCTTTCTCCACAACCATAAAGGTATAAAAGTACAGCACAACATTCAGTCTCTCTTCTCCACAACCATAAAGGTATAAAAGTACAGCACAATATTCAGTCTCTCTTCTCCCCAACCATAAAGGTATAAAAGTACAGCACAACATTCAGTCTCTCTTCTCCACAACCATAAAGGTATAAAAGTACAGCACAACATTCAGTCTCTCTTCTCCACAACCATAAAGGTATAAAAGTACAGCACAACATTCAGTCTCTCTTCTCCACAACCATAAAGGTATAAAAGTACAGCACAACATTCAGTCTCTCTTCTCCACAACCATAAAGGTATAAAAGTACAGCACAACATTCAGTCTCTCTTCTCCACAACCATAAAGGTATAAAAGTACAGCACAACATTCAGTCTCTCTTCTCCACAACCATAAAGGTATAAAAGTACAGCACAATATTCAGTCTCTCTTCTCCACAACCATAAAGGTATAAAAGTACAGCACAATATTCAGTCTCTCTTCTCCACAACCATAAAGGTATAAAAGTACAGCACAACATTCAGTCTCTCTTCTCCACAACCATAAAGGTATAAAAGTACAGCACAATATTCAGTCTCTTCTCTTCTCCACAACCATAAAGGTATAAAAGTACAGCACAACATTCAGTCTCTCTTCTCCACAACCATAAAGGTATAAAAGTACAGCACAACATTCAGTCTCTCTTTCCCCAACCATAAAGGTATAAAAGTAAGCACAACATTCAGTCTCTCTTTCCACCAAATAATAAAGGTATAAAAGTACAGCACAACATTCAGTCTCTCTTCTCCACAACCATAAAGGTATAAAAGTACAGCACAACATTCAGTCTCTCTTCTCCCAACCATAAAGGTATAAAAGTACAGCACAACATTCAGTCTCTCTTCTCCCCAACCATAAAGGTATAAAAGTACAGCACAACATTCAGTCTCTCTTCTCCACAACCATAAAGGTATAAAAGTAAGCACAACATTCAGTCTCTCTCTTCTCCACAACCATAAAGGTATAAAAGTACAGCACAACATTCAGTCTCTCTTCTCCACAACCATAAAGGTATAAAAGTACAGCACAACATTCAGTCTCTCTTTCTCCCCAACCATAAAGGTATAAAAGTACAGCACAACATTCAGTCTCTCTTCTCCACAACCATAAAGGTATAAAAGTACAGCACAACATTCAGTCTCTCTTCTCCCACAACCATAAAGGTATAAAAGTAAGCACAATATTCAGTCTCTCTTTCCCCAACCATAAAGGTATAAAAGTACAGCACAACATTCAGTCTCTCTTCTCCACAACCATAAAGGTATAAAAGTACAGCACAACATTCAGTCTCTCTTCTCCACAACCATAAAGGTATAAAAGTAAGCACAACATTCAGTCTCTCTTCTCCACAACCATAAAGGTATAAAAGTACAGCACAACATTCAGTCTCTCTTCTCCACAACCATAAAGGTATAAAAGTAAGCACAATATTCAGTCTCTCTTCTCCACAACCATAAAGGTATAAAAGTAAGCACAATATTCAGTCTCTCTTTTCCCCAACCATAAAGGTATAAAAGTACAGCACAACATTCAGTCTCTCTTCTCCACAACCATAAAGGTATAAAAGTACAGCACAACATTCAGTCTCTCTTTTCCCCAACCATAAAGGTATAAAAGTACAGCACAACATTCAGTCTCTCTTCTCCACAACCATAAAGGTATAAAAGTAAGCACAATATTCAGTCTCTCTTTTCCCCAACCATAAAGGTATAAAAGTACAGCACAACATTCAGTCTCTCTTCTCCACAACCATAAAGGTATAAAAGTACAGCACAACATTCAGTCTCTCTCTTCTCCACAACCATAAAGGTATAAAAGTACAGCACAACATTCAGTCTCTCTTCTCCACAACCATAAAGGTATAAAAGTACAGCACAACATTCAGTCTCTCTTCTCCACAACCATAAAGGTATAAAAGTACAGCACAACATTCAGTCTCTCTTCTCCACAACCAATAAAGGTATAAAAGTACAGCACAACATTCAGTCTCTCTTCTCCACAACCATAAAGGTATAAAAGTACAGCACAACATTCAGTCTCTCTTCTCCACAACCATAAAGGTATAAAAGTACAGCACAACATTCAGTCTCTCTTCTCCACAACCATAAAGGTATAAAAGTACAGCACAACATTCAGTCTCTCTTCTCCACAACCATAAAGGTATAAAAGTACAGCACAACATTCAGTCTCTCTCTTCTCCACAACCATAAAGGTATAAAAGTACAGCACAACATTCAGTCTCTCTTTTCCCACAACCATAAAGGTATAAAAGTACAGCACAATATTCAGTCTCTCTTCTCCACAACCATAAAGGTATAAAAGTACAGCACAACATTCAGTCTCTCTTCTCCACAACCATAAAGGTATAAAAGTAAGCACAATATTCAGTCTCTCTTCTCCACAACCATAAAGGTATAAAAGTACAGCACAACATTCAGTCTCTCTTCTCCACAACCATAAAGGTATAAAAAGTACAGCACAACAGCAGTCTCTCTTCTCCACAACCATAAAGGTATAAAAGTACAGCACAATATTCAGTCTCTCTTCTCCACAACCATAAAGGTATAAAAATACAGCACAACATGCAGTCTCTCTTCTCCACAACCATAAATGTATAAAAGTACAGCACAACATTCAGTCTCTCTTCTCCACAACCATAAAGGTATAAAAGTACAGCACAATATTCAGTCTCTCTTCTCCACAACCATAAAGGTATAAAAGTACAGCACAACATTCAGTCTCTCTTCTCCACAACCATAAAGGTATAAAAGTAAGCACAATATTCAGTCTCTCTTCTCCACAACCGTAAAGGTATAAAAATACAGCACAACAGTCTCTCTTCCTCCACAACCATAAAGGTATAAAAGTACAGCACAACATTCAGTCTCTCTTCTCCACAACCATAAAGGTATAAAAGTACAGCACAATATTCAGTCTCTCTTCTCCACAACCATAAAGGTATAAAAGTACAGCACAACATTCAGTCTCTCTTCTCCACAACCATAAAGGTATAAAAGTACAGCACAACATTCAGTCTCTCTTCTCCACAACCATAAAGGTATAAAAGTAAGCACAATATTCAGTCTCTCTTCTCCACAACCATAAAGGTATAAAAGTACAGCACAACATTCAGTCTCTCTTCTCCACAACCATAAAGGTATAAAAGTACAGCACAATATTCAGTCTCTCTTTTCCCCAACCATAAAGGTATAAAAGTACAGCACAACATTCAGTCTCTCTTCTCCACAACCATAAAGGTATAAAAGTACAACACAACATTCAGTCTCTCTTCTCCACAACCATAAAGGTATAAAAGTAAGCACAATATTCAGTCTCTCTTCTCCACAACCATAAAGGTATAAAAGTACAGCACAACATTCAGTCTCTCTTCTCCACAACCATAAAGGTATAAAAGTAAGCACAATATTCAGTCTCTCTTCTCCACAACCATAAAGGTATAAAAATACAGCACAACATGCAGTCTCTCTTCTCCACAACCATAAATGTATAAAAGTACAGCACAACATGCAGTCTCTCTTCTCCACAACCATAAAGGTATAAAAGTAAGCACAATATTCAGTCTCTCTTCTCCACAACCATAAAGGTATAAAAGTACAGCACAACATGCAGTCTCTCTTCTCCACAACCATAAATGTATAAAAGTACAGCACAACATTCAGTCTCTCTTCTCCACAACCATAAAGGTATAAAAGTACAGCACAACATTCAGTCTCTCTTCTCCACAACCATAAAGGTATAAAAGTACAGCACAATATTCAGTCTCTCTTCTCCACAACCATAAAGGTATAAAAGTGCAGCACAACATTCAGTCTCTCTTTTCCCCAACCATAAAGGTATAAAAGTACAGCACAACATGCAGTCTCTCTTCTCCACAACCATAAAGGTATAAAAGTAAGCACAATATTCAGTCTCTCTTCTCCACAACCGTAAAGGTATAAAAATACAGCACAACATTCAGTCTCTCTTCTCCACAACCATAAAGGTATAAAAGTACAGAACAATATTCAGTCTCTCTTCTCCACAACCATAAAGGTATAAAAGTAAGCACAATATTCAGTCTCTCTTCTCCACAACCATAAAGGTATAAAAGTACAGCACAACATTCAGTCTCTCTTCTCCACAACCATAAAGGTATAAAAGTACAGCACACAATATTCAGTCTCTCTTTTCCCCAACCATAAAGGTATAAAAGTACAGCACAACATTCAGTCTCTCTTCTCCACAACCATAAAGGTATAAAAGTACAGCACAACATTCAGTCTCTCTTTTCCCCAACCATAAAGGTATAAAAGTACAGCACAACATTCAGTCTCTCTTCTCCACAACCATAAAGGTATAAAAGTAAGCACAATATTCAGTCTCTCTTTTCCCCGTCCATAAAGGTATAAAAGTACAGCACAACATTCAGTCTCTCTTCTCCACAACTATAAAGGTATAAAAGTACAGCACAACATTCAGTCTCTCTTCTCCACAACCATAAAGGTATAAAAGTACAGCACAACATGCAGTCTCTCTTCTCCACAACCATAAAGGTATAAAAGTACAGCACAACATTCAGTCTCTCTTCTCCACAACCATAAAGGTATAAAAGTACAGCACAACATTCAGTCTCTCTTCTCCACAACCATAAAGGTATAAAAGTACAGCACAATATTCAGTCTCTCTTTTCCCCAACCATAAAGGTATAAAAGTACAGCACAACATTCAGTCTCTCTTCTCCACAACCATAAAGGTATAAAAGTACAACACAACATTCAGTCTCTCTTCTCCACAACCATAAAGGTATAAAAGTAAGCACAATATTCAGTCTCTCTTCTCCACAACCATAAAGGTATAAAAGTACAGCACAACATTCAGTCTCTCTTCTCCACAACCATAAAGGTATAAAAGTAAGCACAATATTCAGTCTCTCTTTTCCCCGACCATAAAGGTATAAAAGTACAGCACAACATTCAGTCTCTCTTCTCCACAACCATAAAGGTATAAAAGTACAGCACAACATGCAGTCTCTCTTCTCCACAACCATAAAGGTATAAAAGTACAGCACAATATTCAGTCTCTCTTCTCCACAACCATAAAGGTATAAAAGTAAGCACAACATGCAGTCTCTCTTCTCCACAACCATAAAGGTATAAAAGTACCGCACAACATTCAGTCTCTCTTCTCCACAACCATAAAGGTATAAAAGTACAGCACAACATTCAGTCTCTCTTCTCCACAACCATAAAGGTATAAAAGTACCGCACAACATTCAGTCTCTCTTCTCCACAACCATAAAGGTATAAAAGTACAGCACAATATTCAGTCTCTCTTCTCCACAACCATAAAGGTATAAAAGTGCAGCACAACATTCAGTCTCTCTTTTCCCCAACCATAAAGGTATAAAAGTACAGCACAACATGCAGTCTCTCTTCTCCACAACCATAAAGGTATAAAAGTAAGCACAATATTCAGTCTCTCTTCTCCACAACCGTAAAGGTATAAAAATACAGCACAACATTCAGTCTCTCTTCTCCTCAACCATAAAGGTATAAAAGTGCAGAACAATATTCAGTCTCTCTTCTCCACAACCATAAAGGTATAAAAGTAAGCACAATATTCAGTCTCTCTTCTCCACAACCATAAAGGTATAAAAGTAAGCACAATATTGAGTCTCTCTTTTCCCTGACTTGTTGCAAATTTGAATGTTTTGTTAAAAAAAAACAGACAATAGAAAAAATTCAATAAGAAAGAATTAGAAATAAAACAAAAGCCTATAGACACCATACCATGACCTGAATGACCTCTAACCTCTGTAGCCTGTCCCATATTGCTATATAACAGAGTTGACCTTTGTTGTGTCCTGTATGTCCTTTATAAGTTAGAGGATATATCCAGAATCAAATTGCCTGCAGATTTTGTTACGTGTTTTATTACTAACACTGGAATGGCTGAAGCATTAGTGTAAACCTATAGAAAACCCAGGAGATAGGTCCTGAAGTCTGTGGCTTATCTAGGCTGAGATTCCCAATAACTTCAATCACAGAAGCCTTATTTCCAGATCTACAAACGATACCAGTGTGGTTTGATCTCCACAGTTGTCACGGAAATCTAGACAAGTTATACTTAATGGCCATTTGTTTTAAGCCTTTTCATTTTTATCATTGCTGACATTTCTGTACCGATGACTTCTGTGTCCTAATGTTCTGTAGACAGAAAGTTCTAGGCATAATGTGTAGGGAAAAGTAACTATTCAGTGTCAAGGAGATGTCACACAGATATCTGGTTCTGGTCAACTAAGTCATAGTATTTGAAATGTTTGATAGATCCTAGAAAGTTAACAAAACCAGTCTCCACTGTGTACTGTAGGTCTTTCCACTACATTCATGTCTTTCCACTACATGTGTACACAGACCATATACTCTAGGCCATGTCTCTTCACTGTGTACCCAAACTATATACTCTAGGCCATGTCTCTCCATTGTGTACCCAGACTATATACTATAGGTCATGTCTCTCCGCTGTGTACACAGACTATATACTCTAGGCCATGTCTCTCCACTGTGTACCCAGACTATATACTCTAGGCCATGTCTCTCCGCTGTGTACCCAAATTAAATACTCTAGGCCATGTCTCTCCACTGTGTACACAGACTATATACTCTAGGCCATGTCTCTCCACTGTGTACACAGACTATAAACTCTAGGTCATGTCTCTCCACTGTGTACACAGACTATATACTCTAGGCCATGTCTCTCCACTGAGTACACAGATAATATACTCTAGGCCATGTCTCTCCACTGTGTACTCAGACTATATACTCTAGGTCATGTCTCTCCACTGTGTACACAGACTATATACTCTAGGCCATGTCTCTCCACTGTGTACACAGACTATATACTATAGGCCATGTCTCTCCACTGTGTACCCAGACTATATACTCAAGGCCATATCTCTCCACTGTGTACACAGACTATATACTCTAGGCCATGTCTCTCCACTGTGTACACAGACTATATACTCTAGGCCATGACTCTCCACTGTGTACCCAGACTATATACTCTAGGCCATGTCTCTCCACTGTGTACACAGACTATATACTCTAGGTCATGTCTCTCCACTGTGTACACAGACTATATACTATAGGCCATGTCTCTCCACTGTGTACACAGACTATATACTCTAGGCCATGTCTCTCCACTGTGTACCCAGACTATATACTCTAGGTCATGTCTCTCCACTGTGTACACAGACTATATACTCTAGGCAATGTCTCTCCACTGTGTACCCAGACTATATACTCTAGGTCATGTCTCTCCACTGTGTACACAGACTATATACTCTAGGCCATGTCTCTCCACTGTGTACCCAGACTATATACTCTAGGTCATGTCTCTCCACTGTGTACCTAGACTATATACTCAAGGCCATATCTCTCCACTGTGTACACAGACTATATACTCTAGGTCATGTCTCTCCACTGTGTACACAGACTATATACTCTAGGCCATGTCTCTCCACTGTGTACCCAGACTATATACTCTAGGTCATGTCTCTCCACTGTGTACCTAGACTATATACTCAAGGCCATATCTCTCCACTGTGTACCCAGACTATATACTCAAGGCCATATCTCTCCACTGTGTACCCAGACTATATACTCTAGGCCATGACTCTCCACTGTGTACACAGACTATATACTATAGGCCATGTCTCTCCACTGTGTACACAGACAATATACTCTAGGCCATGTCTCTCCACTGTGTACCCAGACTATATACTCTAGGTCATGTCTCTCCACTGTGTACCCAGACTATATACTCTAGGTCATGTCTCTCCACTGTGTACCCAGACTATATACTCAAGGCCATATCTCTCCACTGTGTACACAGACTATATACTCTAGGCCATGTCTCTCAACTGTGTACACAGACTATATACTATAGGCCATGTCTCTCCACTGTGTACCAAGACTATATGCTCAAGGCCATATCTTTCCACTGTGTACCCACACTATATACTCTAGGCCATGTCTCTCCACTACGTACCCAGACTATATACTCTAGGCCATGTCTCTCCACTGTGTACACAGACTATATACTCTAGGCCATGTCTCTCCACTGTGTACACAGACTATATACTATAGGCCATGTCTCTCCACTGTGTACCCAGACTATATACTCTAGGCCATGTCTCTCCACTGTGTACCCAGACTATATACTCTAGGTCATGTCTCTCCACTGTGTACACAGACTATATACTTGAGGCCATGTCTCTCCACTGTGTACCCAGACTATATACTCTAGGTCATGTCTCTCCACTGTGTACCCAGACTATATACTCTAGGCCATGTCTCTCCACTGTGTACCCAGACTATATACTCTAGGTCATGTCTCTCCACTGTGTACCCAGACTATATACTCTAGGTCATGTCTCTCCACTGTGTACACAGACAATATACTAAAGGCCATGTCTTTCCACTGTGTACTCAGACTATATACTCTAGGTCATGTCTCTCAACTGTGTACCTAGACTATATACTCTAGGCCATGTCTCTCCACTGTGTACACAGACTATATACTATAGGCCATGTCTCTCCACTGTGTACCCAGACTATATGCTCAAGGCCATATCTTTCCACTGTGTACCCACACTATATACTCTAGGCCATGTCTCTCCACTGTGTACCCAGACTATATACTCTAGGCCATGTCTCTCCACTGTGTACACAGACTATATACTCTAGGCCATGTCTCTCCACTGTGTACCCAGACTATATACTCTAGGTCATGTCTCTCCACTGTGTACACAGACTATATACTCTAGGCCATGTCTCTCCACTGTGTACACAGACTATATACTCTAGGCCATGTCTCTCCACTGTGTACCCAGACTATATACTCTAGGTCACGTCTTTCCACTGTGTACCCAGACTATATACTCTAGGTCATGTCTCTCCACTGTGTACCCAGACTATATACTCTAGGTCATGTCTCTCCACTGTGTACCCAGACTATATACCAGGGATGAAAATGTTCAGCAGATTGGCTGATTTCAGCCATTTTGACTTTCAGAAAATAGGTTCCTGGTATATGGAATTCCATATTATTTTACCACGAAACATAAATTTCAGCCTTTTTCAGATTTTTCCAATTTCATCTCTGATATACTCTAGGTCATGTCTCTCCACTGTGTACCCAGACTATATACTCTAGGCCATGTCTCTCCACTGTGTACACAGACTATATACTCTAGGCCATGTCTCTCCACTGTGTACACAGACTATATACTATAGGCCATGTCTCTCCACTGTGTACACAGACAATATACTCTAGGCCATGTCTCTCCACTGTGTACACAGACTATATACTCTAGGCCATGTCTCTCCACTGTGTACACAGACTATATACTCTAGGCCATGTCTCTCCACTGTGTACACAGACTATATACTCTAGGCCATGTCTCTCCACTGTGTACACAGACTATATACTCTAGGTCATGTCCCTCCACTGTGTACCCCTGTGTACCCAGACTATATACTCAAGGCCATATCTCTCCACTGTGTACACAGACTATATACTCTAGGCCATATCTCTCCACTGTGTACACGGACTATATACTATAGGCCATGTCTCTCCACTGTGTACCCAGACTATATACTCTAGGCCATGTCTCTCCACTGTGTACCAAGATTATATACTCTAGGTCATGTCTCTCCACTGTGTACCCACACTATATACTCTAGGCCATGTCTCTCAACTGTGTACCCAGACTATATACTCTAGGCCATGTCTCTCCACTGTGTACACAGACTATATACTCTAGGCCATGTCTCTCCACTGAGTACACAGATAATATACTCTAGGTCATGTCTCTCCACTGTGTACACAGACTATATACTATAAGCCATGTCTCTCCACTGTGTACACAGACTATATACTCTAGGCCATGTCTCTCCACTGTGTACACAGACTATATACTCTAGGCCATGTCTCTCCATTGTGTACACAGACTATATACTCTAGGTCATGTCTTTCCACTGTGTACCCAGACTATATACTCTAGGCCATGTCTCTCCACTGTGTACCCAGACTATATACTATAGGCCATGTCTCTCCACTGTGTACCCAGACTATATACTATAGGCCATGTCTCTCCACTGTGTACACAGACTATATACTCTAGGCCATGTCTCTCCATTGTGTACACAGACTATATACTATAGGTCATGTCTTTCCACTGTGTACCCAGACTATATACTCTAGGCCATGTCTCTCCACTGTGTACACAGACTATATACTATAGGCCATGTCTCTCCACTGTGTACCCAGACTATATACTCTAGGCCATGTCTCTCCACTGTGTACCCAGACTATATACTCTAGGCCATGTCTCTCCACTGTGTACACAGACTATATACTATAGGCCATGTTTCTCCACTGAGTACACAGATAATATACTCTAGGTCATGTCTCTCCACTGTGTACCCAGACTATATACTATAGGCCATGTCTCTCCACTGTGTACACAGACTATATACTATAGGCCATGTCTCTCCACTGTGGTACCCAGACTATATACTCTAGGTCATGTCTCTCCACTGTGTACCCAGACTATATACTCTAGGCCATGTCTCTCCACTGTGTACACAGACTATATACTATAGGCCATGTCTCTCCACTGTGTACCCAGACTATATACTATAGGCCATGTCTCTCCACTGTGTACACAGACTATATACTATAGGCCATGTCTCTCCACTGTGTACCCAGACTATATACTCTAGGCCATGTCTCTCCACTGTGTACCCAGACTATATACTCTAGGCCATGTCTCTCCACTGTGTACACAGACTATATACTATAGGCCATGTCTCTCCACTGAGTACACAGATAATATACTCTAGGTCATGTCTCTCCACTGTGTACCCAGACTATATACTATAGGCCATGTCTCTCCACTGTGTACACAGACTATATACTATAGGCCATGTCTCTCCACTGTGTACCCAGACTATATACTCTAGGTCATGTCTCTCCACTGTGTACCCAGACTATATACTCTAGGCCATGTCTCTCCACTGTGTACACAGACTATATACTATAGGCCATGTCTCTCCACTGTGTACCCAGACTATATACTATAGGCCATGTCTCTCCACTGTGTACACAGACAATATACTTTAGGCCATGTCTCTCCATTGTGTACACAGACTATATACTCTAGGCCATATCTCTCCACTGTGTACCCAGACTATATACTCTAGGTCATGTCTCTCAACTGTGTACCCAGACTATATACTCTAGGCCATGTCTCTCCACTGTGTACACAGACTATATACTATAGGCCATGTCTCTCCACTGTGTACACAGACTATATACTCTAGGCCATATCTCTCCACTGTGTACACAGACTATATACTATAGACCATGTCTCTCCACTGTGTACACAGACTATATACTCTAGGCCATGTCTCTCCACTGTGTACACAGACTATATACTATAGACCATGTCTCTCCACTGTGTACACAGACTATATACTCTATGCCATGTCTCTCCACTGTGTACCCACACTATATACTCTAGGCCATGTCTCTCCACTGTGTACCCAGACTATATACTCTAGGCCATGTCTCTCCACTGTGTACTCAGACTATATACTCTAGGTCTTGTCTCTCCACTGTGTATTCAGACTATATACTCTAGGCCATGTCTCTCCACTGTGTACACAGACTATATACTCTAGGCCATGTCTCTCCACTGTGTACACAGACTATATACTCTAGGCCATGTCTCTCCACTGTGTACACAGACTATATACTCTATGCCATGTCTCTCCACTGTGTACCCACACTATATACTCTAGGCCATGTCTCTCCACTGTGTACCTAGACTATATACTCAAGGCCATATCTCTCCACTGTGTACACAGACTATATACTCTAGGCCATGTCTCTCCACTGTGTACACAGACTATATACTCTAGGCCATGTCTCTCCACTGTGTACACAGACTATATACTCTTGGCCATGTCTCTCCACTGTGTACACAGACTATATACTCTAGGCCATATCTCTCCACTGTGTACACAGACTATATACTCTAGGCCATGTCTCTCCACTGTGTACACAGACTATATACTCTAGGCCATGTCTCTCCACTGTGTACACAGACTATATACTCTAGGCCATGTCTCTCCACTGTGTACACAGACTATATACTCTAGGCCATGTCTCTCCACTGTGTACACAGACTATATACTCTAGGCCATGTCTCTCCACTGTGTACACAGACAATATACTCTAGGCCATGTCTCTCCACTGTGTACCCAGACTATATACTCTAGGTCATGTCTCTCTAGTGTGTACCAAGGCTATATGGTCTTGGCCAATCCTTGGTATGGGTTTCCATTATTCACTTGACTGACTATTTGACACTGTATCCCCTTAAGTCCAGGCTCCGTAGCTAGCTTAACTAGGTCCAGTATCACACCATAGCAATAATTACTTGCTTGACCAACTTTATTAATCAAGTGGTAAGGCTTGGAACTATTTTTGTCAGATATAAGTGGTTGTCAATTCTAAACTCTCAAGTTGTGTATTAATGTGGTAGATTTTGCTGATTTCTTCATTAGTAATATCATGTGATACCACACAGAGGTATACCAAATACTTAGATATATTGTATATAGTAAAACTGTACAGAATTGCCTGATATCCAGTTATTATTCACCCGATTGCACATTTACACATTCAAAGTTTAAGTATTATTGTTGTAAACAATGCTGTGGAAGTGACATGCGGAGAGGCTTGCTTGACAGCTGGCGAGTTGTCTGTCTTAAAGATGCTCCACCGCTGACAAATGGTATTTTTTCACCATCAAAGACAGGAGCAGACGATTTAGTTTTTTTCTTCAGTTACAAAAGTTACTTACTTTACACCATTACCACTATTGAAAAGTTTGAGCTTCTAATTTTACTTAAGTCAAAAAATATGAAAAATAATTAATTGCATCCCGGAAAAATTCCTTTGCACTATATCCTATATGGAATGAAATAATGATTGCGCATGCACCAAAGGCGAAATAAATTATGTTATATTATTTTTTGTTTTAGTTTGGCATATATATACACGATTAAACACAAACTATTGTTCAAATGATAAATACCATTTATGCTCTGTCGGCGGTGGAGCATCTTTAAACTTAATTTTTCCAAAAACCTTTAGCCTTTGAAACTTCCTATAAATAGTACTAATGATGAACATCCTGAACAAAATCCTTCGCTGACAAGTTTTTATTTCATTCTTTAAGGATGTACTCCTCTGAGAAGTCAAAATTTTCTTGTATTAAACTTTTTTTCTCATATAGATTATTGGAAAGAGGAGTTCATGCCATGAAAGAAAATGAAAGAAAAAACATATGTCCGTGTGCTCGTTTTTGAGCTACTGTCGCTCAAAGATACCTTGTTGACAAAATATTGGATTTTATGGGAATTTTGCCGTTTTGACCATATGCACAAGATTTTAAATCTATAATTTCCTAATGAGGTGATTGATATGTATTTATGTTTGTAGAATTTATTTTCCAGTAGTCTTCTTTTAAAATATACCAGTTTTGATCAAAAAGACTAATATTTTTTTCTCATAATAACAACATATGCTACCCCTACCCCTTAATTTTGAGCTACAAAATGCACCATTTTCAGCCATTTTTGCCAAATCTAACCCTTTATAGAAAAAGTTCTGGTATTAAACTTTTGTTAATATTTTGCATATCAATAGGGAAAGGGTTGTTCTTTCAGAATCAGGCAGAAAAATGGGGGGTCCGTGTGCTTAATTTTTTGCTCCACTTGAATATTTGTTATTTTTCAGTATTTTAGAGTGAAAAATAAAAGTGCTAAAATTACCATTAAATGTAAAAATAAAGTGAAAAAAGTGAATCATTTCATACGTTAATGCTCAATATTTTAATTATCACAAACCAAGTAAAGATTTACAGCAAAAATTAGCTTGATACAGCTAAAAATGCTGGTGCAGTGATGATTTAAGTAAAAACAATTTCAGTAAAAAATGGTGAAACTTTGGCTCTACTCAAAGCGAAAAAAGACACAATTTCAAAATGGCCGCCAAATGGGCCATTTCTTAAAATCCCCGTATAAAAAAATCTGCTGAAGTTAGAAATGTAATTTTTTGGCAAAATTTGCAACTGGCAACTTGCTACAGGTATTGATAAATTGTGTTTGAAAATCTCATAACTTCTTTGATCTTTGTCGAAACGAGACTTCAACGGGACTGAAACCTCAGAAGAATATAACCTTAAATGTGTAAGTAGGTGTAACTATACATTATATTGGTGGTGACCACATCATAAAGACTTACCGGTAAATACGTTATCAATATCACCTCAAACAGACATTTCATTCATTATATGATTGATGGTAAAATCATATTTATTTAATGTTAATCATAACTGACAACTTGTTTTCCTATGGGGCTACTGTTAATGTTCAAACGACCTGACCTCATGCAAAGAATTTGTATAAAGATATTTTATTGATGTCTATGTTTAGCACTGAACTGTGTAACATTGTTATATAAACATCCTTGTTTCAGAGTTATGTACCTGATCCATTCAAATTACGAGAATTTGTTACGTCCACACCTCCTGGGAACGAGCGTCTATTCTGTACGATGGTTCGGCACGGGGAAGAGACTTCGGGCGGCCATTACACTCTGTATCTGGAGTACCTCGGGGGACTCATTCCGCTTCTTAAAGGCAAGCGAGCCAGCAAACTCAGGCCAGACTTCGTGGTTTTTGATCCTAAGATTAAAACAAAGACAAATCCAGAGGGTAAGCATATTGGTATCTCAGTTGTTGTTTGGGATGGACATTGTAACCAAGGTCACACAAGGGAGGTAATTTAGAGTACTTAAATATACGGACACTGTAACCAATGTCACACAAGGGAGATAATTTAGAGTACTTAAATATACGGACACTGTAACCAACGTCACACAAGGGAGATAATTTAGAGTACTTAAATGTACGGACACTAACCAAGGTCACACAAGGGAGGTAATTTAGAGTACTTAAATGTACGGACACTGTAACCAAGGTCACACAAGGGAGGTAATTTAGAGTACTTAAATGTACGGACACTGTAACCAAGGTCACACAAGGGAGGTAATTTAGAGTACTTAAATGTACGGACACTGTAACCAAGGTCACACAAGGGAGGTAATTTAGAGTACTAAAATGTACGGACACTGTAACCAAGGTCACACAAGGGAGGTAATTTAGAGTACTTAAATGTACATGAACGTCCAATGAAATACGAGTCTGTTGTAGGTCATGATGGCATAATATTCTGATATTAGTGATAAGGTCAAGTTACATGTTAGTCATGGAATTAGTAATGGAGAATGAGAAAATATATTACAGTCTAACTCAGATATAATGAAATCCAGGGGACCCTATGAATTTGTTCATAATAAGCGGGTTTCAATATAACCGGGTTGGCATTTTTATAGTACATCTGAAGTTATTTCCCTTGATATATAGACGCAGATACATGTATATCCGACCATCAACAACGACAAAAAGAAAATCAAAAATAAGATTTTAGTTTAATAAACAAATTATGTAATCATTTAATTTATGTATGTGGATTTTTTTTCTCATAAAAATGATTTCATTTAACATTTGTACTCTACTGCAGTACAGAATTTCTTGATACTGCCAGACTCCGGTAGGCCTTTGCCTTATTATCAATTTGTAAAGAGCTCGCTGATGCGAGACTGTCTCTTATTTTCAACAAATTCGTTGCTGACAAATAAATCTAATGCAGTGAGACTTCCGAAAATATTGTCACTGACGTTTTGTTTTTGCTGAATGTACCTTGTTAATGTAACAATGCAGTTTCATGCCTCAGCATCATTCACGTTTTCAATTTCTTTACTATCATCGTCGTCATCCTTGTCAATTTGGACGTTAGTACAGATAACAGATTCTACGATGTCGTGGTCTGATAATGCTGTGGTTGTGATGACATTATCATCCATAGACACGTAATCCTCAACAGAAATATCTGCGTTCTGTACCCATATTTTTTTAAGTTCCGCTAATGGAATCATGTCATCTGGGTCATCCGACTTCCGAATCGCGGAAGGGGTCATGTTGAACCATGCTTTGTTTATCCAATCGATGGCCATTCTCAAATTTACACTGAAGTCTACTGAGCTGTCTAAACAACAAATTTTTTCTTTGACTAGACACTTTCTATAGTTTATTTTTACAATATTTATGACACCCTGGTCCATTGGTTGTAACTTTGACGTAGTATTGGGAGGAAAGAACACAAGTTTTACAGATTTTAGTCCATTAATGCGTGGATGGGCCGGGCAACTGTCAATAAAGAGAAGAATGTGACGCTTCTGCCGCAAGATTTTGCTGTCCAACATCCTCACCCATTTTATAAAGAGTTTGCTTGTCATCCATGCTCTTTTATTTGCGTAGTAGTGCACTGGTAAGCTGTTTGCATTTTTAAAACACTTTGGTTTATTAAATTTTCCAATAACAACAGGGGTTAGTTTCTCGGTTCCATTTTGATTACAGCCAAGCATAACAGTTATTCTGTCTTTGAATCGTTTGCCTCCGTGACATTGATCACATTTCAGATGCATTGATTTCGATGGTTCACACTTGTAAAACAAACCTGTCTCATCACAATTAAAAATGTCACACGGTGAGTAATTATGAACGATTTTGGGTAGAGAAGTGTTAATCCAATTGTCAACGGTTTCGTCCGATACACTCTTAGACATTTTTGTATAAGATATTATGCCGTTTTTTAAAACAGTCAAGGAAACCATTGGAACAGATAAAGTTAACATAGCCAAGATCCATTTGAAAAATTCTCTGCTTTTTTCATCAAGACATTTCCAGATATTGGCACATTTATATATCTAGCATCAGTAAACCATTTAAAAAGTCATTGTTCAATGTCATTATAATTTCCCGATCGAAAACGTTTCAACTTCGGAAATGAATTTCCACTTTCACATGCGTCAAATACTCTTTCCTTTTGTTTCAAAATTTATCTTATTGTACTGGGTTTTATGTCAAATTCCTTTGCTATTTGTGTTTTTGTTAGGTCACCTGAGAAGAAGTCTCCAGTGACCTATTCTAATCGCCTCTGTCTGTCGTCGTGCGTCGTGCGTCGTCCGTCGTCCGTCGTATGTCCGTAAACAATTTACATTTTCGACTTCTTCTCCAAAAATTGCTGAAGCAATTTCAATGAAATTTTGCACAAACCTTCTAAGGCATAAGGCCAATCAAAATTGTGAATTATATGGTCCCCACCCCCCAGGGGGCTGTGGGAGGTGCCAAAAGGGGTAAAATTGAGTAAAATTTCAAAAATCTTCTTCTCTACTCACAGATGTGGTAGAATCAAATACTCTTCACAGATAGAAAGGTCTTAAGGTCCTCTACAAAACTTGTGAATTATATGACCCTGGGGTCTCTAGTTTCCTCCTGGGGAGGGGGTTAAGTTTACTATACTTTATATTGAAAAAACACATTTTTGCGCATTATTTGGTCATTTGTAATAGGAAATGAGTCAAATGTTGTCAGAATTATCAGTATGAGATGGCCATTTAATCCTATTAACAAATTTTCTATAACTGACCCTCAGGGGCCTTAGAGGCGGGGTCAGAAGGGGTCGAATAGGCTAAAACTTCAAAAATCTTCTTCTGAAATTCTGGATATGGTAGAATCAAATACTTTTCATAAATAGAAAGGTCTTAAGGTCCTTTACAAAAATTGTGAATTATATGACCCTGGGGTCTCACGTTTCCCCCTGGGGAGGGGGTCAAGTCTACTATAGTTTATATAGGGAAAACACATTTATGAGCATTTTTTGCTCAATTTTCATTGGAAACGAGTCAAACTTGGTTAGAATTATTAGCCTGAGATAGCATTTTAATATCATATCCACATTGGTCCTGGCCGACCCCCTGGGGGCAGAGGGGCGGGGCTAAAAAAGGGTCAAATAGGCTAAAACTTCAAAAATCTTCTTCTGAAATTCTGGAAATGGTAGAAACAAATACTTTTCATAAATAGAAAGGTCTTAAGGTCCTTTACAAAAATTGTGAATTATATGACCCTGGGGTCTCCTGTTTCCCCTTGGAGAGGGGGTCAAGTTTACTATAGTTTGTATAGGAAAAACACATTAATGAGCATTTTTTGCTCAATTTTCATAGGAAATGAGTCAAACTTGGTTAGAATTATTAGCCTGAGATAGCATTTTAATATCATATCCATATTGGTCCTGGCCGACCCCCTGGGGGCAGAGGGGCGGGGCCAAAAAAGGTCAAATAGGCTAAAACTTCAAAAATATTCTTTTAAAATTCTGGAAATGGTATAATCAAATACACTTTATAGATATGAAAAGGTCTTAAAGTTTGTTTATAAAAATTGTACATTATATGACCCTGGGGTCTCCTGTTTCCCCTTGGGGAGGGGGTCAAGTTTACTATAGTTTATATAGGAAAAACACATTAATGAGCATTTTTTGCTCAATTTTCATAGGAAATGAGTCAAACTTGGTTAGAATTATTAGCCTGAGATAGCATTTTAATATCATATCCACATTGGTCCTGGCCGACCCCCTGGGGGCAGGGGGGGGGGGGGGGTAAAAAAGGGTCAAATAGACTAAAACTTCAAAAATCTTCTAAAATTCTGGATATAGTAGAATCAAATAATTATAGATGGAAATGTCTTCAGGTGTTTTATAAAAACTGTGAATTATATGATCTTGGGGTCTCACGTTACCCCCTGGGGAGGGGTCAAGTTTACTTTAGTTTATATAGGAAAAACATATTTGTGAATATTATTTGCCCAATTTTCGTAGGAAATTAGTCAAATTTGATTAGAATTATTAGCCGAAGATATAGCATTTTAACATCCATATCCGTCCTCGATGACCCCCTGGGGGACCAGAGGGGCAGGACCAAACAGGGTCAAATTGATTAAAATTTCAAAAATACCTCTAAGTTCACAGGTTTGATGGAAGCAAATACTCTTCATAGTCTAAAAATGTCAAATTTATAAATCACTGACCAACTTCAAGGCCCAGCATATAGTGTTTATATGTCTTTAATTTGTTTCATTATTTGTTTCATTATATATTCTAACTCAGGTGACCGTTAAGGCCCATGGGCCTCTTGTTTTAGTTCCTTGTTCCATGGCTTTGATGATTTCAAACTTCTTGTCTACAGTAAATGTTTTTCTTTTCCGAGTCGGCGAACTACTGGCGACGTCCATTCTTATCAAACACATAACAAAGACTGGTTTATATTTTTGTTATGACATTTACTCACTACATCAAAACTCACCTGAATACTAACTTCACAGTCAAGTAACTTTCCATTCATTCAGGGCATGGCCCATTCTAGCCTTTATGTACAATGTACATTATGTCTGTGCTAGATCCATCGATGCATATCAGTCACATAATATCCGGGTAAATATTAGTTGAAAAAGTGATGACGGGGACAAGAAAAGACTTCATACAACACAGGATTGATAGGAATGTAGAAGGGGGTTGAATATTTGTTCATATTAAGCGGGATTTCAATACAGTCAAACTCCGTTAATACGAACTCGAAGGGACCACGAAAAAAGTACTGTCAGCATCAGTATCTTCATCCGTGGTGGCGTTTCTGCATTGAATGATGTCGTCGATAATGTCATCGTCTGTCATGGTAGCACTAGTGGGGAAGTCAGAATCAACGGAGGCGTACGTATCAAAAGGAACGTGGAGGTTGATGAGGTGAGTGAGGGGAATGTCATCGTCTTCTTCGCTATCGCTGCTGGGGGTAGGACTGCTGTCGTTCTTAAAGCCTGCGTGGTGGAAACAGTTCCTGATTGTTGTCGCTGTCACACATCGCCAGGATACGGCAAGAAATTTCATTGCATCAAGAACAGTGATCTCTGCTGTCTGCTGTAGGTCGATTGCTTTAATGTGACGCAGTAGTAGACGCTTTCTGTAGTGAACTTTGAGATTTTGAATCACACCTTGGTCCATCGGCTGTGTGTTGCTGGTAGTGTTCGGAGGCAGGAATATGAGTTTGATGGCTCGGAGATCATGGATTTGTGGATGGGCGGGAAAATTATCAATCACCATAGCAATGCGGCGTTGCTGGTTGGCGAACTTCCGGTCAGCTTTGCGGATCCATTCTCTGAAAATATCACTGGTCATCCATGCCTTGTGGTTTGCTGTGTATTCAGTCTGGAGGGTCCACGTTCTTGAAACATTTTGGCTTTGCTGACTTTCCAATGATGAATAGAGGGAGTTTCTCAGTACCAGTCATGTTGGCGCAAATCAGGGCGGTGAGTCTGTCTTTGCTACGTTTTCCTCTGTGGCAGTCATTACCTTTGAAGTCCAGGGTACTGTCAGGCAGCATTCGATAAAATATACCAGTCTCATCAGCATTAAAGATATCGCTGTGGTTGTACTGTGATAGGAGAGTATGGAGGTCGTTGGCCCACTGCACCATTGCGTCACTGGATTTGTCTATGGACTTTGCTTCACCACAGATTTTCTTGAAGCAGATACTATGTCTGTCTTTAAATAGATCAATCCAGCCAGTACTGCAGTTGAAGCTAGGCTCTCCAATTCTTGAGGCAAGTTCGTTCGCTTTTACGTTAAGCATCGGGCCGGAAATAGGAAGATTTTGATCTCTGGCATGGGCGAACCACTTCAGAAGGGCTGCTTCAATGTCTTCAAATTTCGCTGTACGCATCTTCTTTCTTGCTGGGCTCGTTCCATCACTGCTAAAAGCAGTCTTGATTTTTTCTTTCAACTTCAGCCATGTCGACAGGGTATTTGGTGGTTTGCCAAATTCTTAACAATCAACGACTTTGACCTTTCTCCCCTTTCAACAGCTAAGATGGCCTTGTATTTCGTCTCAATTGTCTGGGCCGTCATCTTCCTCTTCACTCCGGTTTTCACCCTATCAACTGATCCAATTATCCCCCCGGTTGTACCGGGTCCTTCGTTGGATTGCTCAGTTGACTTCGACATTTCCGAAACGGGTATGATATTGCTGTGAAACTGCAGTGCATTTATGATACACGTACATGACACCTCCTCAGTTACAGAGCTACTTTTAATGAGTACTTCGGGACTAATTACACCATTGCTTCTTTCATATTTTTCGACTTTGACACGATAATTAACTAACGTATACACCTGTAAAAACAGTAAGCGGTTACCGGCTCCAGATTGTGATTTTAACACGGTGCCAAGTGGTAGAGCTTAGTTCTGCTTTAGTGATCACATTAGTGACAGGCGGCCAGGACCATTTATTTTGTATTATTTTGCTGTGCCAGTCATAGGATAATGTTTACCTAAGTACAGCGTACATGTACCACAATTTTAAATTTGATGATCACTGATTATTGCTGATATAAAGAATTAACAATATTGCTAAACATTTAACAGTTATCTCCGTGTTTACGTAGTTAAAAGCGGCTTTTTTACAGATTTTTGTCATTCAGACCAAACATGTACTTCGTACTAAGCGAGTTTTTCGAGTTTTCCGAGTTTGAATTTTCCGAGTTTTTTTTTACACACATAAAGCCGGGTTATTCAAGTTTGCGAGTTCAATATAAGTGGGTTAAACTGTAGTCTTATTGGTACTTACTATTAAGTAAAATATGCCATCTTCTTTCTTCTAATGTATAAGAAATAAAGATTTATAGTAAAACCTGTCTAATAGAAAGCACCTTTGTATGATAATAAGCACCTTTGTATGATAGTAACCACCTTTGTATGATAGTAACCACCTTTGTATGATAGTTACCAGTTTTGTATGATAGTAACCACCTTTGTATGATAGTAACCACCTTTGTATGATAGTTACCACCTTTGTATGATAGTAACCACCATTGTATGATAGTAACCACCTTTGTATGATAGTTACCACCTTTGTATGATAGTTACCACCTTTATTTGATATTAACCACCTTTGTATGATAGTAACCACCTTTGTATGATAGTAACCATCATTGTATGATAGTAACCACCTTTGTATGATAGTAACCATATTTTTATGATAGTAACCATCTTTGTATGATAGTAACCACCTTTGTATGATAGTAACCATCTTTGTATGATAGTTACCACATTTGCATGATAGTAACCACCTGTGTATGATAGTAACCACCTTTGTATGATAGTAACTGCCTTTGTATGATAGTAACCACCTTTGTATGATAGTAACCATCTTTGTATGATAGTTACCATATTTGTATGATAGTTACCAACTTTGTATGATAGTAACCACCTTTGTATGATAGTAACCACAATTGTATGATAGTTACCACCTTTGTATGATAGTAACCACCATTGTATGATAGTAACCATCTTTGTATGATAGTTACCACATTTGCATGATAGTAACCACCTGTGTATGATAGTAACCACCTTTGTATGATAGTTACCACCTTTGTATGATAGTAACCACCTTCGTATGATAGTAACCACCATTGTATGATAATAACTGCCTTTGTATGATAGTAAGCACCTTTGTATGATAGTTACCACCTTTGTATGATAGTTACCACCATTGTATGATAGTAACCACCTTTGTATGATAGTAACCACCATTGTATGATAGTAACCACCTTTGTATGATAGTAAACACCTTTGTATGATAGTAACCACCTGTGTATGATAGTAACCACCTTTGAATGATAGTTACCACCTTTGTATGATAGTAAACACCATTGTATAATAGTAACCACCTTTGTATGATAGTAACCACCTTTGTATGATAGTTACCAACTTTGTATGATAGTAAACACCTTTGTATGATAGTAAACACCTTTGAATGATAGTAACCACCTTTGTATGATGGTAACCACCTTTGTATGATAGTAACCACCTTTGTACAATAGTAAACCCCTTTGTATGATAGTAACCACCTTTGTATGATAGTAACCACCTTTGTATGATAGTAAACACCTTTGTATGATAATTACCACACTTGTATGATAGTTACCACCTTTATATGATAGTAACCACCTTTGTATGATAGTAACCACCTTTGAATGATAGTAACCACCTTTGTATGATGGTAACCACCTTTGTATGATAGTAACCACCTTTGTACAATAGTAAACCCCTTTGTATGATAGTAACCACCTTTGTATGATAGTAACCACCTTTGTATGATAGTAACCACCTGTGTATGATAGTTACCACATTTGTTTCATAGTAAACACCTTTGTATGATAGTAACCACCTTTGTATGATAGTAACCATCTTTGTATGATAGTAACCATCATTGTATGATAGTAACCATCATTGTTTGTATGATAGTAACCACCTTAGTATGATAGTGTAACGGCCAAGTGGTATAACCAAAACCAGCAAATTCAGGTAGCGTGTCTGACCGTTACATAGGTTGGGTATCAAACTGATTGATACCATGTCCATAAAGGACTCGACTAATGGTCAAGGACTATCTCACTTAAATCTATTATGAGTCATAAAAGTCTCTTGTAAGGCATCTTCATCCACAGGAATCTTCTTCGTCTCAGCATCTGCAGTACCAATTAGTCATCTCAGTCTTCAAACATATCTCAAGGTTTCCTTGAGTTGTCTACCCTTGGACCATTAGGTACAATGTATAATTTATAACAAACTTTAGTTACATAGGTATGAGGTTTCAAGATTCTCATACCAAATAATCACTGTCATCGAGACTGTGATTCCTAATCAAATACAACCAAGAGTTAAATAAAGTTAAATAATTTAATTATGTTTGAAATATATTACAATAAACAATGATACAATCCTGAAGATCTATTCCTTACTCAACACACTCTCACAGTACGTAGCTATCCTATGGTTAAATTACAATATTTCCTACCAATAAATCCAGCAATCTCCAACATCTAAAAAATGTAAAAATAATTCCCTAATACTTCTGAATAAAAATGTACCTCTATATAAAAATCTACCACTGCATAATAATCATTTCCCCAAAACGATTCTCTAGAATCAGAACAGTTAAGTTGACTACAATCCATTCCCAAATAATGACAGAATAATCTAAGTTTCCTAGTTACGAAAATCCTATAAAAATATTGGAAAATTTCCCATATTTAACACGTACACATGTACACATACACAATACAATGACAAGACAACCGCATCGGGATCGAGGAAACACCTCTTACATCCATAGCGGAAAGTTACACAGAGAAACATCACTAGACGTACTCACACCTTGACTCCCAAAGCAGAAGTGAAATCCCAACCTGAAGTAACGGAACCTTGCTGGAGCGTTGCTGGAAAACCATAGTAACCACGCGAGATTATTCTATTGCTGGATTCTTGTTGGAAAAGGTTGCGTACACAATTTGCAACATTTGTATTATACGTATTTTATATATTTGTATTTTACTATCATTGTATGATAGTAATAAATAAACACATCCTAACCTACAAAATTAGTTATAATTTGCATACGAACTGTACTTACATCCGAAACTCTGCTATACTCGCTCTTACTAAAAAAATAGGAATATTTCACACACGACAACTTGCGTACTACGTTATTTCCGGTTCACACTTCCTGTAACTAACCACGCTTTCTCTCAACGGTCAACGATCGCTCATACTTTATCTGATTATCGGCCAGTTACGATGCATTAAAGATCAGGTATATATTTACCAAAGGTTGAATTACATTTCCTAGTATCTTCTAGTTAATAATTATTCACAGATGTTCTGATATTCCTACAGATTGAAATAATATCGTAATAAACGTGACACATCACAGAAACACAAGATCTCATCTTGTCACACTAGTAACCACCATTGTATGATAGTAACCACCATTGTATGATAGTTACCACCTTTGTATGATAGTAACCACCATTGTATGATAGTAACCACCATTGTATGATGGTAACCACCTTTGTATGATAGTAACCACCTTTGTATGATAGTAAACACCATTGTATGATAGTAACCACCTTTGTATGATAGTAACCACCATTGTATGATAGTAAACATCTTTGTATGATAGTAAACACCTTTGTATGATAGTAACCACCTGTGTATGATAGTAACCACCTTTGTATGATAGTAACCACCATTGTATGATAGTAAACACCTTTGTATGATAGTAACCACCATTGTATGATAGTAACCACCTTTGTATGATAGTAACCACCTTTGTATGATAGTAACCACCATTGTATGATGATAGTAACCACCTTTGTATGATAGTAGTAACCACCATTGTATGATAGTAACCACCATTGTATGATAGTAACCACCATTGTATGATAGTACCCTTGTATGATAGTAACCACCTTTGTATGATAGTAAACACCTTTGTATGATAGTAACCACCTTTGTATGATAGTAACCACCTTTGTATGATAGTTACCACCTTTGTTTGATAGTAACCACCATTGTATGATAGTAACCACCATTGTATGATAGTAACCACCATTGTATGATAGTTACCACCTTTGTATGATAGTAACCACCATTGTATGATAGTAAACATCTTTGTATGATAGTAAACACCTTTGTATGATAGTAACCACCTTTGTATGATAGTAACCACCATTGTATGATAGTTACCACCTTTGTATGATAGTAACCACCATTGTATGATAGTAAACATCTTTGTATGATAGTAAACACCTTTGTATGATAGTAACCACCATTGTATGATAGTAACCACCTTTGTATGATAGTAAACACCTTTGTATGATAGTAACCACCTTTGTATGATAGTAACCACCTTTGTATGATAGTAACCACCTTTGTATGATAGTAACCACCATTGTATGATAGTAACCACCTTTGTATGATAGTAACCACCTTTGTATGATAGTAACCACCATTGTATGATAGTAAACACCTTTGTATGATAGTAAACACTTGTATGATAGTAACCCTTGTATGATAGTAACCATAGTAACCACCCTTTGTATGATAGTACACACCTTTGTATGATAGTAACCACCTTTATGATGATAGTACCACCTTGTTGTAACACTTGTATGATAGTAACCACCTTGTATGATAGTACCACTTTGTTATAGTAACCACCTTGTATGATAGTATATAACCACCTTTGTGATGATAGTAACCACCTTTGTATGATAGTAACCACCTTTGTATGATAGTAACCACCTTTGTATGATAGTAACCACCATTGTATGATAGTAAACACCTTTGTATGATAGTAACCACCATTGTATGATAGTAACCACCTTTGTATGATAGTAACCACCTTTGTATGATAGTAACCACCTTTGTATGATAGTAACCACCTTTGTATGATAGTAACCACCTTTGTATGATAGTACCTGTTATAGTACACTTTGTATGATAGTAACCACCTTTGTATGATAGTAACCACCTTTGTATGATAGTAACCACTTTTGTTTTAGTATAGTAACCACCTTTGTATGATAGTAACCACCTTTGTATGATAGTAACCACCTTTGTATGATAGTTAACCACCTTTGTATGATAGTAACCACCTTTGTATGATAGTTACCACCTTTGTATGATAGTAACACCTTTGTATGATAGCAACCACCTTTGTATGATAGTAACCACCTTTGTATGATAGTTACCACCTTTGTATGATAGTAACCACCATTTGTATGATAGTAACCACCATTGTATGATAGTAATTTTGTATGATAATTACCACTTTGTATGATAGTTACCACCTTTGTATGATAGTAACCACCTTTGTATGATAGTAACACCTTTGTATGATAGTTACCACTTTTGTATGATAGTTACCACCTTTGTATGTAATATGATAGTAACCATCTTTGTATGATAGTAACCACCTTTGTATAATAGCAACCACCTTTGTATGATAGTAACCACCCACCTTTGTATGATAGTAAACACCTTTGTATGATAGTAAACACCTTTGTATGATAGTAATCACTTTTGTATAATAGTAATCACCTTTGTATAATAGTAACCACCTTTGTATGATAGTAACCACCATTGTATGATAGTAAACACCTTTGTATGATAGTAACCACCATTGTATGATAGTAACCACCTTTGTATGATAGTAACCACCTTTGTATGATAGTAAACACCTTTGTATGATAGTAACCACCTTTGTATGATAGTTACCAGTTTTGTATGATAGTAACCACCTTTGTATGATAGTAACCACCTTTGTATGATAGTTACCACCTTTGTTTGATAGTAACCACCATTGTAACCACCTTTGTATGATAGTAACCACCTTTGTATGATAGTTACCACCTTTGTTTGATAGTAACCACCATTGTATGATAGTAACCACCATTGTATGATAGTAACCACCATTGTATGATAGTTACCACCTTTGTATGATAGTAACCACCATTGTATATGATAGTAAACATCTTTGTATGATAGTAAACACCTTTGTATGATAGTAACCACCTTTGTATGATAGTAACCACCATTGTATGATAGTTACCACCTTTGTATGATAGTAACCACCATTGTATGACTTGTGTAAACACCTTTGTATGATAGTAAACACCTTTGTATGATAGTAACCACCTTTGTATGATAGTAACCACCATTGTATGATAGTAACCACCTTTGTATGATAGTAAACACCTTTGTATGATAGTAACCACCTGTGTATGATAGTAACCACATTTGTATGATAGTAACCACCATTGTATGATAGTAAACACCTTTGTATGATAGTAACCACCATTGTATGATAGTAACCACCTTTGTATGATAGTAACCACCTTTGTATGATAGTAACCATCATTGTATGATAGTAAACACCTTTGTATGATAGTAACCACCATTGTATGATAGTAACCACCATTGTATGATAGTAACCACCTTTGTATGATAGTAAACACCTTTGTATGATAGTAACCACCTTTGTATGATAGTAAACACCTTTGTATGATAGTAACCACCTTTGTATGATAGTAACCACCTTTGTATGATAGTTACCAGTTTTGTATGATAGTAACCACCTTTGTATGATAGTAACCACCTTTGTATGATAGTTACCACCTTTGTTTGATAGTAACCACCATTGTATGATAGTAACCACCTTTGTATGATAGTAACCACCTTTGTATGATAGTTACCACCTTTGTTTGATAGTAACCACCTTTGTATGATAGTTACCACCTTTGTATGATACTTAACACCTTTGTATGATAGCAACCACCTTTGTATGATAGTAACCACCTTTGTATGATAGTTACCACCTTTGTATGATAGTAACCACCATTGTATGATAGTAACCACCATTGTATGATAGTAATTTTGTATGATAATTACCACATTTGTATGATAGTTACCACCTTTGTATGATAGTAACCACCTTTGTATGATAGTAAGCACCTTTGTATGATAGTTACCACTTTTGTATGATAGTTACCACCTTTGTATGATAGTAACCATCTTTGTATGATAGTAACCACCTTTGTATAATAGCAACCACCTTTGTATGATAGTAACCACCTTTGTATGATAGTAAACACCTTTGTATGATAGTAAACACCTTTGTATGATAGTAATCACCTTTGTATAATAGTAATCACCTTTGTATAATAGTAACCACCTGTGTATGATAGTAACCACCTTTGTATGATAGTAACCACCTTTGTATAATAGTAACCACCTTTGTATAATAGTAACCACCTTTGTATAATAGTAATCACCTTTGTATAATAGTAACCACCTTTGTATAATAGTTAGTAACCACCTGTGTATGATAGTAACCACCTGTGTATGATAGTAACCACCTTTTTATATGATAGTAATCACCTTTGTATAATAGTAATCACCTTTGTATGATAGTTACCACCTTTGTATGATAGTAACTACCTTTGTATAATAGTAATCACCTTTGTATAATAGTAACCACCTTTGTATGATAGTAACTACCTTTGTATAATAGTAATCACCTTTGTATAATAGTAACCACCTTTGTATGATAGTAACCACCTTTGTATGATAGTAACCACCTTTGTTTATAGACCACCTGTGTAATCAGACCACTTTCTGAGATACAAACTTGCTTGGTTTCAAAATTTGACTCATTTATAAAGACCACTTGGGTCTAATGAACATTTTCTTTGCCCTTTGGGACGTCTTTTGGACAGGTTTGACAGCTATTTTTTATGTGAATGAACACTGATGAACTAATCAAGTACATTATTTATCATTGAAGATTCTGTTTGTTATAAACCATGTCCAATACAGGCATGAATACAGACACGTTTCCAACGTGATGGAGATAGGACATTGAATGGAAGGAGATGTCATGTTGTATAAAAAGATCAATAAAACACAGCCAATTAAGACTAATTAAAAGGTTACCAGTAGTACAGGTTCATGGTACCAATCCAGAATTGGTTATCTATTTATATGGATGCTGACTCTCACCACAACCTCAGGCACTGACTGGGATCCCTGCCTCATTAACTAGTTGATCTCCAATGGAAGATTGATACTTACTTAGCAAGGACCATGCACTGCTTCAGTGACCAGGTACAATTTTTAGGTCACCTGAGACGAAGTCTCAAATGACCTATTCTAATCGCCTTTTGTCCGTCGTCCGTCGTATGTCCGTAAACAATTTACATTTTCGACTTCTTCTCCAAAACTGCTGAAGCAATTTCAGTGAAATTTTGCACAAACCTTCTAAGGCATAAGGCCAATCAAAATTGTGAATTATATGGTCCCCACCCCTCAGGGAGCTGTGGGAGGGGCCAAAAGGGGTAAAATTTACTAAAATTTCAAAAATCTTCTTCTCCACTCACAGATGTGATGGAATTAAATACTCTTCATAGATAGAAAGGTCCTAAGGTCCTTTACAAAAATTGTGAATTATATGACCCTGGAGTCTCAAGTTTCCCCCTGGGGAGGGGTTAACTTTACTATAGTTTATATAGGGAAAACACATTTTTGAGTATTATTTGATCATTTGTAATAGGAAATGAGTCAAATATTGTCAGAATTATCAGTATGAAATGGCCATTGAATCCTATTAACCAATTTTCCATGACTGACTCCCAGGGGTCTTAGGGGTGGGGTCAAAAGGGGTAAAAAAGGCTATAACTTCAAAAATCTTCTTCTGAAATTCTGGACCTGATAGAATCAAATACTCTGCATAAATGGAAAGGTCTTAAAGTCCTTTACAAAAATTGTGAATAATATGACCCTGGGGTCTCATGTTTCCCTCTAGGGAGGGGGTCAAGTTTACTTTAATTCATATAGGAAAACACATTTATGAACATTATTTGCCTTATTTTTCATAGGAAATTAGTCAAACTGGGTTAGAATTATTAGTCTGAAATAGCATTTTAACATCATATCCATATTGGTCATGGCCGACCCCCAGGGGCCAAAGGGGCGGAGCCAAAAGGGGTCAAAATGGTAATTTCAAAAATCTTCTTTTTGAATTCACAGATTTGTTGGAACCAGATACTCTTGATAGATTGGAAGGTCTTAAGGCTCTTTACAAAAATTTGTGAATTTCATGGCCCTGGGATCTCAGATTTTCCCCTGGGGATGGGGTCAAATTTACTATAGTTTATATAGAAAAACACATTTAGGAACATTATTTGCTTAGTTTTCATAGGAAATTAGTCAATCTGGGTTAGAATTATTAGCCAGAGATAGCATTTTAACATCATATCCATATTGGTCCTGGCCGCCCCCAATGGCCAGAGGGGTGGGGCCAAAATGGGTCAAAATGGATAACATTTCAAAAATCTTTCTTCTGAATTCACAGATTTGTCGATGGAACCAAATAATCTTCATAGATTAAAAAGTCAAATTTATAAAATCACTGACTGACTTCAAGGGCCTGATGGGCAAATATAGTGTATGTCTTTGTTTCATTCTGTATCAGAACTCAGGTGACCATTAAGGCCCATGTTAAGGCCCATGGGCCTCTTGTTAGACATTAGTTTGATTTACAGTTGACGTTGCCTATATATATAGTTAGACTTGTTTAATTAGGTCTTGAGTCGTTCAGTAGTGAACATTCTGTTTAACTGTGGATAGACCCATGAAGACTATTTTAATTCCTAGTTCCATCCTCTCCCTATTTCTCAGACTGTTTCTCATACACCCCTGTAGATTTTCAGTTTGGTCCATTCAGCTCCATTGTTATGTACAGACTGAAATCATTTAACAGTTGTGAAATCTGACCGAAGGTCAGGATGACCTATTGTCATCATGTTTTGTCCGTCGTCGTGCGCCGTCAGCCGTGCGCCATGCATTGTGCGTAAGACTATTTATACAAAAGCCTACTCCTCCTTAACCCTTGAGAGGATTACATCCATATTTGGTGTGAAACATCATTGGGGAAGGACAATCATATTTTATATAAATGAGACAGATCGGACCCCTAGGCTAGAGGGGCGGGGCTCCAAAAGGGCAAACTTTCTTAATTTAAGCTTGATCCTACTCCTCATTGGGGAAGGTAAATCATATGGTATATAAATGAGCCTGGTCCGACCCCTAAGGGCTGAGGGGTGGGGCCCCAAAAGGGCAAATTTTCTTTATTTAAGCTTTAAAATCCTACTCCTCTTTCATCCTTGGATGGATTTTATCCATATTTGGTGTAAAACATCATTGGGGAAGGACAGTCATATTTTATATAAATGAGCCTAATCCGACCCTTAGGGGCTGAGGGATGGGGCCTAAAAAAGGGCAAATTTTCTTAATTTAAACTTTAAAATCCTACTCCTCTTTCATCCTTGGATGGATTTCATCCATATTTGGTGTGAAAGATCATTTAGGAAGGACAATCAAGTTTTATATAAATAAGCCTGGTCCGACCCCTAGGGGCTGAGGGATGGGGCCCAAAAAAGGGCAAATTTTCTTAATTTTAGCTTTAAAATCTTACTCCTCCTTCATCCTTCGATGGATTCCATCCATATTTGTTGTGAAACATCATTGGGGATGGACAATCAAATTTTATATAAATGAGCCTGGTCCAACCCCTAGTGGCTGAGGGTCGGGGCCCCAAAAGGGGGAATTTTCTTAATTTTAGCTTTAAAATCCTACTCCTCTTTCATCCTTGAATGGGTTTCATCTATATTTATTGTAAAATATCATTGGGGAAGGACAATCATTTTTTTAGCCCACCATCTGATGATGGTGGGCTATTCAAATTGCCCTGCGTCTGTGGTCCGTCGTCCGCCGTCCGTCGTCCGTAAACAATGCTTGTTATCACTATTTCCTAAAAACTACAGCAGGGATTTTGTTCAAACTTCACATGGAGGTTACCCTTGGTCCTTAGTTGTGCCATTCAGATTTTGAGCCTGATCGGAAAAACAAGATGGCCGCCAGGCAGCCATCTTTGATTTTGGCAGTTGAAATTTGTTATCGATATTTCTTGAGAACTACTGAAGGGATTTTGTTCAAACTTCACATGGAGGTTACCCTTGGTCCCTAGTTGTGCTGTACAGATTTTGAGGCTGATAGGAAAAACAAGATGGCCGCCAGGCGGTCATCTTGGATTTTGATTGTTAAGGTTTGATATCCCTATTTCTCAAAAAGTGCTGAAGGGATCTTTCTCAAATTTAATATGTAGGTTCCTTTATGGCCCTAGTTGTGCATATTGCATTTTTGGACCAATCGGTGAACAATATGGCTGCCAGGCTGCCATCTTGGATTTTGATAGTTAAAGTTTGTTATCGCTATTTCTCAGATAGTACTGAAGGGATCTGTCTCAAATTTTATATGTAGGTTCCCCTAGGGACCTAGTTGTGCATATTGTATTTTGGGACCGATCGGTCAACAAAATGGCCGCCAGGCAGCCATCTTGGATTTTGTTATTCAAAGTTTGTTATCGCTATTTCTCAGAAAGTATTGAACGGATCTTTCTCAAATTTCACATGTAGGTTCCCCTAGGGCCCTAGTTGTGCATATTGCGATTTGGGACTGATCGGTTAACAAGATTGCTGCCAAGGAGTCGTCTTTGATTTTGATAGTTGAAGTTTGTTACCGCTATTTCTCAAAAGGTACTGAAGCAATCTGTCTCAAATTTCATATGTAGTATGTTTGAAAAAGTTTAAAAAGTAAAGAAAAGATCCATCTTTCCTTTGTCAGATATATATCATTCTTTGGTGGGCGCCAAGTTCCCTCTGGGATCTCTTGTATATAAATGAGATAGGTCCGACCCCAAGGAGCAGAGGGGCGGGGCCCAAAAAAGGGATGAATTTCATCCACATTTGGTGTGAAACATCATTGGGGAAGGACAATCATATTTTATATAAATGAGTCTGGTCCGACCTCTAGGGGCTGAAGGGTGGGGCCTCAAAAGGGCAAATTTTCTTAATTTAAGCTGGCCCACTTCCTGTTTTCCGATTTCGGTCTCCGATGAAAATTGGTCTATAGGGGTTTAAATTGATGCGGAACAACATGCAAACATTTTCATAAAGATTTTGGTATTCCAAGATGGCCGCCAGCCCTCGTTTCAGTCTCCAATTTCAAGGAAAATTTAATGGTCTATAGGGGTTTTAATTGATTCAGAAGGGGGAACTTTAGGTGACGACAATTATATTTTATAAAGGACAGTGCTAAGAGCCATGGGGATAGTACGGCAGATGTCCAAAATGGAAACTTTGCTGAAATTTGGCTTTAAAATCTGACTCCTCCTTATATTAATCCGTGAATGGGTTACAACCATATATGGATGAAGGGCTACCAAGTATGTTCAACAAATGACATTTACCTATTTCAGAAACTTACATATTCAACTAAGGAGTTCGTTGTATTGTTTATATTAATCGTTAACCAATACTTTATACTGTAACTTTGTCTTTATATTGATATGCACATATAGTAATCTGATCACATCAGATTTGCCAGGGTGAGAAGTACTGTTATAACCTGCAGCAGAGTTTGGTGTGACACCAAGTCCCAGTGACACCCATTATGTAATGTCAAATGTCTCCACATTTTTACTTCCCTGGAAAACCAATTATTTTCTCTGGCTCAAAGTCAATTGATTTAGTTCTTCGGTGAAACTTCCTTAATACCAAGTGTTGGGGATGTTTTTGTCAATTTGTAGAGTTTTCTCTTTAATAGCTCATCTCCAACTTAATGGAACACAGTACATTTTGATTTCAGCTAAATAGAAAAAGGTTTATTCACTGATGACTTTTCCGCATGTGTTCCGATCGTAATCTCTGAATACATATGTGGACACGCGCGCGAGTACACATAAATGCGATGGATGTTTTTTGTATTATTTTGTAAGCCTATGTGTGCCAATGTCGATGAGATCGTATAGTCACGTGCACTCTTACAGGTAAATTTAGTAGTAACACGTGCGGAATAGGACTAAAATTATCGGCGTGGCTCAAATTTACACCCCTATATGGTCACATATTCCGGAATGTGCATTGATTTTTGTATAAGTATATATATACGGAATGTAGTTGTATTTTATTTGGAAATATGGATGAAATTGTAACATACAAAACAATTGTACATTACATCCTAACCCCTTTTTATTTCTCAAGGCTCGTTGTATGTATACATACACTGAATAGTAAGACTACTGTGTAGTTGGCAAATACTATTCCAAATCATTTTTCTTACTCGTGTTTATTTTCATATTATATATCACGATTGTTTTTCGGTCTCTATTTTTTATTTCATTTTTTTTTTTATTATTATTTTCTTTTCTATCACTACCAAGGGAGGTAATTGGTATAACTTGCTAAAGAATATGCTATTCTTTACTCTTCTGTTCAGAATAAAAATAAGGTGTGCAGAATATAAAAAAAAATATGGATTTAGAATGTCAACAACGGAAGAGTTTGAAGCGTTTTGCTTAATGATTTATTTTCTAATATCTTTTTTGTTAAAATATTTAGCTTCAAATTATCAACATGTATCTCAGAATATGAACAGTCATACATACTATCTAATCCTCAAATATAGCCAAGATAAGTCTCCATATCTTAAGGTTTATGTAATTATCACTCATGTTTTACTTCCTCCACAATTACATCTCTTATTTACTATGATGATTTTTGATAATGGTTGATAAATTATATTGCTCAGATAGGGTAGGAACAGTGATTGACTTTTTATCAGACTGGTTCTCTGGTGTATTTCTGTCCTTTTTCAAAAATATCAATTTCCAATTATTCAAATATCAAATTTTATATATTTGTGGTGATATTCAACCGAATCCCGGTCCACAATACAATACTCAGTTAGAAAACTTATCTTTATGCCACATCAACATTTGCTCTTTACGTAATAAACTTGACACTCTGGAAGCAGAATTCTCAGATTATGATATACTCTGTATATCTGAAACACATTTACATGATTCTATACCTGATTGTAATATTTCCTTGGAAAGTTTTGACAATATGTTTAGGAAAGATCGCGATAATAATGGGGGTGGTGTGCTTATTTATGCTAAAAATAACATTAATATTAAACGCAGACCGGACCTTGAGTCGAACAATCTCGAACTCATTTGGACTGAAATATCTACTAATAACAAGTCTATTCTAATTGGATGTATCTATAGGCCCCCTAACTCATTAGTGAATTATTGGGATATTCTTGACGATAATCTCAACAATGTAGTTGATTTACAAAGAGACGTTATACTAATGGGCGATATAAATCAAGATATGATTAATCTCAATCCAAATTCTCACTTTCATAGAATTCTATTAAAATATGGATTAGAAAATACCGTCTCGGAACCCACTAGAATTACTTCTTTGTCTTCAAAATTAATAGATGTTATCATAACTAATAATACTAATCTTGTTTCTAATACCTTAGTGCATAGTCCGTCCTGTAGTGATCACTGTCCAATAGCTACAGAGCTAAATTTCAAATCTCTGAAGAAGCATGCTTTTAAAAAAACTCTTTTATACTTTAATAACACAGACTATGATGGGTCTTACAACTTTCTTAATTCTATTGATTGGAATGAACGCTTACAAGGTGATATTAATAACATGAATGATATTCTCACTGATACAATTCTTTCAGCTATTGACCAATATGTTCCCAAAAAAACTGTAACTATTAGGCCCAATGATAAAATTTGGATGACGAATGACATTAGAGTAAAAATACGACAGAGAAATCGTCAGCATTCTAAAGCTAAATTCACCAATACCCCTGCCTCTTGGAACAAGTTTAGAACCATTCGAAACCAAGTAATTTCTTCTATCCGAGAGGCAAAAGAAAAGTACCTTTGTAAACTCCAATCATCCTTAGTTGATAAGTCTATCCCTCCTGGTAAATGGTGGCATATCGCCAAATCAGTTATGAATTTAAAATCAAAAAATGAAACTGATGCCCCATTGGTCATAAATGGGGAGTTAAAATTACATCCTATTGATAAAGCTGAATCTTTTAACGATTATTTTACTTCTATATCTGTCTCCAATAAGAATGCTGATGATTTACCCCCTAACTGTCCCCAACCTCAACATCTCTTCTCTAATATTAATATCACTGAACAAGATATTAAAGACCAGTTACATCTCCTCAACGTTAATAAACCAGCTGGCCCGGATACTATTCCCCCCAAATTTATTAAAAATGTATCTAATTCGCTAATTAAACCACTACACATCATATTTAACAAGTCTATTTCTACCGGTACTCTTCCAAATGTATGGAAACATTCCAATGTCACTCCAATTTATAAAGGCAAAGGTCTACGATCTGATCCATCAAATTTTCGACCAATCTCTGTAACCTCTATTTTTAGTAAAATACTAGAAAAGATTGTTTTCAAATACATGTTTAATTTTCTCTCAGAGAATAATATCATTTCCAAAAATCAATCTGTTTTTTTACCTAAAGATTCAACTACTTTTCAATTATTGAATATACAAAATGTATATGATACAATTGTTAAACATATGGATAAGGGTAAAGAAGTAAGAATGGTTTTCTGTGATATTAGTAAAGCATTTGACCGCGTTTGGCATGATGGTCTTATATATAAATTAAAAAAATATGGTATTAGCGGAAACATGATTAAGTGGTTTTCATCGTACTTATGTAATAGGATGCAGAGAGTGGTCGTTGATGGATTCAGATCTTCTTGGAAAACCATTCAGGCAGGTGTACCACAAGGTTCAGTGTTAGGTCCCTATCTCTTTCTTTTATACATAAATGATATTAGTGAAATTTTAAATTCTAACGTAAAACTATTTGATGATGACACATCATTATATACACTTATAGAGGGAGACGGACATGAATCTGCAAATATCTTAAATTCTGATCTTAGAAAAATCACTTTGTGGGCAAACGCTTGGGGAATTGCTTTTAATCCAGATAAAACAGTAGCTCTTCTATTTTCTGACTCCCAGGCTTTACATCCTGACCTAGTCTTTACACCCGGTCCACCCCAACTGCGAATGATAAATATTATGAAGTTCCTTACCGTCAATCGATTGATTTGTAACACAGCGAGAAATTCTGTACCGTGTAGCGATAAACGCTAACACTCTACCGACACAACGTGGCTATTTTTAGACTCGAGTACTGTCGCCAAATCCACAGGTAAACTGGTACTGGATGCTACGCTCGGGCCTCTCATCCAGCTTAACGAAACTGAATGGCTAGTTAGCTTAACCGATCTATATATCATCAACAATGCGTCTGTATCTACTTAAAAACAAAACAAATATTCTTCAAATTGCATAAAAATTCACTTGACTAGTATTTCTTTATTTTAGATATTTTAACAAATCTTCATATTTCTAGTAAAACTGCATATGAAACTCCTTATAGATCTAGCTATGCTCATTACGTAGGGAACCGCCATAACATGTCCCGGCTGCAGGCCGTGTGTGAAAAAAAACCCACGTGGGATTTATAAGACGAGTCCTAAACTGTCCTATATTTAGGATTTTCAATAAGTGGTTTGTAATATTATTACAGCAAAACTGACAAGCTAGAAGGTTAGTGGCATTTTAACCGTACTGTTATATATAGTTAGCCATCAGCTTGGATCTGGTGCCGTACAGATAGTGAGTTCACTCACGATGTGATTATTGCAAGCCAACGTAAATGCTATCGGAATGCTCTTTAAAGTTTGTTAATGATCTCAAACACACTTAAAACTTATTGTGGCAATATTAAAGTAACTAAATTATAATATTTTCAAATAGTTCTGATAACTATTCATGTGTAATATCTCCAGACATTGACATGTGTACGGATCGAATACGGCGGACTGCCAATGTTTTTGACATGTTCTGCAAGATATATTTCACTGTTTCAGTTACGGTGGCCAATAAAAGAAAACAAGCACAGTGCAATTATATTATGTTATTTCTTCTAAATACAACACTTTTTGTGCAAGTTGTCAAGCATTTATTGTGAATGTTTTGCAATGAAATTACCACCTTTATAACACTGAATTTGTGGTTCCCCGGACATCGTTTTCCCCAAAATTTGAATGCGCAAAATATACCGATAGTAGATTTTTTTCAGTATTTAAAGCCATAAGAAAAAATACATGTGCAAAGTACACTGGTGTGTAAGTAACACAAGATTTTACGGTATTTGTAACATTTACGATTGTGTTTGGTATAGCTGATGTAGCCAGAGCGCCCCGCGATTTACCTGTGGATTTGGCGACAGTACTCGAGTCTAAAAATAGCCACGTTGTGTCGGTAGAGTGTTAGCGTTTATCGCTACACGGTACAGAATTTCTCGCTGTGTTACAAATCAATCGATTGACGGTAAGGAACTTCATAATATTTATCATTCGCAGTTGGGGTGGACCGGGTGTAATAACCGTACAATAGTGAATGTAGCTAACCACAAACATCTTGGTCTCTTCTTTAATTCTATGGCTAATTGGTCGAATCATGTCAATTTCATTTATGAAAAAGCATACAAAAAGATAAATATACTCAGAATGTTAAAATACAAAATAGATAGAAAGTCTTTAACAACTATATATACTTCTTTTATCCGACCTATTCTTGAATATGCTAGTATCGTGTGGTCAAATTGTACCCAGGCAGAATGTGACCTCTTGGAGTCAATCCAGCTTGAAGCAATACGTATAATTACAGGTTTAAGAAAGGGGACGAGTCATAATATATTATATAATGAAGTTGGTATTGTACCTCTCATTAAGAGAAGACATCTTCATCAAAATATCACTTTTTATAATATCTTCAACAATAACTGTCCCAACCATATAAAAGACCGACTACAACCATTCATTAACACCAGTACTGCCTATACTTTTCGCCATACTAGATTGTTTAATATTCCAATCTCCAGAACTCAAATATACAATAATAGCTTTTTTTCCGTCTTTAATGTCAGAATGGAACTCTCCGTCCTGTCCGTTTCCCTCTATGTCATCCATACGTGCAATAAAAAAGGAATGTTTACAATCTGGTATTACCGATAATTTTCCAATATGTTCGGAAGCATTTAAATATTCTGGCGAGAGGCAAACAAATATTACATTGTGCCAATTAAGAAATTCCGCTAGTAATCTAAACTCTGATTTATTTAACTCTCATTTAACCGACAGTCCTGCCTGCCTGTGTGGTTTTCCAATTGAAGATTCCTATCATTATTTCCTTTATTGCCCTCTCTATAATAATCAAAGAACTCGCTTGTGTAATTCAATTCTTGCACTAGATATCAACATTCCTCATTCTATCGACACTTACCTCTATGGATATAATCGCCATTATTTTAATTCAAATGATAAACTATTGAAAATTGTACATGAATACATTAGAGATACCAGACGTTTTGTATGAGATGTCATTGACACTGAGAACATTTAATTCTATTCATTAAGATATTGTGAACATTTATTAAATATGCTTTTCCACCAACGAATGCTATTTTCTTTCCATCAAATACATGAGCAAACGAATTGATGTTTTCTACAGAAAGTCTTAACTTCTTTTTTACTTCTAAATAAAATATAAAATAATTTATTACATCCCGAGAAATGTCCATGCCACTGTGCCCTATATGGAACACACTCACCAAATGTATTGTAAATTACTTCAATAGATATATATTAACATGATTAAATGCTAATTATTGCTCAAATAATGAAATTCATTTATTCCTTGTTGGTGGTGGAGCATCTTTAACATATTGTAAAAAAATTGTGATACTTATCTGACAATAATTTCTTATGCTTTATTTTAAGCTTCTGAGATTCTCCTAAATTATTTGTAATTTCTGTTAACGAGATGCTATTTCTATTGATTTGATGGATTTTATGTATTGTACTGTTATTCATGTAGCTATCGGGGAGAGGGCTAATATAGGCATAGCCTGTTGCCCAATCCCGATTGTAATACTACAATAAAATATTCTGAAAAAAAAAAAAAAAATGTTCTGTTAAAATGTTAAATTGGAAGGTAAGCTTTATCAGCTATTGCTTAAAGGTTATTACTGGTGGCTTCTTTCAGTAAATTGTGAAATATAAATCATAGAATTATTTATGTGTTTCTAAAAAAATGAGACTTTTGTGGTCAGGGGTTGGTACATGTACAGTCAAACCTCGATGATTCGAACTTCGATGAATCAAATTTCTCGCTGTATCGAACTTTTTGTCTGGTCCCGAATTTCTTCACTATATAACATTACTAACTAACCCATGTATGAATCGAAGTTTTATGAATCGAAGTTCTCGATGTATCGAACTTTTTTCATGGACCATTTGTTATAGAATTATAGGTAACTGACACTCGATGATTCGAATAAAAGTTTACCTGTACAGGTCAGTTGTTCGCCGATACCCCGCAGCATGCTGTCACACCTGTCTCGCGACAACGAGATAATTAATATCACTGATCAGGCTGATACCTGATGCTTTGTTTTTACAAGCTGCATTATCAAATCATTAGTACGGCAAAGATACAGTTAGTCGTGTTTTTTATGTTCGCCGCCGCCATCGGTAGCGGTTTGTAGAATTTACGGAACGGTAAATAGCGAGCCACATTATTAGTAACTCATCCTCAAAACTTTTACATTGCAAAACTTTGGCATACATACTGGAGCAAATCGATCATTCTAAATCAAAGTATTTTGTAGGTGTTGTAGCGCTTTCGGTTCCCCCTTTTTAGTTTTGTTTTTACAATGTGTTTTCCTTTTTATAATCATTCCGTAATATCAACCATCGCTTAACTAGTCAACAAACGTGCACATGTACATGGGTTAGGCCTAGTTCACGTAAGTCTTGTTTATAATATACATATATTGCTAACGATAGCAATACGTGTAATTAAATTGCATACTTCGTTTTTATTTTGTTTTGTTTGTGGTAAATACAGTGATTATAAAATTTACGAAACGGAGATGACAAGTACACAACTAGGCTACCATAGTTGGTCATGGTAAAAAAATCGGTCTAATTGCAACCATGAATAATTCGAAGTCTCGATGTTTCGAAGTTTTTCTGACGATCCCTTGAACCTCGATACATCGAGGTTTCACTGTAGTTCTTTTCTCTAAATTCAGGCTTCTATATATAGAAGTAAAAAAAATTGAAGTGTTTTTTTAGCTCACCTGGCTCGAGGGCCGGTGAGCTTATGTCATTCCTTTAAAAATTGCTTCTTGTCATAGAGTTCTGCATGGATTTTAACCTAATCTGGCCAGAAACATCCTTGGGGGGAGAGAAACAGAGTTTGTATAAATTTTGACTCTGACCCCCCGGAAGTAGGATGGGCGGGTCCCAAAGGGAAATAGAGGTAAATCATTTAAATCGCTACTAGGTCATAGAGTTTTGCATGGATTATAACCAAATTTGGCCAGAAACATCCTTGGGGGAAGAGAAACAGAGTTTGTATAAATTTTGACTCTGACCCCCCCAGAGCAGGAGGGGCGGGGCCCAATAGGGGAAATAGAGGTAAATCCTATAAATCACTACTTGTCCTAGAGTTCTGCATGAATTGTAACCAAATTTGGCCAGAAACATCCTTGCGTAACATCCAGTGTGTAAACACCTATGCACCTCTGGTTGGTCAACTCCTACATCTCTTGATTCCGATTGGCTTTCAACTTCGGACTACATATATCGGTATAAATATAAAGTTAACGTTATGGGATAAACAAGTTCCCCATCATGTGGCTGTTGTTTAATCATGTTTATCTATATTCTCATTAGTTAATTTTCAAATATTCAGAAGACACTTGCTAAAGCTTGTGTCTTTTTTCAAATTTAAAAATTAACTAACTCGAGTTTGAAAAACATGATAAACAACAGTCGCCTGTTGGGGAACCTCTATTTGTATAAAATTGTTCTCTGACCTGATAGGAGAAATAGAGGTGAATATTTAATTTCCTTTAGAAAAGAAGCAATGAACGTGTATCCAGAACATTACTTGGCATTACTATCCAGGTGAGTGATACAGGTCCTCTGGGCCTCTTGTTTATCTATTAGAACTTGGTTTAGACAATGCGTACCTATTAGGTTGTTGTTGTTGACTTTAACCTTTGATAGGTCAGTTTTTAACCTTTGATAGGTCAGTTTTTAACCTTTGATAGGTCAGTTTTTAACCTTTGATAGGTCAGTTTTTAACCTTTGATAGGTCCTTGCCCATATTAGTTTGTTTACAACCAATCCATCCCAAAAATAGTCGATTGATAAATCTTATCACATTTCATTTATCTAATAATTGTTATTGACAGAGGAAGCATATATATCTCATAATAGTTCTAGTGAACATAACCGTTCAGTAACAGTTACTGAAAATTCATCCATCCCATAATAGTCCAAGGTAATTCAATCATGCTTATGATGGTTTTCAGTATATGACTATGCACATTCATTGATATGGTGTCAGAATTTATGGTACCGGCCAATCATTGTAGCTAAAAAGGCACACATGATATAGAAATATCTCAAAAGGACTCTCATTCCCAATACTGGCCAGAGTGCCGTACCAGTGGGAAATGCCTTTAAAGTTTTGCCAATAGCATACTAGTATGGGACTATAAAGTGCCTTGAATATCCATGGTATCTTCAACATCAGTGGTGGTACCCATTATATAGACACCATACTTTTGCCTAGAGTGTGCACATCAACCAAGGGGTTCATACTGTTGGGTAATTTTCAACATGGAGAAAGCTTTTTGATATATTTATCACCATATACATGTATATGGTTTTTTTTTAGCCCACCATCATTAGATGGTGGGCTATTCAAATCGCCTTTCGTCCGTGGTCCGTCGTCCGTCCGTCCTTCCGTCCGTCCGTCCGTCCGTCCGTCCGTCCGTTAACAATACTTGTTACCACTATTTCTCAGAAAGTACTGAAGGGATCTTTCTCAAATTTCATATGTAGGTTCCCCAAGGGCCCTAGTTGTGCATATTGCATTTTGGGACCGATCGTTCAACAAGATGGCCGACAGGCGGCCATCTTGGATTTTGATAGTTAAAGTTTGTTACCGCTATTTCTCAAAAAGTGCTGAAAGGATGTTTCTCAAATTTCATATACAGGTTCCCCTAGGACCCTAGTTGTGCATATTGCATTTTGGCTCCGATCGGTCAACAAGATGGCCGACAGGCGGCCATCTTGGATTTTGATAGTTAAATTTTGTTACCACTATTTCTCAAAAAGTACTGAAGGGATCTTTCTCAAATTTCATATGTAGGTTCCCCTAGAGCCCTAGTTGTGCATATTGCATTTTGGGACCGATCGGTCAACAAGATGGCAGACAGGCAGCCATCTTGTATTTTGATAGTTAAAGTTTGTTACTGCTATTTCTCAAAAAGTACTGAAGGGATCTTTCTCAAATTTCATACATAGATTCCCCTAGAGCCCTAGTTGTGCATATTGCATTTTGGGACCGATCGGTGAACAAGATGGCCGACAGGTGGCCATCTTGGATTTTGATAGTTAAAGTTTGTTACAGCTATTACTCAAAAAGTACTGAAGGGGTCTTTCTCAAATTTCGTATATAGGTTCTCCTAGGGCCCTAGTTGTGCATATTGCATTTTGGGACCGATCGTTCAACAAGATGGCCAACAGGCGGCCATCTTGGATTTTGATAGTTAAAGATTGTTACCGCTATTTCTCAAAAAGTACTAAAGGTATCGTTCACAAATTTCATATGAAGGTTCCCCAAGGACCCTAGTTGTGCATATTGTTATTTGTGACCGATCGGTAAACAAGATGGCCGACCGACGGCCATCTTGGATTTTGATTGTTTAAGTTTGTTACCGCTATTTCTCAGAAAGTACTGAAGGGATCTCTCTCAAATTTTATGTGTAGGTTCCCCTTGTACCATAGTTGTGCATAGTACCTTTTAGGACTGATGCATAATGCCTTTCGGGACTGATCGGTAAACAAGATAGCCAACCGGCCGCCATCTTAGATTTCATTGTTGAAGTTTGTTACCACTATTTCTTAGAAAGTACTATAGCGATCTGTCTCAAATTTTATATGTCGTGTGTTTGAAAAAGTTTGAAAAGCAGGGAAAAGATCCCTCTTTCCATTGTCAGACATAGATCATTCTTTGGTGGGCGCCAAGATCCCTCTGGGATCTCTTGTTTTTATTGCTTTTAGTCAGTGTTGGTATAAAAGATATTGGGCTCAAATGTTTGAGACTGAAATGTAAGCATTACAAACAAAACCTTATACACGGGTAAACCAGTCTGCACAAAGAAGGCCATGTCTCCGATGGAAAATTGCTGTTACAAGAAGGGAAAGTGATAGTGCTCTAGGGTCTTTTCCTTAATGTTTCAGTAGTTTACACAGGAATTGTGTAATGTTTAGTCAGACATCCTGGTCCTGGTCCATCATCTGTCTTCCGTCTGTCAATACTTAATGGTACCGCTATTATACAGAAATGTCCGAATGAATCTTTTTCTAATTCCATATACAGTCAAAGCTTATGTTCACTCAGGGCTGGTGGTACCATTAAAAGAATGAAAGTGAAGTCTATTTCACTATACAGTGTGGAGAGATTGGTGACTGGACCAACTAAATGCTTTCAATTGAAACAATAAGTCTTCAAATTGAGTTAACAAATTTCAGCTGTATAAGTTTTCCTTGGTCTCTAAAGTGTGCAAACAACACAGCTTATATGAAGCCGTCTTGAATTTTGAATAGTGAAGCTTGCTACACCTTCTTGTGATAGAGGAATGACGTGTTTTGAATTGGCTTCATATCCATGTGGTGCATGATTTATTTTGAGATCAATTATACAATAACAGAAGTAACATGGTAACTGAGTGTCATTTTCGGAATTTGACATTAGAAGTCAAAACTACTTCCAAATAGATCTGTGTGTTCACTAAAATTATCGTTGTTTTGGAGGCAAACAAAAAGAGAAACACCGGCAATACCATACATTAGCAATTGTGGGCACCATGATTCCTCTATGATCTCTTGTACAAAATAGTCTATTGTTAGAGCTAGGAGGATTTGATACAGTGTAGGTAAGTCATCAAACATAAAATAATACCAATAGTCATCAGGCTTTAACCATCATCAAATGCTGTTCCAGCTATTATGGCCATTTTGTTATATGAGTCCAGCATTGGGATTGAGTCTGGAACGATACTGGGATTGTCCTGATAAAAGTTTGTGCATTTTTGGGCTGGTTAAATAATAATCAAGACTGCCACAGTTGCCATTATGAAAACAAATATTGTGTGTGGGTTTAAAATGTTGCCATGGTGGTTATGGTCCTAAGGTCCTCAGTCAGATGACTGTTAAGGTCCATGGGCCTCTTGTTTTACCCTTGTGTGTATATTTTGTAGTTGATAGGACTCAAACCAATGTCATGTCATTTGTCATAGTAATAGGAATACAGGAGATTTGCAGATTAATCTTTACATGATAGAATAACAGCGTTGTGAGGGAGAGGACCAATGGCTGTATCAAATTAGGACAAACAAATGCCTGAGACACCTAGTGATTGGCCGATGTAATGAAAGCTATTTGTGAATCACGATGAGATGGATGACGTAGTTTTAACTGCGATAATGTCTTTGTTGATGGATCGTTGGGGATATATAAGACTGCTACAGATTACAGGCTTGGTCAAGCCAATCTCATTCTATCCCATTTTTGGTACATAATACGCTATATATATGAGATGTCACTCAGAATGACCAATGTGAGTTATTCGAGCATCATGATCCAACTAAATCTGACAGTTAAGGGTTCTGATCGATATCTATACAAAATCATCAAACTGAAAGCATTAATTTTGAATTTTTAGCCTGACCTATTGTCATCGTGTTTCGTCTGTCGTCGTGTGCCGTGCGCCGTGCGCCGTGCGTCGTGGGTAAGACTATTTATACAAAAGCCTACTCCTCCTTCATCCTTTGATGGATTTCATCCATATTTGGTTTGAAACATCATTAGGGAAGGACAATCATATTTTTTTATAAACGAGCCTGGTCCGACCCCTAGGGTCAGAGGGGTGGGGCCCCAAAAGGGCAAATTTTCTTAATTTTAGCTTTAAAATCCTACTCCTCCTTCATCCTTGGATGGATTTCATCCATATTTGGTGTGAAACTTCATTAGGGAAGGACAATCATATTTTATATAAATGAGCCTGGTCCGACCCCTAGGGTCAGAGGAGCGGGGCCCCAAAAGGGCAAATTTTCTTAATTTTAGCTTTAAAATCCTACTCCTCCTTCATCCTTGGATGGATTTCATCCATATTTGGTTTGAAACATCATTGGGGAAGGACAATCATATTTTTTATAAATGAGCCTGGTCTGACCTCTAGGGGCTGAGATGTGGGGCCCCAAAAGGGCAAATTTTCTTATTTTAGCTTTAAAATCCTACTCCTCCTTCATCCTTGGATGGATTTCATCCATAGTGTGAAACATCAATGGGCAAGGACAATCATATTTTATATAAATGAGCCTAGTCCGACCCCTAGGGGCTGAGGGATGGGGCCCCAAAAGGGCAAACTTTCTTATTTTTAGCTTTAAAATCCTACTCCTCCTTCATCCTTGGATGGTTTTCATTTATATTTGGTTTGAAACATCATTGGGGAAGGACAATCATATTTTAAATAAATGAGCCTGGTCCGACCCCTAGGGGCTGAGGGGTGGGGCCCCAAAAGGGCAAATTTTCTTATTTTATCTTTAAAATCCTATTCCTTCTTCATCCTTGGATGGATTTCATCCATATTTAGTGTGAAACATTATTTGGCAAGGACAATCATATTTTATATATTTGAGATAGGTCTGACCTCTAGGGGCTGAGGGATGGGGTCCCAAAAGGGCAAATTTTCTTATTTTAAGCTTTAAAATCCTACTCCTCCTTCATCCTTGGATGGATTTCATCCATATTTAGTGTGAAACATCATTTGGCAAGGACAATCATATTTTATATAAATGAGCCTGGTCTGACCCCTAGGGGCTGAGGGGTGGGGCCCCAAAAGGGCAAACTTTCTTATTTTAAGCTTTAAAATCCTACTCCTCCTTCATCCTTGGATGGATTTCATTTATATTTGGTTTGAAACATCATTGGGGAAGGACAATCATATTTTATATAAATGAGCCTGGTCCGACCCCTAGGGGCTGAGATGTGGGGCCCCAAAAGGGCAAATTTTCTTATTTTAGCTTTAAAATCCTACTCCTCCTTCATCCTTGGATGGATTTCATCCATATTTAGTGTGAAACATCATTGGGGAAGGACAATCATATTTTATATATTTGAGATAGGTCTGACCTCTAGGGGCTGAGGGATGGGGTCCCAAAAGGGCAAACTTTCTTATTTTAAGCTTTAAAATCCTACTCCTCCTTCATCCTTGGATGGATTTCATCCATATTTAGTGTGAAACATCATTTGGCAAGGACAATCATATTTTATATAAATGAGCCTGGTCTGACCCCTAGGGGCTGAGGGGTGGGGCCCCAAAAGGGCAAACTTTCTTATTTTAAGCTTTAAAATCCTACTCCTCCTTCATCCTTGGATGGATTTCATTTATATTTGGTTTGAAACATCATTGGGGAAGGACAATCATATTTTATATAAATGAGCCTGGTCCGACCCCTAGGGGCTGAGATGTGGGGCCCCAAAAGGGCAAACTTTCTTATTTTAGCTTTAAAATCCTACTCCTCCTTCATCCTTGGATGGATTTCATCCATATTTAGTGTGAAACATCATTGGGGAAGGACAATCATATTTTATATAAATGAGCCTGGTCCGACCCCTAGGGGCTGAGGGATGGGGCCCCAAAAGGGCAAACTTTCTTATTTTAAGCTTTAAAATCCTACTCCTCCTTCATCCTTGGATGGATTTCATTTATATTTGGTGTTAAACATCATTGGGGAAGGACAATCATATTTTATATAAAAGAGCCTGGTCCGACCCCTTGGGGCTGAGGGGTGGCCCCAAAAGGGCAAATTTTCTTAATTTTATCTGGCCCACTTCCTGTTTTTAGGTTTCAGTCTCTGATCTCAATGAAAATTGGTCTATAGAGGTTTTAATTGATGCCGAACAACGTGCAAACATTTTCGTAAAGATTATTGTATTCCAAGATGGCCGCTGGCCCACTTCCTGTTTTAAGGTTTCAGTCTCTGATCTTAATGAAAATTGGTCTATAAAGGGGTTTTAATTGATGCCGAACAACATGCAAACATTTTTGTAAAAATTTTGGTATTTCAAGATGGCTGCTGGCCCACTTCCTGTGTTCGGGTTCATTCCATTCCAGATCTCAATGATAATTGGTCTATAGGGGTTTTAATTGATTCAGAAGGGGGAACTTTAAAGGACCAGGCTTAGACCCATGGGGATAGTACAGCGGAGGTCCAAACTGGGAGCTTAGCTGAAATTTGGCTTTAAAATCTGACTCCTTATATTAATCCTTGAATGGGTTACAACCATATATGGATGAAGGGCTACCAAGTTTGTTCAACAAATGACATTTACCTATTTCAGAAACTTACATATTCAACTAAGGAGTTCCTTGTATTATTTATATTAATTGTTAACCACTACTTTATACTGTGACTTTGTTGTTTTGTGCCATGAGTCAGATGACCGTAAAGGCCCATGGGCCTCTTGTTGTGGTTGGAAGTGATGTTAAGTCTAGACATCAAGGCTAATATTGACCATTAGACTGGACAGCGTCCACTAGTCTGTCCATCATCGTTGTAGGTTCACTGGCCTGGCCCTACAGTCAAAAGATTTGGCCAGCTTATGTTACAGCAGAGTTCTTTCCCCTCTTCTTTTAAGCCCTTTGGATATGCCTGCCCGGTAAACCCTTCGGATATGCCTGCCTTGTAAGTCTTTTGGATTTGCCTGACATGTAAGCCCTTTGGATAATATTGCCTTATAAGCCCTTTGAATAGCCCTGCCTTGTAAGTGCTTTGAATATGCCTGCCATGTAAGTCCTTTGGCTATGCTTGCTTTGTAAGCCCTTTGGATATTCCTGCCATATAAGCCTTTTGGATATGCCTACCTTGTAAACCCTATGAATATGCTTGGTTTTTAAACCCTTTGAATATGCCTGCTTTGTAAGCACTTTAGATATGCATGCCTTGTAAGTCCTTTGGATATACCTGCCATGTAAGCCCTTTGGATATGCCTGCCTTGTAAGCCCTTTGGATATTCCTGCCTTGTAAGCCTTTGGGTATGCCTGCCTTGTAAGCCCTTTGAATATGCCTGTCATGTAAGTCTTTGAATATGCCTACCTTGTAAGCCTTTTGGATATACCTGCCATGTAAGCCCTTTGGATATGCCAGTCTTGTAAGCCCTTTGGATCTGCCTGCCTTGTAAGCCTTTTGGATATACCTGCCATGTAAGCCCTTTGGATATGCCAGTCTTGTAAGCCCTTTGGATCTGCCTGCCTTGTAAGCCTTTTGGATATACCTGCCATGTAAGCCCTTTGGATATGCCAGTCTTGTAAGCCCTTTGGATCTGCCTGCCTTGTAAGCCTTTTGGATATACCTGCCATGTAAGCCTTTTGGATATGCAAGCCTTGTAAGCCTTTTGGGTATGCATGCCTTGTAAGCCTTTTGGGTATGCATGCCTTGTAAGCCCTTTGAATATGCCTGTCATGTAAGTCTTTGGATATACCTGCCATGTAAGCCCTTTGGGTATGCAAGCCTTGTAAGCCTTTTGGGTATGCATGCCGTGTAAGCCCTTTGGGTATGCCTGCCTTAGAAGCCTTTTGGGTATGCAAGCCTTGTAAGCCTTTTGGGTATGCCTGCCTTGTAAGCCTTTTGGGTATGCATGCCGTGTAAGCCCTTTGGGTATGCCTGCCTTGTAAGCCTTTTGGATATGCCTGCCTTGTAAGCCTTTTGGATATGCCTGCCTTGTAAGCCCTTTGGGTATGCCTTCCTTGTAAGCCATTTGGATAAGAAAGACATTAGCAAACAGTATTGAAATGAAAACTGGTTTGACAGATCATGTGTCCTTATAGAACCACCAATTCCAACACCAGTAACTAGGTCACCTCTAAAAATGACTGTTACTTTCCTGGAAACGATGACCATATTACAAGCTCCGTCTGAAAAGGGGAAAAAATTGTATCAATACAAAAGTTTTTAGGTCACCTGACCATAGGTCAGTGACCTATTGCGATAGTCTTTTGTCCGTCATCATGCGACGTACATTTAACATTTCCTTGTGAACAAGATAACTTAATATTAACCTAGCTTCATGAAACTTTGTGTGTAGACTGATATTGGAAAGATTCTGTAAGAGTTCAAAATTCAGTTTGATTCGACAGTAATTTATGGAGTTATTGCCCTTTGCACTACTAATTATTATTGAAACATGTGAACATGATAACTTGAGTAAATATTAACTGAGCTTAATGAAACTTTTTGTGTAGACTAACATTGGGAAGATCTCGAATGTGTTTGAAATTCAGCTTGATTCAATGGTAATTTACGGAGTTAGTTTTTGCACTAATAATTATTATTGGACCTTTTGAACATAATATCTTGAGTAAATATGAACCAAGCTTAATGAGACTTTGTGTGTATACTAACATTGGAAATATTTCGGCAAAGTTTGAAAATCAGCTTGATTCAACTGTAATTTACTAGATTATTGCCCTTTGCACTAATTATTATTATTGGACGTTGTGAACATGATAACTTGAGTAAATATGTACTCAGCTTAATGAAACTGTATGTAGAAACAATCGAAAGATCTTGGACAAGTTCGAAAATCAGCTTGATTCAGCTGTAATTTAGTTACCGAGTTATTTCCCTTTGCAATTATAATTACTGAACCTTGTGAACACGATTTTGTGAGTTAATATGCACCAACCTTAATGAAACTTTGTATGTAATTAGATCCTATTAGATCTATGTTCCTATTTCATGAACAAAAGACATCAGTTGGCTAGTAAATGACATAACTAATTTGTATCAAATATCAGGTGACCGTGGGCCTCTTGTTTAACCTGTTTTTGTCACCCTTAATGAATCAGCTGTTACTATGTAGGGTATGTAACTGTCAACTATGCTGTGGTCAAGATGGCTATTCAGTAGTTCTGTCACTGGAGATTTCCAGTGTCCATCCATCATTAGACATCTGTTAGTAAGGATCACATACGCCTGTTGATGAATTACAAACCACTGTAGCTTACACTCCATACCTAATCATTCCCATGGTAAGATATTGGCAAATCCATTTGTCCTGTCATCTCACAGGCTACAGACCAATAAAATCTCAAAATCAACTCATTTATATTGTCATGGGTAAGGCCACAGATCTCACAGACCCAGTGATTTGTTTTTAGCTCACATCTTTGTACATCTTCTGTTTTTTATGAATGGTATTACATGAAAATTTAACCCCTATTAGAAAAGGTGAGTAACAAGTGTTTCTTCAATACACAAATATCATTGTTAGAATGTAAAACTTTCTGAGATTTTATTTTGACAATCCAGCACTAAGTCCAAGCAGTGACTGATGGCATTAAGTACCCCCAGCCCAACCTACATTACCCAGATGATCATACAGCAGGAATAGGTAATCCCCAACCTACATTACCCAGATGATCATACAGCAGGAATAGGTAATCCCCAACCTACATTACCCAGATGATCATACAGCAGGAACAGGTCAATGACTATATGATAGATTGCCGTTAGATATTCCATTCTGTCAAATTAAAATATATTAATCTATTAAAGACTCAAATATCTACAAGCCTCTGTGTATGTTCTCTCTTGTGTCCAAGTATGAAATAGCATGTTGATATTGTTTGACCAGCTTTACTGGGGATAAACCAGGCTGTTAAACGTTCTGAACCATCCTTGTCCTGTGAGTGATTATTTTTGAGAAATATAACTTATTGTATTACTGTTGTGGAAATGTTTTGTTGGATATTTGTCCTAAGAACAAGAACCTGACCTAATTAATAGTAGACAGCAGAACTGAAATGTGCGTGATAGCCTTTGTGATGTATCACACAAGTTTACATGTACTTGTTTACGTTGTCCACGTGACTACCATTAAGAAGTAGTGATGAGTTTCCTATAGATATAGATGGATGTGATATCAGCCACCATTTATATCTGTATGTTGTCCGCCCGGAGTCTGTCAGTTTGTTGATACTCTGCTACTTAAAGACAGGTCATATTCTGTGAAACTGATCCTACAAGTATGTCACAATGGAACAAACAGAGAATTAACTTCCCTCACAGGACCAAATACATTCATTAGCCCTCAGGATAGGAACTTGATATTCTCATCTGACATATTTTGATGATAAAACATGCCCTCAGTTGGGAATTCCTACAGGCTTACCATTGAAGGGTTATTGTTGTTAGACACAATGAGAATAAGTTGTCTTATTGATTTGGAAGACTATGTACCTGTTTTGTCAAACTGACTGACATGTACCAAATGGAAAAGTGTTGTTTTTTTGTGCTAGAATGAGTGTGTAAATTTTTGTTTCGTACTGCAAAGAATAAGTATGAATTTTGACTCAATCAAATGGTTTTACAACGGTTACCATAGAATAGAATAATAAGAGTGATCGGGTGGTGTAGTGGTTAAGCCGCTTGCCTTTCACCTAGCTGGCCGGGTTCTGTACCCAGCACGGATGTGAAAAGGTTAGTGGTCACCTGCCCAATCATGTGGGTTTTTAGGTCATCTGACCAAAGGTCAGGATGACCTATTGTCATCGTGTTTCGTCCGTCGTCGTGCGCCGTCCGCCGTCCGCCGTGCGCCGTGCGTCGTGCGTAAGACTATTTATACAAAAGCCTACTCCTCCTTCATCCTTTGATGGATTTCATCCATATTTGGTTTGAAGCATCATTAGGGAAGGACAATCATATTTTATATAAATGAGCCTGGTCCGACCCCTAGGGGCTGAGGGGTGGGGCACCAAAAGGGCAAATTTTCTTATTTTAAGCTTTAAAATCCTACTCCTCCTTCATCCTTGGATGGATTTCATCCATATTTGGTGTGAAACTTCATTGGGGAAGGACAATCATATTTTATATAAATGAGCTTGGTCCGACCCCTAGGGTCAGAGGGGCAGGGCCTCAAAAGGGCAAATTTTCTTAATTTTAGCTTTAAAATCCTACTCCTCCTTCATCCTTGGATGGATTTCATCCATATTTGGTGTGAAACTTCATTAGGGAAGGACAATCATATTTTATATAAATGAGCCTGGTCCGACCCCTAGGGTCAGAGGGGCGGGGCCCCAAAAGGGCGAATTTTCTTATTTTAGCTTTAAAATCCTACTCCTCCTTTATCCTTGGATGGATTTCATCCATATTTGGTGTGAAACATTATTGATGAAGGACAATCATATTTTATATAAATGAGCTTGGTCCGACCCCTAGGGGCTGAATGGTGGGGCCCCAAAAGGGCAAATTTTCTTAATTTTAGCTTTAAAAACCTACTCCTCCTTCATCCTTGGATGGATTTCATCCATATTTGGTGTGAAACATCATTTGGGATGGACAAACATATTTTATATAAATGAGCCTGGTCCGACCCCTAGGGGCTGAGGGGTAGGGCCCCAAAAAGGCAAATTTTCTTAATTTTAGCTTTAAAATCCTACTTCTCCTTCATCCTTGGATGGATTTCATCCATATTTGGTGTGAAACATTATTTGGGACGGACAATCATATTTTATATAAATGAGCGTGGTCCAACCCCTAGGGGCTGAGGGGTGGGGCCCCCAAAGGGCAAATTTTCTTAATTTTAGCTTTAAAATCCTACTCCTCCTTATTTGGATTTATTTCATCTATATTTAGTGTAAAACATTATTGGGGAAGGATAATCATATTTGATGTAAATGAGCGTGGTCCAACCCCTAGGGGCTGAGGGGTGGGGCCCCAAATGGGCAAATTTTCTTAATTTTAGCTTTAAAATCCTACTCCTCCTTCATCCTTGGATGGATTTCATCCATATTTGGTGTGAAACATCATTGGGGACGGACAATCATATTTGATATAAATGAGCATGGTCCGACCCCTAGGGGCTGAGAGGTGGGGCCCCAAATGGGGAAATTTTCTTGATTTTAGATTTAAAATCCTACTCCTCCTCCATCCTTGGATGAATTTTATCCATATTTGGTGTGAAGCATCATTGGGGAAACACAATTATATTTTATATAAATGAGTCTGGTATGAACCCTAGGAACTGAGGGGTGGGGCCCCAAAAGGGCAAATTTTCTTAATTTTAGCTGGCTCACTTCCTGTTTTAAGGTTTCAGTCTCCGATCTCAATGAAAATTGGTCTATAGGGGTTTTAATTGATGCCGAACAACATGCAAACATTTTCGTAAAGATTTTGGTATTCCAAGATGGCCGCTGGCCCACTTCCTGTTTTAAGGTTTCAGTCTCCGATCTCAATGAAAATTGGTCTATAGGGGTTTTAATTGATGCCGAACAACATGCAAACATTTTCGTAAAGATTTTGGTATTCCAAGATGGTTGCTGTCCCACTTCCTGTTTTAAGGTTTCAGTCTCCGATCTCAATGAAAATTGGTCTATAGGGGTTTTAATTGATGCCGAACAACATGCAAACATTTTTGTAAAGATTTTGGTATTCCAAGATGGCCGCTGGCCCACTTCCTGTTTTAAGGTTTCAGTCTCCGATCTCAATGAAAATTGGTCTATAGGGGTTTTAATTGATGCCGAACAACATGCAAACATTTTCGTAAAGATTTTGGTATTCCAAGATGGCCGCTGGCCCACTTCCTGTTTTAAGGTTTCAGTCTCCGATCTCAATGAAAATTGGTCTATAGGGGTTTTAATTGATGCCGAACAACATGCAAACATTTTCGTAAAGATTTTGGTATTCCAAGATGGCCACTGGCCCACTTCCTGTTTTAAGGTTTCAGTCTCCGATCTCAATGAAAATTGGTCTATAGGGGTTTTAATTGATGCCAAACAACATGCAAAAAATTTCTTAAAGATTTTGGTATTCCAAGATGGCCGCTGGCCCACTTCCTGTTTTAAGGTTTCAGTCTCCGATCTTAATGAAAATTGGTCTATAGTGGTTTTAATTGATTCAGAAGGGGGAACTTTAGGTAATGACAATCATATTTTATAAAGGACCGAGGTAAGACCCATGGGGATAGTATGACCGCGGTCCAAAATGGGAGCTTTGCTGAAATTTGGCTTTAAAATCTGACTCCTCCTTATATTAATCCTTGAATGGGTTTCGACCATATTTGGATGAAGGGCTATCAAGTTTGTTCAACAAATGACATTTACCTTTTTCAGAAACTTACATATTCAACTAAGGAGTTCCTTGTATTGTTTATATTAATCGTTAACCGATACTTTATACTGTGACTTTGTTGTTTTGTGCCATGAGTCAGATGACCGTTAAGGCCCATGGGCCTCTTGTTCTCTGGGCACTCCGGTTTCTCTAAAACAAAGAGCCTTCAGTGGCTTTCATCCAGGCCATGGAAAGTGAATTGTATAAGTTATATAACCTTTTTCGCAATCCATTTATTTACTTTTTTATTATAATTGAGGTTTCTGATTAGACAAAATTTAGATATTGTCTTATTAAGAATGAAATTGCTATTTCAAAGTATTGCAAACACAACGTAAAGTTTTCGAAACATCTGAGGACATTTGGTTGCCTTGGTTAATAAATGAAAACATCAAAATAAACATAAACAAACTGTACGTGTGGATCATTGGTTAGCATGTTTGGTTTTAAAGGATGACAAATATAATGGTCCTATTTTCAAAAATTACATGTAATTTGGTTGCCACACTTGGTCTCAATGGGGAGGTACTAGAGGGGTATTAGTTAGTCACTGACTAAATGTTTTAGTTGAAGTGTTATAGTACTAATATTGATTATAAATTGAATTTCTTTTTCTTTTATTTTCAGCAGCCAATGGAAACCTTCCTTATGAGCCTCAGTATGAAAGTGAGTCTGATTCTGACAGCGACATTTCAACAGATGGATGTGGTTCTCCGAGAATGCAACGCAAGAAAAGGCCAAAACAGTTTCGAGCTGCCAAAGTAGAGCGATCTATAACATTCCGTACTCTGGACGAGCTCCTCTACAACGATAGCTTACCTGAGGTTTGTCACGTTTCTGATTCACACTTTGGAAATGACTTGGTGTTCATGTTTATGACTGTATGAATGTGATAAATATTATCTTGCATTCATATCTGTTCTAAGATTAATGGCTGATTTTCATTAAAATAAAAAAATAATTTTAAGATTAGTTTTATGATTTTCGCAGATTTAAAACTGATTTGAAATCTTGCTTTATATAATCAAAAATGTAATAAATATGGAAATGAAGTGCTGTTCGCTCGAAGTTTGATGTGAAATGATTTGTGTTATAAAATTAATCTCTGCTAATTGACAGAGCTCGAAGCTGTTAGAAGTCACATCTAACATATGGGGCACCAAGTTCCACATCACAGGGACCATGCCATTCCTGCCAGAAGATCTAGGTCACATTCTCTACAAGACGAGCTTACTCCACCTACAGCCTCGCCAGATGACCATTACCGTGACCGAGATTCGCAGTGATGGTCAGCTACTGAGCCGTGACCCCAACTTTTCACCAGCACGCGCCATTGAGGAGGAAAGTGATCAGTCATGTAGGTGATAAGACACAAAGACTATCACTCTTTATAGCTATGTGGTTTGATAAGACACATAGACTACCTCTATATATTTATAGCTATGTGGTTTGATAAGACACACAGACTACCTCTATATATATATAGCTATGTGGTTTGATAAGACACACAGACTACCTCTATATATATTGCTATGTGGTTTGATAAGACACACAAACTACCACTATATATATATAGCTATGTGGTTTGATAAGACATACAGGCTACCTCTATATATATATAGCTATGTGGTTTGATAAGACAGACTATGTGGTTTGATAAGACACACAGGCTACCTCTATATATATAGCTATGTGGTTTGATAAGACACACAGACTACCTCTATATATATATAGCTATGTGGTTTGATAAGACACACAGACTACCTATATATATTTATAGCTATGTGGTTTGATAAGACACACAGAGTACCTCTCTCTATATATATAGCTTTGTGGTTTGATAAGATACACAGACTACCTCTCTCTATATTTATAGCTATGTGGTTTGATAAGACACACAGACTACCTCTCTCTATATATATAGCTTTGTGGTTTGATAAGATACACAGACTACCTCTATATATATAGCTATGTGGTTTGATAAGATACACAGACTACCTCTATATATTTATAGCTATGTGGTATGATAAGACACACAAACTACCACTATATATATTGCTATGTGGTTTGATAAGACACACAAACTACCACTATATATATATAGCTATGTGGTTTGATAAGACACACAGACTACCTCTATATATATATAGCTATGTGGTTTGATAAGACACACAAACTACCACTATATTTATATAGCTATGTGGTTTGATAAGATACACAGGCTACCTCTATATATATATAGCTATGTGGTTTGATAAGACACATAGACTACCACTATATATATTGCTATGTGGTTTGATAAGACACACAAACTACCACTATATATATATAGCTATGTGGTTTGATAAGACACACAGACTACCTCTATATATATATAGCTATGTGGTTTGATAAGACACACAGACTACCTCTATATATATTGCTATGTGGTTTGATAAGACACACAGACTACCTCTATATATATATAGCTATGTGGTTTGATAAGACACACAAACTACCACTATATATATATAGCTATGTGGTTTGATAAGATACACAGGCTACCTCTATATATATATAGCTATGTGGTTTGATAAAACAGGCTACCTCTATATATATATAGCTATGTGGTTTGATAAGATACACAGGCTACCTCTATATATATATAGCTATGTGGTTTGATAAGATACACAGGCTACCTCTATATATATATAGCTATGTGGTTTGATAAGATACACAGGCTACCTCTATATATATATAGCTATGTGGTTTGATAAGATACACAGGCTACCTCTATATATATATAGCTATGTGGTTTGATAAGACACACAGACTACCTCTATATATATATAGCTATGTGGTTTATAAGATACACAGGCTACCTCTATATATATATAGCTATGTGGTTTGATAAGATACACAGGCTACCTCTATATATATATAGCTATGTGGTTTGATAAGATACACAGGCTACCTCTATATATATATAGCTATGTGGTTTGATAAGATACACAGGCTACCTCTATATATATATAGCTATGTGGTTTGATAAGACACATAGACTACCACTATGTATCTATGTGGTAAAATCCATTATTATGTTGATTGAATAAAATATACTTTATTACTCATTTTTGGTCACCTGAGATTAAGAGCTCAGATGACCAATTGCTGCTGTACACCACTCAGGGACCCAACATACATATTTATAGGGATTGCAACATACAAGGGTGAAAGTTTATCCAAGTTCAAAAGGGGTCAAATAAACTATAATCTTCACAAAATAACTTCTATTCAATAACAATGACAACTTAGTAGAAATTCAGGTCAAAAAGGCTGTCAGAAGCTTTTGATATGATAGTGGAGACTTTTATTATAACATGATATGATATTGTTAGTGTCTATTCAAGGTTTCAATGAAAGCTTACTTTATAATGGTGACTTAACATTCTTTTTTATGTTTTTCCCTTACCATATGTATGCAGCTTTTGTTCCATATAATATCATGATATTTTTTTGTCTTTTGTAGCTTTTGATGAAATGTTATATGATGGTGCAGACTACTGTCATGATGAAGGAATACTTGTTGTCACAGAAACTGCTGTTGCCGGGAGCAACAACAAAAACCAAGTTGTAGTTGACGTGCTTCCATCCAATTCTTCAACCAATCAGAGTGAAGAAAACAAACCTTTGTTGGACCTGATGGGCGATAGTTGTGGTATTAGTAATGTGTTAGTTGGTACTGAGAGACCTTTAAGGACGCCAAACATGAAAAATAGGTCACTGTCGCCCGCCACAGAATCTCTTGCTCAAAACAATGCCTTTAATTGTGACTCCAATTCAGTGCTCAAAGATAAATATGTCGGCCAAGGGGCCAAGCCAAAGGTCAAAAACTTATCCACTGGATCTCAAGTGACGGAGGTGAACGTTTCCTCTGCATCAGAGGAAAGTGGGAATTCTGAGGTGAACCATAGTCCAACCATGAATGGTGTGATGCGGACAAGTTTACATAATGAAGTAGAACACATTATGAAATATGATGAGGAGAACCGATGGGCGGATCGTGCCAATTGTGGTATAAAGTTTATAGACGATGACAACGATTACAGTAAAACCGTGGAGACAAACCATGAAAATACAGTAATTTGTGATTCAAGTCAACTAACACCAACATCTAATCTAACATCTGAACATCAAAAACGGTTGTATCTGGCAGCGTCAGAGGAACTGCTGAAGGATGCCGGCAAGGGTGTACCAGAATTATTATTTGACCGGAGAGAAAGTGTAGATTCCTTAGCGACAGACGATAGTGTGGATTACATGGATTCACACATGAACCTAACTGATAATGGGAGTATAACAAGTAGTCCGTCATATTCACCAAAATCACACTCATGTACTTTAAAGTCCAAAGATTTCTTCAGTGATGATGGCCCCGGCCTCCACAGGGATCCATTTTCTGTGAGCACACCTGACTTTGAAATTAATCACAGTGCTTCTTTACCTGCATCTCCTATCCGGAGAAGTCCGAAAGGGGACTCTCCAACACGGAAACTCCGAGAAGAAGTGCTGAAAAGCAAATGTAAACATTATAGTCCGATATTCAAACGGAAGTCAAAGTACTCTACAGCACAAATGGAAAGTTCTGATGAGGACTTATCATCATCTGTTGAAGAAATCCGTTTTTCTCACAATTATAAGAATTTAGAATCATTCCAGAAAGCTCAATTTAAACAGAAGGTAAGTTTTATAAAATTATTTTTTTGTATTTTTTTTTCACGGCAGCAATGATAGTTTGTCAATACAAAAGATTTGTGTTTGAATAATCTTTTTTTTCTCATAGTTATTACGTTAAATAAAATGTATTTGAGAACTCAATGTACTGGTAACTTCTATGTTTCAACATTTTTTGAGGGAAAACATGTAAGGGTGATACCCTGTACAGTTTCCATAGTTACAGAGGATTAAATGTTTTTATTTCCATAGTTACGGAGGATTAAATGTTTTTATTTCCATAGTTACGGAAGGTGAGACGTAAGAGTGAAGATCGATCAAGCTTCCCACAGATGGGTATGCGTCAATTTGTTATGCACAACAAGGCACCTCTGTGGAATGAAAACAGTCAGGTGTACCAGCTCGACTTTGGAGGCCGGGTCACGCAGGAGTCAGCTAAAAACTTTCAGATAGAGTTCAGAGGTCGACAGGTAAGTGTGAAGTGTCCAGTCAGTGAGGATGGTGCTGGAAATTTGACAAGCAGTTGAATTTGTACACCAATGCATTGTTGATGATCTCATTTGAAAAACATTCTGATATTTACATGACCTGGAATAAGAAAAATACTCATTTCCTTGTAATTCAATGGTTATCTGCCGTAAATATTTAGTACCATGATGGTCCCTGGTTATATATGTTAATTTTTCATTATATTCAGGATAACTTACTGAAATATGAGTACCGTATTCGACCCAACAAATATCCAGGTGCTGGGAAAATTGAAATAAATAAGAGGGTGTTAAATAGAACCAAGTTTGGACTACATAAATATATTGTAGAAAGTCAGCAGTCAATCATTTTGCAAAAGAAACCAATAAAAAAAGCCACACTTTTCAGCCTGACTTTGATTCAAGGTCAATGAAATTGAGGCCTAAAAAAGGTGGAGGGGCGCTTATAAGGAAGGGGGTGCATATTGGGACGAATACAGTAGTTACTTCAGGCGGTAATTCTAGGTGTGAGTTCAATACACTCAGCAATTCATTCTGTAAAGGAAAATAGGAAACAGACTGGACTTGGCTGTTGTAGGTTTTTCCTTGGGCAAACAATTTACTCAGAATAAAATATTCTTCTACAGACTGAGATGTGTAATAAATAAAATAAATTGTGAAAATTTATAACTTTGAATCCTACTACTTCATGAATAATTCAGAAAAGATATTTTACTCCCTAGGTTATGCAGTTTGGACGGATAGACAGTAACGCCTACACACTGGACTTTCAGTACCCATTTACTGCCATTCAGGCATTCGCTGTTGCTCTGGCTAACGTAACTCAAAGACTCAAATGAAAAGACTTAAACACCAGACTACTCACCATTTACCCTGTCACAGGAAGTGAATATAAGCTCAAAAATGTGACCACTCAAAAACATTTACCCTGTCACAGGATGTAAATAAGATCAAAAATTTGACCACTGAAAAAGCTGTCATAGTAAGAAATCCAGGTTGAGTTCTTATGAAAGGAGTGTGCTATATGCTTCCAGTTTACAGATTTTAAAGTGTAGTCTGTATGAAGTCAAGCAAGCTGCAGTATGGCTGATTAAAGTGAATAGAGACTGGAGTCGGTCCTTATAATAGAGAGCTTGTTGGGCCTGGATGTTAGGATTAACTCAGTGGATTGTTAGCCAAAAGACACATGGGTTGAAAAATATCAGGTCAGGCGTCAACAAAACGACAGCCAAATACGAGAATATTTACCTGTGAAAAATAAAATAGTGTGTTGGAAGGGAAGTAACTCTTGTTAGGAACAATATTTCCGGTGGGACTGAAGCATGTTGTAAAATGAAAAACTTTCAGATTTTGATTTTGTTTACAACCAAATTATCATTTTTTTACTCTTTGTTAAAACCTTTACTATACAGATGAAATTGTTTCCACTGAGATTTATATTTTATACATCATGGCTGTGCTCCATGTAAAGTTCAGGAGTCATCATACTTGTGGTCTCTTATAAATTGTAATGGAAATTGATTTTCTTAGCAAACACCAAAAATATAATTGATAAAATTTAAGGTAAAAAATATCAACATTAATTTGTTGTTACTTATCCAAAGGAAAACTTTATTTTTATTAAAGATGCTCCACCGCTGACAAATGGTATTTTTTCTCTATCTATTTTTCTTCAGTTATAAATGTTTCTAACTTTACACCATTACCACCACTGAAAAGTTTGAGCTTTCTATTTTACTTCAAGATAAAAATATTCAAAATAATTGAATGCTTCCCGAAAACATGTTCTGTGGCACTACATTTTTGTATTTCTTATATAGAATGAAGAACTGGTTGCACTTGAACCACAAGTAAATTAATTATCTTATAATATTTTTTGTGTTAGTTAGACATATTCATTTTGTATACACAATTTAACCCCAATTATTGTTCAAATGAAGAGTATCATTTATGCTCTGTCGGCGATGGAGCATCTTTAAAAAAACTAAGGAAACAATTTTTAAAAGAAAAAAAAAAAACAACAATCAACCATTCCAAGTGTCATTTTAGAATGATATGATTTTCCCTTATATGAGATGTATTACTGTTATTTGAAGAATCCGGCCATCTCTCAGTTGAATCACCTATCGGGTGGTGTAGTTAACACTTTGTTAGGTTGTTCTAGTTTTAGGACCAAAGATTTACGTATAACATATGTTTTACCCATTTCAGGAGTCTACAATGGTTACAAACAAGCCCACCTTGAAATCCCTTTACATTGTATATATATATATATAGCTACTGATGTTATGTGCATGATATTGTAGTTTACTTACAGGGACTCTCTAAGATATTTTAATATTTGTCCCTTATAGTTGTCCAGTGTTGTAGAGCTTGGTAACTACACATATTTTTGTCCTCAAATGCAATCTAGTCAAAACCCTATTGTAGATTTAGTTTTTACAGTTGTCGTTGACGACTTATTTGAGCCAAAGTCTCGTTGCTAGTCTGTGTTTAACTACTTAACTGGTTATTGCCTGTCTGTGATAATCAATACTGCCATACAATTACATATATACTGAATACGGTTTTGTTATGTTGTTTTCTCTTTAACTTTTTATTTTTGTCATCATATGCCAAAATGTTTTTATTTGGTATATCATTTTAACCACAAATATTCCTATCAGGTTGACTAAATAAACTAATGGCCTGTATTCTATTATATCATTTAGTGTTTTTCATTCTTTGTAGTTTTAAGACATTAATTATATTGCTGATGTATATTTATAACCAGAAAAGAGGACCTATTTAACAACTTCTAGATTTAATCTTTCTTTCGTCTTAGGATGAATGTTTATTTTTAGGTCATCTGACCCGAAGGGTCAGGATGACCTATTGTCATTATGCACCGTCCGTCGTCGTACCCAGTGCGCCGTGCGTAAACTTTTCATTCAAACGACTTCTTCTCAATAACCGAAAGGCCCAGGGTACTGATATTTGGCCTGTAATATGTTGGGACAAAGGGCTACCAAGTTTGTTCAAATGAATGACCTTGACCTTCATTTAAGGTCACAGGGGTCAAATTGGCTAAAATATTTTAAACGTCTTCTTTAGAATAAATAGGAGGTCTAGAGACCTGATATTGGGCCTTTGATATGCTGGGATGAAGGGCTATCAAGTTTGTTCAAATGAATGACATTAATCTTCATTCAAGGTCACAGGGGTCAAAAAGGCTGAAATCTTTAAATGACTTCTTCTCAAGAACCAAAAGGCCCAGGATACTCATATTGGGCTTGCAGCATGCTTGGATGAAGGGCTACCAAGTTTGATAAAATTAATTACCTTGACCCTCATTTAAGGTCACAGGGGTCAAATTGGCTAAAATATTTTAAACGACTTCTTTAGAATAAAAAGGAGGTCTAGAGACCTGATATTGGGCCTTTGATATGCTGGGATGAAGGGCTATCAAGTTTGTTCAAATGAATGACATTAATCTTCATTCAAGGTCACAGGGGTCAAATAGGCTTAAATTTTTAAACAACTTCTTCTCAAGAACCAAAAGGCCCAGGATACTCATATTGGGCCTGCAGCACGCTGGGATGAAGGACTACCAAGTTTGTTCAAATGAATGATCTTGACCTTCATTCAAGGTCACAGGGGTCAAAAAGGTTAAAATCTTTAAACGACTTCTTGAAAATAACTAGGAGGTCTAGAGACCTGATATTGGGCCTGTGACATGCTGGGATGAAGGGGTACCAAGTTTGTTCAAATGAAAGACCTTTATCTTCATTCAAGGTCACAGAGGTCAAATATGCTAAAATCTTTAAATGACTACATTGTGTTGTGCTAATAGTCAGATGACCGTTAAGGCCCATGGGCCTCTTGTTCATGATTGAGATTATCTTACTGTAAAGTTAAGCAAAGTTCTTTCACATTCCTCAAAGTTAATACAAGATTTGATTGTCTCCCCTGATATCAGTAGGGTTATTACATATTATCTCCCCTGCTCTAAGAATAGGATTATTAGATTATTTCCCCTGACTTCAGTAGGGATATTACAGATTATATCCCTTGTTTTAAGTAGGTTTATTAAATATGTGTTATTGCAGATTATCTCCCTTGATATAAGTAGGGTTATTTTAAAGTATCTCCCCTGCTATAAGTAAGGTAATAACAGATTGTCTCCCCTGCTGTAAGTATAGGGTTATTACAGATTTTCTCCCCTGCTATTAGTATAAGGTTATTACAGATTGTCTCCCCTGCTATAAGTAAGGTAATAACAGATTGTCTCCCCTGCTATAAGTATAGGGTTATAACAGGTTATTTCCTCTGCTATAAGATTACCTTCAGAAAATGGAATTATATCCAGTCTCAAAATATCTTGTCAATACTTGTGTTGAGCTTGACGTGATTTCTTGTTTATATACATGATTAAAAGGCAAGACATTCCACCCTCTGAGCCACATGTGTACTGTATCAGTAACCATTCCTGGTTTGATCTGCTATTACAGGTTAAACACCGACCTCTGTCTGTCTGGACAAGTCTTTCTATACATTCAGTAAAATGTGTTCATTCTGTACTTTGGTGTCAGATTAATGTAATACCAGACCAATTGTTTATAAGTGAGTCACAAGAATACCTTGTTCTTTTTACATCACTACCTGTTGGGCATTTAGTGCAATATATCTTCATTTATCCAAGCACCATCTATCGCTGCAATAATGTATTGCCATTGTTATAAGGTCTCCCATTTTACTAAGTGGTCCTTCTTGTTACCCATTAAAAGGTTAGCAGCTATTCCCTCGGATATTCAAAGGACAGATGTGTTGGTTTGAGAGCCAACAGTTATCTCACCTGATCTTCAGGGACAGATTTAGTTTCCAGACCAGCAGTTTATATGAAGTATCTGTACAGACAAATTTTATTCTGTCAGTATTACTATGGTTCAAGGTGATTTACTAAAGCTACTGTCCATTTTATTTTAAAGAATTTACATGGGCACCCAAGATACTCCATTTTAGGGTAGTATGACCATATATGTACCTTAGTGTTTCAGAGATATCACTTATTTTCCAAGGAAGACTTTAATATCAAACACAAAACCAGACATTGTACATTCTAAATGTTTGTATAAACCAAATCAATACTGAAGTATTAATCATAAAATTGAAATTTAAGATAGAGTTATATCCCCTTAAACGTTTTCGGGTGCCATATGTACATCAATGGTATACCATATTTTCCATGACAGCATACGTTGGATGCCCTGTATCATGATTATGCCATATTTACATGTGTTGAATGTCCAGTGTATAGGTCAACGTTATTTTACAGAAGTTATCTCTGTAGATGGAGACGTTTTGTTCAGGCAGATAAACACATTAAAAGGTACATTTTTAACTAGCTGTTGTGTTTTATTTATCAGGCTTCCCTTACTTTGGTCAAGAGAAAACATCCTAGAAGGATCTTATTCACACTTATTGGCTTTCTTATAGAGCGGTTCTTGTATGAAAATTTGACTATCTGACTAAAATAGAAATAAAGGATCTTTCATCAATAACAATCATGCAGAAGTTTGACACATGTATGAAATGATAGTACATAGTAGTCCAAGTTCCTAGTTTAATGGTGGGCTAAAAATGCAAGTCAATAATATTAAATAAAGCATACAAATGCTGTTCAGAGTCCAGAGAAAATTCTTGTTATCAAAGTCAATTAATTGAGCCTTAGACTTATGAAGAGTTTCTTGGGTTTGCTTTATTTTACATCTTATTAATTACAAGGATAATTGAAAGACATGCAAGAGTATCCAGAGAAAACCACCAACTACTGTAATAATACTTAGTGTTCATACCTGGACACTTAAATCATACAACTCATGTAGTCCCCTCTCATTGAGAGACAGATTTGTTACTACCACTAATGTAGCCCCCTCTCATTAAGAGACACATTTGTTACTATCACTAATGTAGTCCCCTCTCATTGAGAGACAGATTTGTTACTACCACTAATGTAGCCACCTCTCATTGAGAGACAGATTTGTTACTACTGCTAATGTAGCCCTATCTCATTGAGAGACAGATTCGTTACTACCGCTAATGTAGTCCCCTCTCATTGAGATACAGATATGTTACTACCACTAATGTAGTCCCCTCTCATTGAGAGACAGATTTGTTACTACTGCTAATGTAGTCCCCTCTCATTGAGAGACAGATTTGTTACTACCACTAATGTAGTCCCCTCTCATTGAGAGACAGATTTGTTACTACCACTAATGTAGCCCCCTCTCATTGAGAGACAGATTTGTTACTACCACTAATGTAGCCCCCTCTCATTGAGAGACAGATTTGTTACTACCACTAATGTAGCCCCCTCTCATTGAGATACAGATTCGTTACTACCACTAATGTAGCCCCCTCGCATTGAGAGACAGATTTGTTACTACATTATGTAGTCCCCTCTTATTGAGAGACAGATTTGTCACTACCACTAATGTAGCCCCCTCTCATTGATGGACAGATTTGTTACTACCGCTAAAGTAGTCCCCTCTCATTGAGAGACAGATTTGTTACTACCACTAATGTAGTCCCCTCTCATTGAGATACAGATTTGTTACTACCACTAATGTAGTCCCCTCTCATTGAGAGACAGATTTGTTACTACCACTAATGTAGCCCTCTCTCATTGAGAGACAGATATGTTACTACCACTAATGTAGTCCCCTCTCATTGAGAGACAGATTTGTTACTACCACTAATGTAGTCCCCTCTCATTGAGAGACAGATTTGTTACTACCACTAATGTAGCCCCCTCTCATTGAGAGACAGATTTGTTACTACCACTAATGTAGTCCCCTCTCATTGAGAGACAGATTTGTTACTACCACTAATGTAGCCCTCTCTCATTGAGAGACAGATTCGTTACTTCCACTAATGTAGTCCCCTCTCATTGAGAGACAGATTTGTTACTACCACTAATGTAGTCCCCTATCATTGAGAGACAGATTCATTTCTACCACTAATGTAGCCCCCTCTCATTGAGAGACAGATTTGTTACTACCACTAATGTAGCCCCCTCTCATTGAGAGACAGATTTGTTACTACCACTAATGTAGTCCCCTCTCATTGAGAGACAGATTTGTTACTACCACTAATGTAGCCCTCTCTCATTGAGAGACAGATTCGTTACTTCCACTAATGTAGTCCCCTCTCATTGAGAGACAGATTTGTTACTACCACTAATGTAGCCCCCTCTCATTGAGAGACAGATATGTTACTACCACTAATGTAGCCCCCTCTCATTGAGAGACAGATATGTTACTACAACTAATGTAGTCCCCTCTCATTGAGAGACAGAATATGTTACTACCACTAATGTAGCCCCTCTCATTGAGAGACAGATTCGTTACTACCACTAATGTAGCCCTCTCTCATTGAGAGACAGATTTGTTACTACCACTTAATGTAGCCCTCTCTCATTGAGAGACAGATTTGTTACTACCACTAATGTAGCTCCCTCTCATTGAGAGACAGATTTGTTTCTACCACTAATGTAGCCCCCTCTCATAGAGAGACAGATTTGTTACTACCACTAATGTAGCCCCCTCTCATTGAGAGACAGATTCGTTACTACCACTAATGTAGCCCTCTCTCATTGAGATACAGATATGTTACTTCCACTAATGTAGTCCCCTCTCATTGAGAGACAGATTTGTTACTACCACTAATGTAGCCCTCTCTCATTGAGAGACAGATTCGTTACTACCGCTAATGTAGTCCCCTCTCATTGAGAGACAGATATGTTACTACCACTAATGTAGCCCTCTCTCATTGAGAGACAGATTTGTTACTACCACTAATGTACCCCTCTCTCATTGAGAGACAGATTTGTTACTACCACTAATGTAGCCCCTCTCATTGAGAGACAGATTTGTTACTACCACTAATGTAGCCCCCTCTCATTGAGAGACAGATTTGTTACTACCACTAATGTAGCCCTCTCTCATTGAGATACAGATTTGTTACTACCACTAATGTAGTCCCCTCTCATTGAGAGACAGATTTGTTACTACCACTAATGTAGCCCTCTCTCATTGAGAGACAGATTTGTTACTACCACTAAGGTAGCCCTCTCTCATTGAGATACAGATTCGTTACTACTGCTAATGTAGCCCCTCTCATTGAGACACAGATATGTTACTACAACTAATGTAGCCCCCTTTCATTGAGAGACAGATTTGTTATTACCACTAATGTAGCCCCCTCGCATTGAGAGACAGATTTGTTACTACCGCAAATGTAGTCCCCTCTCATTGAGAGACAGATATGTTACTACCACTGATGTAGCCCTCTCTCATTTAGAGACAGATTCGTTTCTACCACTAATGTAGCCCTCTCTCATTGAGATACAGATTCGTTACTACTGCTAATGTGGTCCCTTCTCATTGAGAGACAGATTTGTTACTACCGCTAATGTCGTCCCCTCTCATTGGGGACAGATTTGTTACTACCACTAATGTAGCCCTCTCTCATTGAGATACAGATTCGTTTCTACCACTAATGTAGTCCCCTCTCATTGAGAGACAGATATGTTACTACCACTAATGTAGCCCTCTCTCATTGAGAGACAGATTTGTTACTACCACTAATGTACCCCTCTCTCATTGAGAGACAGATTTGTTACTACCACTAATGTAGCCCCTCTCATTGAGAGACAGATTCATTTCTACCACTAATGTAGCCCCCTCTCATAGAGAGACAGATTTGTTACTACCACTAATGTAGCCCTCTTTCATTGAGATACAGATTCGTTACTTCCAATAATGTAGTCCCCTCTCATTGAGAGACAGATTTGTTACCACTATAATGTAGCCCTCTTTCATTGTGAGACAGATTCGTTACTTCCACTTATGTAGTCCCATCTCATTGAGAGACAGATTTGTTACTACCACTAATGTAGTTACTACCACCCCCTCTCATTGAGAGACAGATTCGTTTACTACCACTAATGTAGCCCCCTCTCATTGAGAGACAGATTTGTTACTACCACTAATGTAGCCCTCTCTCATTGAGATACAGATTCGTTACTACTGCTAATGTGGTCCCTTCTCATTGAGAGACAGATTTGTTACTACCGCTAATGTCGTCCCCTCTCATTGGGGACAGATTTGTTATTACCACTAATGTAGCCCTCTCTCATTGAGACACAGATTCGTTTCTACCACTAATGTAGTCCCCTCTCATTGAGAGACAGATATGTTACTACCACTAATGTAGCCCTCTCTCATTGAGAGACAGATTTGTTACTACCACTAATGTACCCCTCTCTCATTGAGAGACAGATTTGTTACTACCACTAATGTAGCCCCTCTCATTGAGAGACAGATTCATTTCTACCACTAATGTAGCCCCCTCTCATAGAGAGACAGATTTGTTACTACCACTAATGTAGCCCTCTCACATTGAGATACAGATCTGTTACTTCCACTAATGTAGTCCCCTCTCATTGAGAGACAGATTTGTTACTACCACTAATGTAGCCCTCTCTCATTGAGAGACAGATTTGTTACTACCACTAATGTAGCCCTCTCTCATTGAGAGACAGATTCGTTACTACCACTAATGTAGTCCCCTCTCATTGAGAGACAGATTTGTTACTACCACTAATGTAGCCCCCTCTCATTGAGAGACAGATTTGTTACTACCACTAATGTAGCCCCCTCTCATTGAGAGACAGATTTGTTACTACCACTAATGTAGCCCCCTCTCATTGAGAGACAGATTTGTTACTACCACTAATGTAGCCCCCTCTCATTGAGAGACAGATTTGTTACTACCACTAATGTAGCCCTCTCTCATTGAGAGACAGATTTGTTACTACCACTAATGTAGCCCCCTCTCATTGAGAGACAGATTTGTTACTACCACTAATGTAGCCCTCTATCATTGAGAGACAGATTTGTTACTTCCACTAATGTAGTCCCCTCTCATTCATTGAGAGACAGATTTGTTACTACCACTAATGTAGCCCCTCTCATTGAGAGACAGATTCATTTCTACCACTTATGTAGCCCCCTCTCATTGAGAGACAGATTTGTTACTACCACTAATGTAGTCCCCTCTCATTGAGAGACAGATTTGTTACTACCACTAATGTAGCCCCCTCTCATTGAGAGACAGATATGTTTCTACCACTAATGTAGCCCCCTCTCATAGAGAGACAGATATGTTACTACCACTAATGTAGTCCCCACTCATTGAGAGACAGATATGTCACTACCACTAATGTCGCCCCCTCTCATTGAGAGACAAATATGTTACTACCACTAATGTAGCCCTCTTTCATTGCGAGACAGATTCGTTACTACTGCTAATGTAGCCCTCTCTCATTGAGAGAGATATGTTACTACCACTTATGTAGCCCTCTCTCATTGAGACACAGAATTGTTACTTCCACTAAGGTAGCCCTCTCTCATTGAGATACAGATTCGTTTCTACCACTAATGTAGCCTCCTCACATTGAGAGACAGATTTGTTACTACCACTAATGTAGCCCTCTCACATTGAGATACAGATTCGTTACTACTGCTAATGTGGTCCCTTCTCATTGAGAGACAGATTTGTTACTACCGCTAATGTCGTCCCCTCTCATTGGGGACAGATTTGTTATTACCACTAATGTAGCCCTCTCTCATTGAGACACAGATTCGTTTCTACCACTAATGTAGTCCCCTCTCATTGAGAGACAGATATGTTACTACCACTAATGTAGCCCTCTCTCATTGAGAGACAGATTTGTTACTACCACTAATGTACCCCTCTCTCATTGAGAGACAGATTTGTTACTACTACTAATGTAGCCCCTCTCATTGAGAGACGGATTCATTTCTACCACTAATGTAGCCCCCTCTCATAGAGAGACAGATTTGTTACTACCACTAATGTAGCCCTCTCACATTGAGATACAGATCTGTTACTTCCACTAATGTAGTCCCCTCTCATTGAGAGACAGATTTGTTACTACCACTAATGTAGCCCTCTCTCATTGAGAGACAGATTTGTTACTACCACTAAGGTAGCCCTCTCTCATTGAGATACAGATTCGTTACTACCACTAATGTAGTCCCCTCTCATTGAGAGACAGATTTGTTACTACCACTAATGTAGCCCTCTCTCATTGAGAGACAGATTTGTTACTACCACTAATGTAGCCCCCTCTCATTGAGAGACAGATTTGTTACTACCACTAATGTAGCCCCTCTCATTGAGAGACAGATATGTTTCTACCACTAATGTAGCCCCCTTTCATTGAGAGACAGATTTGTTATTACCACTAATGTAGCCCCCTCGCATTGAGAGACAGATTTGTTACTACCGCAAATGTAGTCCCCTCTCATTGAGAGACAGATATGTTACTACCACTGATGTAGCCCTCTCTCATTTAGAGACAGATTCGTTTTACTACCACTAATGTAGCCCTCTCTCATTGAGATACAGATTCGTTACTACTACTGCTAATGTGGTCCCTTCTCATTGAGAGACAGATTTGTTACTACCGCTAATGTCGTCCCTCTCTCATTGGGGACAGATTTGTTACTACCACTTATGTAGCCCTCTCTCATTGAGAGACAGATTTGTTACTACCACTAATGTAGCTCCCTCTCATTGAGAGACAGATTCGTTTCTACCACTAATGTAGCCCCCTCTCATAGAGAGACAGATATGTTACTACCACTAATGTAGCCCCCTCTCATTGAGAGACAGATTTTTACTAATTTCTAACGATTTTCTACCACTAATGTAGTCCCCACTCATTGAGAGACAGATATGTTACTACCACTAATGTCGCCCCCTCACATTGAGAGACAAATATGTTACTACCACTAATGTAGCCCTCTTTCATTGAGAGACAGATTTGTTACTACCACTAATGTAGTCCCCTCTCATTGAGAGACAGATTTGTTACTACCACTAATGTAGCCCTCTCTCATTGAGAGACAGATTTGTTACTACCACTAATGTAGCCCCCTCTCATTGAGAGACAGATTCGTTTCTACCACTAATGTAGCCCCCTCTCATTGAGAGACAGATTTGTTACTACCACTAATGTAGCCCTCTCTCATTGAGATACAGATTCGTTACTACCACTAATGTAGTCCCCTCTCATTGAGAGACAGATTTGTTACTACCACTAATGTAGTCCCCTCTCATTGAGAGACAGATTTGTTACTACCACTAATGTAGCCCCTCTCATTGAGAGACAGATTCGTTTCTACCACTAATGTAGCCCCCTCTCATTGAGAGACAGATATGTTACTACCACTAATGTAGCCCTCTCTCATTGAGAGACAGATTTGTTACTACCACTAATGTACCCCTCTCTCATTGAGAGACAGATTTGTTACTACTACTAATGTAGCCCCTCTCATTGAGAGACAGATTCATTTCTACCACTAATGTAGCCCCCTCTCATAGAGAGACAGATTTGTTACTACCACTAATGTAGCCCTCTCACATTGAGATACAGATCTGTTACTTCCACTAATGTAGTCCCCTCTCATTGAGAGACAGATTTGTTACTACCACTAATGTAGCCCTCTCTCATTGAGAGACAGATTTGTTACTACCACTAATGTAGCCCTCTCTCATTGAGAGACAGATTCGTTACTACCACTAATGTAGTCCCCTCTCATTGAGAGACAGATTTGTTACTACAACTAATGTAGCCCCCTTTCATTGAGAGACAGATTTGTTATTACCACTAATGTAGCCCCCTCGCATTGAGAGACAGATTTGTTACTACCGCAAATGTAGTCCCCTCTCATTGAGAGACAGATATGTTACTACCACTGATGTAGCCCCTCTCATTGAGAGACAGATTTGTTACTACCACTAATGTAGCCCTCTCTCATTGAGAGACAGATTTGTTACTACCACTAATGTAGCCCTCTCTCATTGAGAGACAGATTTGTTACTACCGCTAATGTGTCCCCTCTCATTGAGAGACAGATTTGTTACTACCACTAATGTAGTCCCCTCTCATTGGGACAGATTTGTTACTACCACTATGTAGCCCTCTCTCATTGAGATACAGATTCGTTTCTACCACTAATGAAGTCCCCTCTCATTGAGAGACAGATATGTTACTACCACTAATGTAGCCCTCTCTCATTGAGAGACAGATTCGTTACTACCACTTATGTAGCCCTCTCTCATTGAGAGACAGATTTGTTACTACCACTAATGTAGCCCCCTCTCATTGAGAGACAGATTCGTTTCTACCACTAATGTAGCCCCCTCTCATTGAGAGACAGATTTGTTACTACCACTAATGTAGCCCTCTCACATTGAGATACAGATATGTTACTTCCACTAATGTAGTCCCCTCTCATTGAGAGACAGATTTGTTACCACTACTAATGTAGCCCTCTTTCATTGCGAGACAGATTCGTTACTTCCACTTATGTAGTCCCATCTCATTGAGAGACAGATTCGTTTCTGCCACTAGTGTAGCCCTCTTTCATTGAGAGACAGATTTGTTACTACCACTAATATAGTCCCCCTCTCATTGAGACACAGATTCGTTTCTACCACTAATGTAGTCCCCTCTCATTGAGAGACAGATGTTACTACCACTAATGTAGTCCCCTCTCATTGAGAGACAGATTTGTTACTACCACTAATGTAGCCCCTCTCATTGAGAGACAGATTTCTACCACTATGTAGCCCCTCTCATTGAGAGACAGATTTGTTACTTCCACTAATGTAGCCCTCTCTCATTGAGAGACAGATTTGTTACTACCACTAATGTAGCCCCCTCTCATTGAGAGACAGATTTGTTACTACCACTAATGTAGCCCTCTCTCATTGAGAGACAGATCTGTTACTTCCACTAATGTAGCCCCCTCTCTCATTGAGAGACAGATTTGTTACTACCACTAATGTAGCCCTCTCTCATTGAGAGACAGATTTGTTACTACCACTAATGTAGCCCCCTCTCATTGAGAGACAGATTTGTTACTACCACTAATGTAGTCCCCTCTCATTGAGAGACAGATTTGTTACTACCACTAATGTAGCTCCCTCTCATTGAGAGACAGATTTGTTACTACCACTAATGTAGCCCCCTCTCATTGAGAGACAGATTTGTTACTACCACTAATGTAGCCCTCTCTCATTGAGATACAGATTCGTTACTACCACTAATGTAGTCCCCTCTCATTGAGAGACAGATTTGTTACTACCACTAATGTAGTCCCCTCTCATTGAGAGACAGATTTGTTACTACCACTAATGTAGCCCTCTCTCATTGAGAGACAGATTTGTTACTACCACTAATGTAGTCCCCTCTCATTGAGAGACAGATTTGTTACTACCACTAATGTAGCCCTCTCTCATTGAGAGACAGATTTGTTACTACCACTAATGTACCCCTCTCTCATTGAGAGACAGATTTGTTACTACCACTAATGTAGTCCCCTCTCATTGAGAGACAGATTCGTTTCTACCACTAATGTAGCCCCCTCTCATAGAGAGACAGATATGTTACTACCACTAATGTAGCCCCCTCTCATTGAGAGACAGATTCATTTCTACCACTAATGTAGTCCCCACTCATTGAGAGACAGATATGTCACTACCACTAATGTCGCCCCCTCTCATTGAGAGACAAATATGTTACTACCACTAATGTAGCCCTCTTTCATTGCGAGACAGATTCGTTACTACTGCTAATGTAGCCCTCTCTCATTGAGAGAGATATGTTACTACCACTTATGTAGCCCTCTCTCATTGAGACACAGAATTGTTACTTCCACTAAGGTAGCCCTCTCTCATTGAGATACAGATTCGTTTCTACCACTAATGTAGCCTCCTCTCATTGAGAGACAGATTTGTTACTACCACTAATGTAGCCCTCTCACATTGAGATACAGATTCGTTACTACTGCTAATGTGGTCCCTTCTCATTGAGAGACAGATTTGTTATTACCACTAATGTAGCCCTCTCTCATTGAGACACAGATTCGTTTCTACCACTAATGTAGCCCTCTCTCATTGAGACACAGATTCGTTTCTACCACTAATGTAGTCCCCTCTCATTGAGAGACAGATATGTTACTACCACTAATGTAGCCCTCTCTCATTGAGAGACAGATTTGTTACTACCACTAATGTACCCCTCTCTCATTGAGAGACAGATTTGTTACTACCACTAATGTAGCCCCTCTCATTGAGAGACAGATTCATTTCTACCACTAATGTAGCCCCCTCTCATAGAGAGACAGATTTGTTACTACCACTAATGTAGCCCTCTCACATTGAGATACAGATCTGTTACTTCCACTAATGTAGTCCCCTCTCATTGAGAGACAGATTTGTTACTACCACTAATGTAGCCCTCTCTCATTGAGAGACAGATTTGTTACTACCACTAATGTAGCCCTCTCTCATTGAGATACAGATTCGTTTCTACCACTAATGTAGTCCCCTCTCATTGAGAGACAGATATGTTATACAGATTGTTACTACAACTAATGTAGCCCCCTTTCATTGAGAGACAGATTTGTTATTACCACTAATGTAGCCCCCTCTCATTGAGAGACAGATTTGTTACTACCACTAATGTAGCCCCCTCTCATTGAGAGACAGATTTGTTACTACCACTAATGTAGCCCTCTCTCATTGAGAGACAGATTTGTTACTACCACTAATGTAGTCCCCTCTCATTGAGAGACAGATTTGTTACTACCACTAATGTAGCCCCCTCTCATTGAGAGACAGATTTGTTACTACCACTAATGTAGTCCCCTCTCATTGAGAGACAGATTTGTTACTACCACTAATGTAGCCCTCTCTCATTGAGAGACAGATTTGTTACTACCACTAATGTAGCCCTCTCTCATTGAGAGACAGATTTGTTACTACCACTAATGTAGCCCCCTCTCATTGAGAGACAGATTTGTTACTACCACTAATGTAGTCCCCTCTCATTGAGAGACAGATTTGTTACTACCACTAATGTAGCCCCCTCTCATTGAGAGACAGATTTGTTACTACCACTAATGTAGCCCCCTCTCATTGAGAGACAGATTTGTTACTACCACTAATGTAGCCCCTCTCATTGAGAGACAGATATGTTACTACCACTAATGTAGCCCCCTCTCATTGAGAGACAGATTTGTTACTACCACTAATGTAGCCCTCTCTCATTGAGAGACAGATTTGTTACTACCACTAATGTAGTCCCCTCTCATTGAGAGACAGATTTGTTACTACCACTAATGTAGCCCTCTCTCATTGAGAGACAGATTTGTTACTACCACTAATATAGTCCCCTCTCATTGAGACACAGATTCGTTTCTACCACTAATGTAGTCCCCTCTCATTGAGAGACAGATTTGTTACTACCACTAATGTAGTCCCCTCTCATTGAGAGACAGATTTGTTACTACCACTAATGTAGCCCCTCTCATTGAGAGACAGATTCATTTCTACCACTAATGTAGCCCCCTCTCATAGAGAGACAGATTTGTTACTACCACTAATGTAGCCCCCTCTCATTGAGAGACAGATTTGTTACTACCACTAATGTAGCCCCCTCTCATTGAGAGACAGATTTGTTACTACCACTAATGTAGCCCTCTCTCATTGAGAGACAGATTCGTTACTACCACTAATGTAGCCCTCTCTCATTGAGAGACAGATTTGTTACTACCACTAATGTAGCCCTCTCTCATTGAGAGACAGATTTGTTACTACCACTAATGTAGCCCTCTCTCATTGAGATACAGATTCGTTTCTACCACTAATGTAGCCCCCTCTCATTGAGAGACAGATTTGTTACTACCACTAATGTAGCCCTCTCACATTGAGATACAGATTCGTTACTACTGCTAATGTGGTCCCTTCTCATTGAGAGACAGATTTGTTACTACCACTAATGTAGCCCCCTCTCATTGAGAGACAGATTTGTTACTACCACTAATGTAGCCCTCTCTCATTGAGATACAGATTCGTTTCTACCACTAATGTAGCCCCCTCTCATTGAGAGACAGATTTGTTACTACCACTAATGTAGCCCTCTCTCATTGAGAGACAGATTTGTTACTACCACTAATGTAGCCCTCTCTCATTGAGAGACAGATTTGTTACTACCACTAATGTAGTCCCCTCTCATTGAGAGACAGATTTGTTACTACCACTAATGTAGCCCCCTCTCATTGAGAGACAGATTTGTTACTACCACTAATGTAGCCCCCTCTCATTGAGAGACAGATTCATTTCTACCACTAATGTAGTCCCCACTCATTGAGAGACAGATATGTTACTACCACTAATGTAGCCCCCTCTCATTGAGAGACAAATATGTTACTACCACTAATGTAGCCCTCTTTCATTGCGAGATAGATTCGTTACTACTGCTAATGTAGCCCTCTCTCATTGAGAGACAGATATGTTACTACCACTTATGTAGCCCTCTCTCATTGAGAGACAGATTTGTTACTACCACTAAGGTAGCCCTCTCTCATTGAGATACAGATTCGTTTCTACCACTAATGTAGCCCCCTGTCAATGAGAGACAGATTTGTTACTACCACTAATGTAGCCCTCTCTCATTGAGAGACAGATCTGTTACTACCACTAATGTAGCCCCCTCTCATTGAGAGACAGATTTGTTACTACCACTAATGTAGTCCCCTCTCATTGAGAGACAGATTTGTTACTACCACTAATGTAGCCCTCTCTCATTGAGAGACAGATCTGTTACTTCCACTAATGTAGTCCCCTCTCATTGAGAGACAGATTTGTTACTACCACTAATGTAGCCCCCTCTCATTGAGAGACAGATTTGTTACTACCACTAATGTAGCCCTCTCTCATTGAGAGACAGATTTGTTACTACCACTAATGTAGCCCCCTCTCATTGAGAGACAGATTTGTTACTACCACTAATGTAGCCCTCTCTCATTGAGAGACAGATTTGTTACTACCACTAATGTAGCCCCCTCTCATTGAGAGACAGATTTGTTACTACCACTAATGTAGCCCCTCTCATTGAGAGACAGATTATGTTACTACTTCCACTAATGTAGCCCCCTCTCATTGAGAGACAGATTTGTTATTACCACTAATGTAGCCCTCTCTCATTCAGAGACAGATTTGTTACTACCACTAAGGTAGCCCTCTCTCATTGAGATACAGATTTGTTACTACTACTACTAATGTAGCCCCTCTCATTGAGAGACAGATTTGTTACTACCACTAATGTAGCCCCTCTCATTGAGAGACAGATTTGTTACTACCACTAATGTAGCCCTCTCTCATTGAGAGACAGATTCGTTACTACCACTAATGTAGTCCCCTCTCATTGAGAGACAGATTTGTTACTACAACTAATGTAGCCCCCTTTCATTGAGACAGATTTTCTACCCTAATGTAGCCCCTCTCATTGAGACAGATTTGTTACTACCACTAATGTAGCCCCTCTCATTGAGAGACAGATTTGTTACTACCACTAATGTAGCCCTCCATTGAGAGACAGATTTGTTACTACCACTAATGTAGTCCCCTATCATTGAGAGACAGATTTGTTACTACCACTAATGTAGCCCCTCTCATTGAGAGACAGATTCATTACTACCACTAATGTAGCCCCCTCTCATTGAGAGACAGATTTGTTACTACCACTAATGTAGTCCCCTCTCATTGAGAGACAGATTTGTTACTACCACTAATGTAGCCCCCTCTCATTGAGAGACAGATTTGTTACTACCACTAATGTAGCCCTCTCTCATTGAGAGACAGATTTGTTACTACCACTAATGTAGCCCCCTCTCATTGAGAGACAGATTCGTTACTACCACTAATGTAGCCCCCTCTCATTGAGAGACAGATATGTTACTACCACTAATGTAGCCCCCTCTCATTGAGAGACAGATTCGTTTCTACCACTAATGTAGTCCCCTCTCATTGAGAGACAGATATGTTACTACCACTAATGTCGCCCCCTCTCATTGAGAGACAAATATGTTACTACCACTAATGTAGCCCTCTTTCATTGCGAGACAGATTCGTTTACTACTGCTAATGTAGCCCCTCTCTCATTGAGAGAGATATGTTACTACCACTTTTGTAGCCCTCTCTCATTGAGAGACAGAATTGTTACTTCCACTAAGGTAGCCCTCTCTCATTGAGATAGAAATTCGTTTCTACCACTAATGTAGCCCCCTCACATTGAGAGACAGATTTGTTACTACCACTAATGTAGCCCTCTCACATTGAGATACAGATTCGTTACTACTGCTAATGTGGTCCCTTCTCATTGAGAGACAGATTTGTTACTACCGCTAATGTAGTCCCATCTCTTTGAGAGACAGATTTGTTACTACCACTAATGTAGCTCCCTCTCATTGAGAGACAGATTCGTTTCTACCACTAATGTAGCCCCCTCTCATTGAGAGACAGATTTGTTACTACCACTAATGTAGCCCCCTCTCATTGAGAGACAGATTTGTTACTACCACTAATGTACCCCTCTCTCATTGAGAGACAGATTTGTTACTACCACTAATGTAGCCCTCTTTCATTGCGAGACAGATTCGTTACTACCACTAATGTAGCCCCCTCTCATAGAGAGACAGATTTGTTAATACCACTAATGTAGCCCTCTCACATTGAGATACAGATCTGTTACTTCCACTAATGTAGTCCCCTCTCAATGAGAGACAGATTTGTTACTACCACTAATGTAGCCCTCTCTCATTCAGAGACAGATATGTTACTACCACTAATGTAGCCCCCTCTCATTGAGAGACAGATTTGTTACTACCACTAATGTAGCCCTCTCTCATTGAGAGACAGATTTGTTACTACCACTAATGTAGCCCTCTCTCATTGAGAGACAGATTTGTTACTACCACTAATGTAGCCCCCTCTCATTGAGAGACAGATTTGTTACTACCACTAATGTAGCCCTCTCTCATTGAGAGACAGATTTGTTACTACCACTAATGTAGCCCTCTCTCATTGAGAGACAGATTTGTTACTACCACTAATGTAGCCCTCTCTCATTGAGAGACAGATTTGTTACTACCACTAATGTAGCCCTCTCTCATTGAGAGACAGATTTGTTACTACCACTAATGTAGCCCCCTCTCATTGAGAGACAGATTCGTTTCTACCACTAATGTAGCCCTCTCTCATTGAGAGACAGATTTGTTACTACCACTAATGTAGTCCCCTCTCATTGAGAGACAGATATGTTACTACCACTAATGTAGCCCCCTCTCATTGAGAGACAGATTTGTTACTACCACTAATGTAGCCCTCTCTCATTGAGAGACAGATTTGTTACTACCACTAATGTAGTCCCCTCTCATTGAGAGACAGATTTGTTACTACCACTAATGTAGCCCTCTCTCATTGAGAGACAGATTTGTTACTACCACTAATGTAGCCCCCTCTCATTGAGAGACAGATTTGTTACTACCACTAATGTAGCCCTCTCTCATTGAGAGACAGATTTGTTACTACCACTAATGTAGCCCCTCTCTCATTGAGAGACAGATTTGTTACTACCACTAATGTAGCCCCTCTCATTGAGAGACAGATTTGTTACTACCACTAATGTAGCCCCTCTCATTGAGATTGTTTACACTAAGTAGCCCCTCTCATTTGTTGTACTACCACTAATGTAGTCCCCTCTCATTGAGAGACAGATTCGTTACTACCACTAATGTAGCCCTCTCACATTGAGATACAGATCTGTTACTTCCACTAATGTAGTCCCCTCTCATTGAGAGACAGATTTGTTACTACCACTAATGTAGCCCTCTCTCATTGAGAGACAGATTTGTTACTTCCACTAATGTAGTCCCCTCTCATTGAGAGACAGATTTGTTACTACCACTAATGTAGCCCCCTCTCATTGAGAGACAGATTTGTTACTACCACTAATGTAGCCCCCTCTCATTGAGAGACAGATATGTTACTACCACTAATGTAGCCCTCTCTCATTGAGATACAGATTCGTTACTACTGCTAATGTAGCCCCTCTCATTGAGAGACAGATATGTTACTACCACTAATGTAGCCCTCTCTCATTGAGAGACAGATTTGTTACTACCACTAATGTAGCCCCCTCTCATTGAGAGACAGATTCGTTTCTACCACTAATGTAGCCCCCTCTCATTGAGAGACAGATTTGTTACTACCACTAATGTAGCCCTCTCACATTGAGATACAGATCTGTTACTTCCACTAATGTAGTCCCCTCTCATTGAGAGACAGATTTGTTACCACTACTAATGTAGCCCTCTTTCATTGCGAGACAGATTCGTTACTTCCACTAATGTAGTCCCCTCTCATTGAGAGACAGATTTGTTACTACCACTAATGTAGCCCCCTCTCATTGAGAGACAGATTTGTTACTACCACTAATGTAGCCCCCTCTCATTGAGAGACAGATTTGTTACTACCACTAATGTAGCCCCCTCTCATTGAGAGACAGATTTGTTACTACCACTAATGTAGCCCTCTCTCATTGAGAGACAGATTTGTTACTACCACTAATGTAGTCCCCTCTCATTGAGAGACAGATTTGTTACTACCACTAATGTAGCCCCCTCTCATTGAGAGACAGATTTGTTACTACCACTAATGTAGCCCTCTCTCATTGAGAGACAGATTTGTTACCACTACTAATGTAGCCCTCTTTCATTGAGAGACAGATTCGTTACTTCCACTTATGTAGTCCCCTCTCATTGAGAGACAGATTCGTTTCTACCACTAGTGTAGCCCTCTTTCATTGAGAGACAGATTTGTTACTACCACTAATATAGTCCCCTCTCATTGAGACACAGATTCGTTTCTACCACTAATGTAGTCCCCTCTCATTGAGAGACAGATTTGTTACTACCACTAATGTAGTCCCCTATCATTGAGAGACAGATTTGTTACTACCACTAATGTAGCCCCTCTCATTGAGAGACAGATTCATTTCTACCACTTATGTAGCCCCCTCTCATAGAGAGACAGAGTTGTTACTACCACTAATGTAGCCCTCTCTCATTGAGAGACAGATTCGTTACTACCACTAATGTAGTCCCCTCTCATTGAGAGACAGATTTGTTACTACCACTAATGTAGCCCTCTCTCATTGAGAGACAGATTTGTTACTACCACTAATGTAGTCCCCTCTCATTGAGAGACAGATATGTTACTACCACTAATGTAGCCCTCTCTCATTGAGAGACAGATTTGTTACTACCACTAATGTAGCCCTCTCTCATTGAGATACAGATTCGTTACTACCACTAATGTAGTCCCCTCTCATTGAGAGACAGATTTGTTACTACCACTAATGTAGCCCTCTCTCATTGAGAGACAGATTTGTTACTACCACTAATGTAGCCCCTCTCATTGAGAGACAGATTTGTTACTACCACTAATGTAGCCCCCTCTCATTGAGAGACAGATTTGTTACTATCACTAATGTAGTTCCCTCTCATTGAAAGACAGATTCATTTCTACCACTAATGTAGTCCCCTCTCATTGAGAGACAGATTTGTTATTACCACTAATGTAGCCCTCTTTCATTGAGAGACAGATTCGTTACTACCACTAATGTAGCCCTCTCTCATTGAGAGACAGATATGTTACTACCACTAATGTAGCCCCCTCTCATTGAGAGACAGATTTGTTACTACCACTAATGTAGCCCTCTCTCATTGAGATACAGATCTGTTACTACCACTAATGTAGTCCCCTCTCATTGAGAGACAGATTTGTTACTACCACTAATGTAGCCCTCTCTCATTGAGAGACAGATTTGTTACTACCACTAATGTAGTCCCCTCTCATTGAGAGACAGATTTGTTACTACCACTAATGTAGCCCCTCTCATTGAGAGACAGATTTGTTACTACCACTAATGTAGTCCCCTCTCATTGAGAGACAGATTTGTTACTACCACTAATGTAGCCCTCTCTCATTGAGAGACAGATTTGTTACTACCACTAATGTAGTCCCCTCTCATTGAGAGACAGATTCGTTTCTACCACTAATGTAGCCCCCTCTCATTGAGAGACAGATTTGTTACTACCACTAATGTAGCCCTCTCTCATTGAGATACAGATCTGTTACTACCACTAATGTAGTCCCCTCTCATTGAGAGACAGATTCGTTTCTACCACTAATGTAGCCCCCTCTCATTGAGAGACAGATTTGTTACTACCACTAATGTAGTCCCCTCTCATTGAGAGACAGATTTGTTACTACCACTAATGTAGCCCCCTCTCATTGAGATACAGATCTGTTACTACCACTAATGTAGTCCCCTCTCATTGAGAGACAGATTTGTTACTACCACTAATGTAGCCCTCTTTCATTGCGAGACAGATTCGTTACTTCCACTAATGTAGTCCCCTCTCATTGAGAGACAGATTTGTTACTACCACTAATGTAGCCCTCTCTCATTGAGACACAGAATTGTTACTTCCACTAAGGTAGCCCTCTCTCATTGAGATACAGATTCGTTTCTACCACTAATGTAGCCTCCTCACATTGAGAGACAGATTTGTTACTACCACTAATGTAGCCCTCTCACATTGAGATACAGATTCGTTACTACTGCTAATGTGGTCCCTTCTCATTGAGAGACAGATTTGTTATTACCACTAATGTAGCCCTCTCTCATTGAGACACAGATTCGTTACTACCACTAATGTAGTCCCCTCTCATTGAGAGACAGATATGTTACTACCACTAATGTAGCCCTCTCTCATTGAGAGACAGATTTGTTACTACCACTAATGTACCCCTCTCTCATTGAGAGACAGATTTGTTACTACTACTAATGTAGCCCCTCTCATTGAGAGACAGATATGTTACTACCACTAATGTAGCCCCCTCTCATTGAGAGACAGATTTGTTACTACCACTAATGTAGCCCTCTCTCATTGAGATACAGATCTGTTACTTCCACTAATGTAGTCCCCTCTCATTGAGAGACAGATTTGTTACTACCACTAATGTAGCCCCCTCTCATTGAGAGACAGATTTGTTACTACCACTAATGTAGCCCTCTCTCATTGAGAGACAGATTGTTACTACCACTAATGTAGCCCCTCTCATTGAGAGAGACAGATTTGTTACTACCACTAATGTAGCCCTCTCTCATTGAGAGACAGATTTGTTACTACCACTAATGTAGTCCCCTCTCATTGAGAGACAGATTTGTTACTACCACTAATGTAGCCCTCTCTCATTGAGAGACAGATTTGTTTCTACCACTAATGTAGCCCTCCTCTCATTGAGAGACAGATTTGTTACTACCACTAATGTAGCCCCTCTCATTGAGAGACAGATTTGTTACTACCACTAATGTAGCCCTCTCTCATTGAGAGACAGATTTGTTACTACCACTAATGTAGCCCTCTCTCATTGAGAGACAGATTTGTTACTACCACTAATGTAGCCCCCTCTCATTGAGAGACAGATTTGTTACTACCACTAATGTAGCCCTCTCTCATTGAGAGACAGATTTGTTACTACCACTAATGTAGCCCCTCTCATTGAGAGACAGATTTGTTACTACCACTAATGTAGCCCTCTCTCATTGAGAGACAGATTTTTTACTACCACTAATGTAGCCCCTCTCATTGAGAGACAGATTTGTTACTACCACTAATGTAGTCCCCTCTCATTGAGAGACAGATTTGTTACTACCACTAATGTAGCCCCTCTCTCATTGAGAGACAGATTTGTTACTACCACTAATGTAGCCCCCTCTCATTGAGAGACAGATTTGTTACTACCACTAATGTAGCCCCTCTCATTGAGAGACAGATTTGTTACTACCACTAATGTAGCCCCTCTCATTGAGAGGACAGATTTGTTACTACCACTAATGTAGCCCCCTCTCATTGAGAGACAGATTTGTTACTACCACTAATGTAGTCCCCTCTCATTGAGAGACAGATTTGTTACTACCACTAATGTAGCCCTCTCTCATTGAGAGACAGATTTGTTACTACCACTAATGTAGCCCCCTCTCATTGAGAGACAGATTTGTTACTACCACTAATGTAGCCCTCTCTCATTGAGAGACAGATTTGTTACTACCACTAATGTAGCCCCTCTCTCATTGAGAGACAGATTTGTTACTACCACTAATGTAGCCCTCTCACATTGAGAGACAGATTCTGTTACTTCCACTAATGTAGCCCCCTCTCATATTGAGAGACAGATTTGTTACTACCACTAATGTAGCCCTCTTCATTGAGATACAGATTCGTTACTTCCACTAATGTAGCCCCCTCTCATTGAGAGACAGATTTGTTACTACCACTAATGTAGCCCTCTCTCATTGAGAGACAGATTCGTTACTACCACTAATGTAGCCCTCTCTCATTGAGAGACAGATTTGTTACTACCACTAATGTAGCCCCCTCTCATTGAGATACAGATTTGTTACTACCACTAATGTAGCCCCCTCTCATTGAGAGACAGATTTGTTACTACCACTAATGTAGCCCTCTCTCATTGAGAGACAGATTTGTTACTACCACTAATGTAGCCCTCTCTCATTGAGAGACAGATTTGTTACTACCACTAATGTAGTCCCCTCTCATTGAGAGACAGATTTGTTACTACCACTAATGTAGCCCCCTCTCATTGAGAGACAGATTTGTTACTACCACTAATGTAGCCCCCTCTCATTGAGAGACAGATTTGTAACTACTACTAATGTAGCCCTCTATCATTGAGATACAGATATATTTCTACGACTAATGTAGTCCCCTCTCATTGAGAGACAGATTTGTTACTACCACTAATGTAGCCCCTCTCATTGAGAGACAGATTTGTTACTTACCACTAATGTAGTCCCCTCTCATTGAGAGACAGATTTGTTACTACCACTAATGTAGCCCTCTCTCATTGAGAGACAGATTTGTTACTACCACTAATGTAGCCCCCTCTCATTGAGAGACAGATTTGTTACTACCACTAATGTAGCCCCTCTCATTGAGAGACAGATTTGTTACTACCACTAATGTAGCCCTCTTCATTGAGAGACAGATTTGTTACTTACCACTAATGTAGCCCCTCTCATTGAGAGACAGATTTGTTACTACCACTAATGTAGCCCCTCTCATTGAGAGACAGATTATGTTACTACCACTAATGTAGCCCTCTCTCATTGAGAGACAGATTTGTTACTACCACTAATGTAGTCCCCTCTCATTGAGAGACAGATATGTTACTACCACTAATGTAGCCCCCTCTCATTGAGAGACAGATTTGTTACTACCACTAATGTAGCCCTCTCTCATTGAGAGACAGATATGTTACTACCACTAATGTAGTCCCCTCTCATTGAGAGACAGATTTGTTACTACAACTAATGTAGCCCTCTCACATTGAGAGACAGATTTGTTACTACCACTAATGTAGTCCCCTCTCATTGAGAGACAGATTTGTTACTACCACTAATGTAGCCCTCTTTCATTGAGAGACAGATTCGTTACTTCCACTAATGTAGTCCCCTCTCATTGAGAGACAGATTTGTTACTACCACTAATGTAGCCCCCTCTCATTGAGAGACAGATTTGTTTCTACCACTAATGTAGCCCCCTCTCATAGAGAGACAGATTTGTTACTACCACTAATGTAGCCCCCTCTCATTGAGAGACAGATTCGTTTCTACCACTAATGTAGCCCCCTCTCATTGAGAGACAGATTTGTTACTACCACTAATGTAGCCCTCTCATTGAGAGACAGATTGTTTCTACCACTAATGTAGCCCCTCTCATTGAGAGACAGATTTGTTACTACCACTAATGTAGCCCCCTCTCATTGAGAGACAGATTCGTTTCTACCACTAATGTAGCCCCCTCTCATAGAGAGACAGATATGTTACTACCACTAATGTAGTCCCCTCTCATTGAGAGACAGATATGTTACTACCACTAATGTAGCCCCCTCTCATTGAGAGACAGATATGTTACTACCACTAATGTAGCCCTCTCTCATTGAGAGACAGATTCGTTACTACCACTAATGTAGTCCCCTCTCATTGATGGACAGATTCGTTCTACCACTAATTGTTAGCCACTAATGTAGCCCCTCTCATTGAGATACAGATTCGTTACTACCACTAATGTAGTCCCCTCTCATTGAGAGACAGATTTGTTACTACCACTAATGTAGCCCTCTCTCATTGAGAGACAGATTTGTTACTACCACTAATGTAGTACCCCTCTCTCATTGAGAGACAGATTTGTTACTACCACTAATGTAGCCCTCTCTCATTGAGAGACAGATTTGTTACTACCACTAATGTAGCCCCCTCTCATTGAGAGACAGATTTGTTACTATCACTAATGTAGTTCCCTCTCATTGAAAGACAGATTCATTTCTACCACTAATGTAGACCCCTCTCATTGAGATACAGATTCGTTATTACCACTAATGTAGCCCTCTTTCATTGCAAGACAGATTCGTTTCTACCACTAATGTAGCCCCCTCTCATTGATGTAGACAGATACAGATTTGTTACTACCACTAATGTAGCCCTCTCTCATTGAGAGACAGATTTGTTACTACCACTAATGTAGCCCCTCTCATTGAGACACAGATTTGTTACTACCACTAATGTAGTCCCCTCTCATTGAGATACAGATTTGTTACTACCACTAATGTAGCCCCCTCTCATTGAGAGACAGATTTGTTACTACCACTAATGTAGTCCCTCTCATTGAGAGACAGATTGTTACTACTACTAATGTAGCCCCTCTCATTGAGAGACAGATTGTTACTACCACTAATGTAGCCCCCTCTCATTGAGAGACAGATTTGTTACTACCACTAATGTAGCCCTCTCTCATTGAGAGACAGATTCATTTCTACCACTAATGTAGCCCCCTCTCATAGAGAGACAGATTTGTTACTACCACTAATGTAGCCCTCTCTCATTGAGAGACAGATATGTTACTTCCACTAAATGTAGTACCCCTCGCATTGAGAGACATGATTTGTTACCACTACTAATGTAGCCCTCTTTCATACAGTATTTGTTATACCCTCTTCACATTTGAGAGACAGATTTGATTTTACTCAACCACTAATGTAAGTCCCCCTCATCAGATATTGTTACTACCTATTGTTAGTCCCATCTTACCCCCATTTCTGAGACAGAACACTAAAGCCCCTGCTCACAATCTGTTCTATCCCACACATAACCATCCCCCTCTCAATTGAAGAGAGCACCATCTCACACACCAACACTCAATAACACCAACCATCAACATAATATTTTTTACCAACCCTCTCAATCAAAATATAACCTATACCAACCAATAAACAAATGCCCTCTTCCCATGAAACATCATACGTTACACCCCCACCTTGTACTCATTGTCCCCACAACCAAATATAACCCATTCCCCCACACACAATTCTCAACTAACAACCACACATATCTCCCCAACCAATCAACACCCCTTAATCCCACCATACTCATACATTTTTATCATTTGTATAAGTCTAGCAGTAATCTGATGACCCTTGTTCCATGTTTGCTTACGGTTGAATTGAAAGTACTGGGACTCTTATCGCATATTTGTATTACATGTACAAAATTTGTTTATCGTGAGTTTAGTATAAGATGTTGCAATGGCATATACATGCAGTGTATCAAAGATTTCTTCTGTGAGCTTTAAATTTTGCTCTAAAAAGGGAGTTTGATTAAATAAGTAGAAGTGAAGTAAAAGCTGGGTTGTTACAGGAGATTCAATAATTTTTTATATTAAGTTATTTTCTAAGTTCAGTATTTGATTGATTCTAAATTTCTTAAACAAATTTTGTGTAATTTGGGCCACCCGGGCATCGAGAATGCCGGCGCCACCCTTATACGCTTCAATCAGGTTGTCCGATGTCCGGTCTTGTTCCTTCTTCCGTTATCTGTCTGTCTGGTTCTCGTCCGTCTCTTCTGCTCCGTTTTTTCCCTATTTTTCTTTTTATGCCCCCCCACATTTACTAGATGGAAGCATCGCAGATGTGGAAAGTATTTTCCCAATACTTGTGTACACTCGATGATTCCACATCGTTCCTACGCATCCTGCTATGGTCAATTTTTCAGTTGGCTGAAATTAAATTAAAAAATCGGCCATTACTTGGATTTTGGATTTTTAAACCAATTTAAAAAATCACACATGTTTGTTGCTCTTAACTGATAAAACATTGTTGTTAATAACATTATGATGCAAAGTTGTTCAGAAAATTAAAACAAGGAGTTGACCCTGTCGTCCAATAGGTAAGGTCATGGGCCAAGGTTACTAAGTCAGAAAGGTCAATTGGTCGCAAATTTATTTGAGTTAATTGTATGCTCTTAATGTAATGTTAGCCTTGGAATCAGGATTCAAGTTTAAATACTTGGAAGACTTTTCCCAAAGAATTATAATAATGTACCAATCATCGGTTTCCCAATTAATGTTGACATTAATCTATTTATTAAGCAACATATAGCGTGTACACATGAGAAGAAATTCGTTGTCAAAATACTACTTTTCTAGCACTTAAGCACGTCAGACACATAGCTGACGGGGCCCATTTCTGTACCGTGTTCACTCGTGTTCTAGTGCTTTTGCTTGGAATTATTAGTACGCAGGTATCTGGTAGGAAGGAGTTGTACTGGGACGTAGATGACAGTGACTTTTGCGCAAAGTTTAAGAGAAGAATAGAACGTTTTTTTGTTATACGTTCTGTACACCAAATGTGGCTCAGGCCTAGGAATAAATTAATTATAGTCCCTATTTGTATGTTGATAACTACAAAAACGTTATTCTTAAGTTGGAGTTTGTTGTAATCAGAACTTAGAAAAAGTCTTCTCAATATGTATAACGTGTACCACAGTTGACAAGTGATCACAGGACTTTAGATTATATTGGAATTGTAGTGTCAGGTGAGATTCCCAAGATTTGGAGGAGGTCTAGTATTGATTGGAATGTTCAGGTCAACATGAGATTCTGACCAAGAATTTGGAAGGAGAGGTGCTCATTTTATGTTGGAATTGGCGCGCACTACTGTGAGATTCTATTGGAATGTAGGTCACTGAGTTTGCCACGATTTGGAGTACTTCTCTCACTTTTTTTATTTTTTGTTAAGGCTTATGGAATGTAGTCCTAACCTACAGAATCTGTGGTTCACTTTTGAACCAACTTTGCTGATTTTGTACTTGCTTTAGATTTTCAAGTTGTATCGTCGCCAACACGTTGTCAGGACTGTGTAGAGATTTCCCAACATTCTGTCACTTCATGATAGAAGTGACTAAATGTATGTGGTCATAAGGCGTTTTCGCGTTGTAACTGTGCTTGCAATTTAAGCATACTCCACTGTACATGAAAACATATTGGCAACTGACTCCACAATTTGTCGCTTGTTATGTTGTGGATCTGATAAGGAACTGAAAGTTGTACTGGTCCTCTGTGGGACTGTTTTACCGGAGTTTGGGTTGTGCATTGGATTCTCCGTGGATGAAGCCCTGGTCACCACAAGACGCTCCGAAGAGCCTGACAAAAGTTCACCCAATTCAGATGGAATTAATGTAGGCAATAACACCTCCACATTCAACTTCTAGGATACTCATGCAGGGCCTGCACCATGTCAATGTTTGTAACCAGTACGAAGAAAATGACCTTTCTTTGGCTTAGGAATTGAAGCTTCAATGGTTGGGGTTGAGGATGCGCTGCCGAACGTCTGCACGTATCAGAAGAAAAATTCCTGCGAGTAGGAGTATGAATAAAACGAAATAATAACGCTTTTTTAGTAGTGTGAAAGTGTTGGATTAGTAAGCCAGACTAGATGGTTTTGAGATTAAAGTAGAAAAAAATACTGGAGAGTGTTTAGTTTATAGATTAGGATGTCTGGCCTCCATCTTTATTTAACCCAGTCGGGCTCAGGGCTTCAAGTTGGGTTATTTGATTTCTTACACGGCGTTTCTGAATGGTTTGTGCGGCATCGTGAAAAATTAACCACTTTAATTAAAAACTCTTCTCTTACCACGATGCAGTGAAGGTCTTGCTATAACCTAATTGTTAAATGGTGTAAAAACAACATGGTAGAAGTACATTCTCTAATGCCTCTATGGTATTTGAAAGAGAATGATGACCTTGACTAGTAGAATGTTGTGAAAGGTCAGATCACATCTGTGAAAGGCTTACTGTCCAAAGGTCATCTGCCAAAAGGTCACAATCACGCCAGGGAAGGTCAGATTTAGAGTCTGTTCTAGAACACGCATTATTATTCTGTATGGGTCAATTTTATTGGTCTTTAAGACTTTTGTTCGGACCGCTTAGACTCGTGCATGACTCGAAAATCTTTTTTTCTTTTTTTATGCTGTGTGAAACAGCTATTTCTTACGTATCGCTCGGCGAGCTTCGTGCACATCAAAGAACAATGAAAACCAGCTCCGGCGATGAAAGATATTAAAGTTGTTTGGTTGCATGTTTCACTTAATACTAGTGATGGCATAGGAAAAATAAACCACAAATTTTCAAAAACCACAGACATTGAATAGTGTAACATACACAGTATACACTCATTGATGGAGTGTTGTACGTGTTCAGTTAGGGTCATGTATGATATTGGTATTACTTCTGTCTAGTAGTCTTTCCCGTGGAAATTCACTGAACAACGCCATTCTGGTCGCTGTCTAGCCTTACGCGGCCAGGATCGTTCGGTTGGGATATGGGATTGTGTAGATGTTTATTTAAAAATTTTACTTTATTTCATTGACTACTGAGTCGATGTATTGTAATCAATTCGTTAAGGAAGGGTAATATAGACAACATGAAAAGGTGTGTTTTATAACGCTTCTTTATAAAGTTTTTTGTGTTGGTTTCATGGACGGAAAACTATATCCGATGATAAAACTGTGTTTGATTGCGGCTGTAACAAAGTTAATAGTTTGAAGTATGTGTCTTGTCACCTGGGAGTTGGTCGTCTTTTGGTATTTCGGACAAAACTGCTCATATTGGAAAGGGGAAAGGTATCAAAATTTATCAAAACATATAAGACTTGACTAAAATATGATAGATGATATAGATCTATTTATGTCTACGAGCATGGTAGAACGTGACAAAATAAAGGAACTTATATTTGTGTGTTATCGTACGGTAGGCCTAATGAAGAGCTTGCTAAAGGCTGGATGTATTGTATGAAGTTTTCTGATGTTCATAGATGGTTATAGAATCGGCCAAAAGGAAATATTGAGTGTTAATTAGTAAACCAATTAATGTCACCTTTTAGCTTGGCAAAAAGTTGTGTGAACTTGGTTGTTTATTGATGGTAGTCAAAGAGTTCGGCCAAAGCATCAACCTCAAGGGTATAATGTTATGCACCGAAAACAATTTCTCGCCAACCTGTTACTGTTAGGGCTTCACGACAGACTTGTCAAATAGTCCGGTTGCCGTACCATAATCAATGATTGTTTTTATTGATGTTAACACGGCTAGCGATCTTGTTTGAGAAAAGGAAATAATCCGAGTGATATACGTAATGGAATGTAATGTACCTTTTATTCGGCAAATGTTTACTGGACCATGATCTTATTAGTCAAAATTCGTCAAAGCATGTACTTAAACTCATAATATAGTTTTCTAAAAAGGAACAAACGCAGACAAACACTTGTCTGTCCGGAACTGGAAATGTTCCTAAGTTATATTTTTCCTGAAAATAGTCTTCAATGGTCAGTGGTACATAGAGGTGCGGATTTATGTTGTTGACATGTTATTTTTTGTCTTTGAAATGATAATCTGATGATAATTGAATCAATGTTTGTGTTAATTAAAGAGGAATCTATTATACAATGAATTGATACTCAGATTATGAACGTGTTTCATTGGTTGTGCCTGAAAAATTGTAATTTGAGAAAATAGTATCTTTGATTCCAAAGATTTAAATACAAGTGTTATGTGTCGCTGCGCATAAATGATGGTATTCAACTTATTATTGTTGAAAAAAGACGTTTGGAAAGCATCTTAATGAATAGGTACGGGCTATAACTGTAAATATTATTTTGTTAAGTACTCCGTAAAATGTTCAACACTGCACACTTAAAGTTATACTAAATTCGAGTATTTAAAATGATAAAGCCAATTTCTGTTTATAATTTGGTTTGAGAGCCTGTCACGATACACTAGCAATCTATAAGTGGCCTCGGCACTTTGATTATGTGTACATAGTTCAATATTTCTTATCTTTGTGACATTATGGACTTGTCAGTATGGTATTTTTTTAGGTCTCATCGACCTATAGTTGTGATGTTTCGTGTCAGTGTGCGTCTCGCCAGTCCAGTGTGTCCGTCTATGCGCCGTCCTGCCGGGGTTCGCAGTGCTGTGTAACTTGTTTCACATCTGTGGTGAATACTTCTTGCTCAGAAGTGTCTTGACCGGTGCGGATTTTTTTCCTGAAAACTTACATGAAAATGGACCTGACATTGTGTCCGCGACAGAAGAGTTGTTGTTGTTATTTTTCGAGTCGAATCTGAAATTCAAGATAGGACGCCATCAGAGCATCCATCATTGATAAACACATTTTGAACTTCTTCTCAAGTTCTTACCGGTGCGGATTTGGCCTGAAAACTTGCAATGTTGAAACAATCTGACATGGGTACCCGACAAAGTGTTGTTAGATTTTTTCGGGTCGATCCGAAATCCAAGATGGCCGCACAGCCGCTATCTTGAAAACACATTTTGAATTACTTCTCAAGTTCTACCGGTGCTGATTTGGCCTTTGAATACGTACTTGCATGAAACATATCTTGACATGGTCCCGACAAAAGTGTTGTTATTTTTCGGGTCGATCGGAAATCCAAGATGGCCGCCATAGCCGCCCATCTTGAAGACACATTGTTGAACTTCTTCTCAAAGTTCATACCTGGTGCGATTTGGCTGAAACTTGCATGAAATGATCCATGACATTGTCCCGACAAAGTGTTGTTATTGTTTTCCGGTCGATCCCGAAATCCAAGATGGCTGCCACAGTCGCCGCTGAAAAACATTTGGATATTCTTCTCAAGTAACTACGGTGTTTTGAAAACTTGAATTTCTGCAAGATTGCTGGGACTACCGGAGCTCGATTACAGACAGACACGTCCCAACAAACCACCAGAATTGCACACACGCCAAAATGATCACCACTGACATGAGACAATCTCAAAACCAAACCCCAACAATTATGGTCTAACATATAGTGTTGTTATTTTTCGGGTCGATAACGAAAATCAAGATGGCCGGCCACAGCCCGCCATCTTGAAAACACATTTTGAACTGCCTTTCTCAATGTTTCTACCAGTGCGATTTGGCTGAATACGAGCATAATCCTGTCTGATATGTCCTTGAACATAGGTCCCAACAACAGTGTTGTTTATTTTTCAGGTCATTTACTCCGGAAAATTCAAAGATGGTGGCCATTGCCGCCATCTTGTGAATAAACATCCATTTTGAAATTCTTACTCAAAGTTTATACCGGTTGCAAATTAGGCTGAAACTTGTAGGAAATGATTCTGACTTAGTCCGAGATGTGTTGTTATTTTTCGGGTCGATCTGAATTCAAGATTGCTGCCACAGCCGCCATCTTGAAACACATTTTGAACTTCTTCTCAAGTTCTACCGGTGCCAATTTGCTGAATCTTGCATGAAATGATCTGACATGGTCCTGACAAAGTGTTGTTGGGTCGATCCGAATCCAAGATGGCCGCCACCGCCGCCATCTGAAAACACATTTCGAACTTCTTCTCAAGTTATAATTGTGCAATTGGCTGGAACGTGCATTTGAAATGATCCTAACATGGTCCGGACAAAATGTTATTACAATCTCTGAGTTGATCCCAAATCCGAGTTGGCTACCATGAAACTATATCTGATTTTTTTATATGATTTATTTGCCAATGTAGTAGATGATGACCGTTAAGGCCCTTGGGCCTCTTGTCTTGAAGGTAGTTCCTACGACCTTGTGAAGATCTCAACTACGTTTTTGTGCCGTGTACAATCTGATTAGCTATTTATAATGACATTTTGAAGGTCATTACTGCATGGTTTTTGTACCTTTGACCTTGACTAAGAAATCTAAATTCAGCCCATATCATACTGATCAAATAAAATAAAAGCTTTGCTGAAACATTTTGTTGATAAAATTCTTATCATAAAGATATGATCTTCAGGGCATGCAATATGCAATAAAGCCACAATTGATTTGATTCAGTTTGCTCAGTTCCTGTGCATTCAACTAATGATTATTCTCTACAAAATGTTTTAATCGTTTCTGGATAAGACACATACTACATGGTTAGAGCCAGGCACGGCCATGTAGGCTAATGAATTTACAGGTAGGTAATGCAGGGTAGAAGCTACAAGACTTTTCACCTAATTTAGCTGTGGATTATTGCCTTCTTTTTTTTATCAACTTGATGTAATCAATAAAAAATCATTGTGTAACACCAATCAAATATGACCTGATTTGTAGGTTTTATGAGCCAGAAATAGATTTTATTCCAGACTAAGGTCTGTCTGGGTCATTCATTCCGACTGATGGCATTTTCATGGGGCCCTAGCTTGATTAGAAAATGACATGGTCCGAAGCAAGAACAAAAATCATTTGTTTTAGATTACATTTCTGTGAATGTTCATGTCAGTATTAATAATTGTTTACTAGACGTCACCTCTCTTTACGATAATATTTTCGTTTTTGAGATTTTTACGACGGTGTCATTAAATATGGGATAACAATGTTGATGGGAAAGATACGCAGACTTCAATTTTGATATTAGTTAATGAAAAAGTATTTTGAATGTTAAGAATCCATGGCTTTTTTTTTTTAGTTATCTCATGAAGGCCAAATTTCAGGTTACATTAATTTTGAGAAATTCAGTGGTTGAATTCGAGACAAACTTAAGGCTTTGCCCATTATGAATTTACTTGCAGCTCCTGAAGTCATGCGTTTATGTATCAAGTCATGCAGACATGAAGTCCTGACAGTAAAAAACTATATCTTGATCAGTTGGTTCCACCTAAAATACACTGCCAGCTGGATAAATATAGAGAGGCTGACATCACTCTTAAACAGATCTGCACGTGGCCAGATGGGATACATACATAGCTAGCACTTTCTGTATTATTATAGAATGTTTGCATGGTTTACACAGTTGAAAACCGTCTTTTATATACAACATCAATGAGCCCTCCGAATGATTCATTGAATATTTCATGTAAAAGATGACCCAGAAAGAGAAATAGATTCAATTGAGTACAGCCGGCTCCTGTAGTCAAGTTTACTGGGTCATAACTAAGGTTGAATCATCATCCCACATATCCTAAACTTTAACTCAATAATTACAGGTCGTTCATGTTATAATACTGATTCTGTAGTTCCGATTGTGGACATGTTTTGATAAGATATGATTGACATGATAACTGCTTAGGAAAGTAATCGTTGAATTAGATAGTCCCACGGACGAGGAATTGAATAGAATACTAAAATTTGTAGCTTACCGTGTGTATAACTTGAATCCTATTGATGTTAAACATATCAATATATGAATTTGGTCTTGTGATGGATCCATTAAGGAATATGAAAGGTTTGGATAGTGGAGGAAATCTGGTAAGTACCCACAGACAAACCACTGACCTACATCAGGTTTATTTTAGGTCTTCAGGCGTAATCATCGTCGTAATCTTCGCATAACCCATAGAGGGAGGGCTAATGATAGAATGCCATCCATGCAGTACCCACTTGTAACTATGCATTCACTGTGCCACAAATATTTTGGTCCACTGCTAGATGTGCTTAAGTCACTTCAGTACCAACCAAAAATATGTCATTGCAGATTGTCAAAAATGCTAATTAAATGGCTGTTCTTGGGATATTCTAAATATTCACGTGAAGTAACCCTTCATTGACGATACAGAATTCCGTTACTACTGCTCTAATGTGGCCCTCTCGTCATTGAGATAGCATGATAATGTTATTAACCACTTATGTAGCCCTCTCTCATTGAGAGACAGATTTGTTACTACCACTAATGTAGCCCTCTCTCATTGAGATACAAATATCGTTTCTACCACTAATGTAGCCCCCTGTCAATTAGAGACAGATTTGTTACTACCACTAATGTAGCCCTCTCTCATTGAGATACAGATCTGTTACTTCCACTAATGTAGTCCCCTCTCAATGAGAGACAGATTTGTTACTACCACTAATGTAGCCCTCTCACATTGAGAGATACAGATCTGTTACTTCCACTAATGTAGTCCCTCTCATTGAGAGACAGATTTGTTACCACTACTAATGTAGCCCTCTTTCATTGGAGAGACAGATTCATTACTTCCACTTATGTAGTCCCCTCTCATTGAGAGACAGATTCGTTTCTACCACTAGTGTAGCCCTCTTTCATTGAGAGACAGATTTGTTACTACCACTAATATAGAGTCCCCCTCTCATTGAGACACAGATTCGTTTCTACCACTAATGTAGTCCCCTCTCATTGGGAGACAGATTTGTTACTACCACTAATGTAGCCCCCTCTCATAGAGAGACAGATATTGTTACTACCACTAATGTAGCCCCCTCTCATTGAGAGACAGATTCATTTCTACCACTAATGTAGTCCCCACTCATTGAGAGACAGATATGTCACTACCACTAATGTGCCGCCCCCTCTCATTGAGAGACAAATATGTTACTACCACTAATGTAGCCCTCTTTCATTGCGAGACAGATTCGTTACTACTGCTAATGTAGCCCTCTCTCATTGAGAGAGATATGTTACTACCACTTATGTAGCCCTCTCTCATTGAGACACAGATTTTTACTTCCACTAAGGTAGTCCCTCTCTCATTGAGATACAGATTCGTTTCTACCACTAATGTAGCCCCTCACATTGAGAGACAGATTTGTTACTACCACTAATGTAGCCCCCTCACATTGAGATACAGATTCGTTACTACTGCTAATGTGTAGTCCCCTCTCATTGAGAGACAGATTTGTTATTACCACTAATGTAGCCCCTCTCATTGAGACACAGATTCGTTTCTACCACTAATGTAGTCCCCTCTCATTGAGAGACAGATATGTTACTACCACTAATGTAGCCCTCTCTCATTGAGAGACAGATTATGTTACTACCACTAATGTAGCCCTCTCTCATTGAGAGACAGATTTGTTTACTACCACTAATGTAGCACTCTCACATTGAGATACAGATCTGTTACTTCCACTAATGTAGCCCCCCTCTCATTGAGAGACAGATATGTTACTACCACTAATGTCGCCCTCTCTCATTGAGAGACAAATATGTTTACTACCACTAATGTAGCCCTCTTTCATTGCGAGACAGATTCGTTACTACCACTAATGTAGCCCCTCTCTCATTGAGAGACAGATATGTTACTACCACTTATGTAGCCCTCTCTCATTGAGAGACAGATTTGTTACTACCACTAATGTAGCCCTCTCTCATTGAGATACAGATTCGTTTTCTACCACTAATGTAGCCCCCTCTCATTGAGAGACAGATTTGTTACTACCACTAATGTAGCCCTCTCTCATTGAGATACAGATTTGTTACTTCCACTAATGTAGCCCCCTCTCATTGAGAGACAGATTTGTTACTACCACTAATGTAGCCCCCTCTCATTGAGAGACAGATATGTTACTACCACTAATGTAGCCCCCTCTCATTGAGAGACAGATTTGTTACTACCACTAATGTAGCCCTCTCTCATTGAGAGACAGATCTGTTACTTACACTCACTAATGTAGTCCCCTCTCATTGAGAGACAGATTTGTTACTACCACTAATGTAGTCCCTCTCTCATTGAGAGACAGATTTGTTACTACCACTAATGTAGTCCCCTCTCTCATTGAGAGACAGATTGTTACTACCACTAATGTAGCCCCCTCTCATTGAGAGACAGATTGTTCTACCACTAATGTAGCCCTCTTTCATTGAGAGACAGATTTGTTACTACCACTAATGTAGCCCCCTCTCATTGAGAGACAGATTTCGTTACTACCACTAATGTAGTTCCCCTCTCATTGAGAGACAGATTGTTACTACCACTAATGTAGCCCTCTCTCATTGAGAGACAGATTATGTTACTACCACTAATGTAGCCCCCTCTCATTGAGAGACAGATTTGTTTTCTACCACTAATGTAGCCCCCTCTCATTGAGAGACAGATATGTTACTACCACTAATGTCGCCCCTCTCATTGAGAGACAGATTATGTTACTACCACTAATGTAGCCCCTCTCATTGAGAGACAGATTCGTTACTACTGCTAATGTAGTCCCCTCTCATTGAGAGACAGATATGTTACTACCACTAATGTAGCCCTCTCTTCATTGAGAACAGATTGTTACTACCACTAATGTAGCCCCCTCTCATTGAGAGACAGATTTGTTACTACCACTAATGTAGCCCTCTCTCATTGAGAGACAGATTTGTTACTACCACTAATGTACCCCTCTCTCATTGAGAGACAGATTTGTTACTACCACTAATGTAGCCCTCTCATTGAGAGACAGATTTGTTACTACCACTAATGTAGCCTCTCTCATTGAGAGACAGATTCGTTTCTACCATAATGTAGTCCCCTCTCATTGAGAGACAGAATGTTACTACCACTAATGTAGCCCTCTCTCATTGAGAGACAGATTTGTTACTACCACTAATGTAGCCCTCTCTCATTGAGAGACAGATTTGTTACTACCACTAATGTAGCCCCTCTCATTGAGAGACAGATTTGTTACTACCACTAATGTAGCCCTCTCTCATTGAGAGACAGATTTGTTACTACCACTAATGTAGCCCTCTCTCATTGAGATACAGATTTGTTACTACCACTAATGTAGTCCCCTCTCATTGAGAGACAGATTTGTTACTACCACTAATGTAGCCCTCCCTCTCATTGAGAGACAGATTTGTTACTACCACTAATGTAGCCCTCTCTCATTGAGATACAGATTTGTTACTACCACTAATGTAGCCCCTCTCATTGAGAGACAGATTGTTACTACCACTAATGTAGCCCTCTAAGACATGTACTGAGATACAGATTCGTGTTACTACCACTAATGTAGCCCCCTCTCATTGAGAGACAGATTTGTTTACTACCACTAATGTAGCCCCTCTCATTGAGAGACAGATTTGTTACTACCACTAATGTAGCCCCCTCTCATTGAGAGACAGATTTGTTTACTACCACTAATGTAGCCCCCTCTCATTGAGAGACAGATTCGTTTCTACCACTAATGTAGCCCCCTCTCATTGAGAGACAGATTTGTTACTCTACCACTAATGTACCCCTCTCATTGAGAGACAGATTTGTTTACTACCACTAATGTAGCCCCCTCTCATTGAGAGACAGATTTGTTACTACCACTAATGTAGCCCCCTCTCATTGAGACACAGATCTGTTACTACCACTAATGTAGCCCTCTCTCATTGAGATACAGATTCGTTACTACCACTAATGTAGCCCCCTCTCATTGAGACACAGATTTGTTACTACCACTAATGTAGCCCCCTCTCATTGAGAGACAGATTTGTTACTACCACTAATGTAGCCCCCCTCTCATTGAGAGACAGATCATGTTACTACCACTAATGTAGCCCCCTCTCATTGAGAGACAGATTTGTTACTACCACTAATGTAGCCCCTCTCTCATTGAGATACAGATCTGTTACTTCCACTAATGTAGCCCCCTCTCATTGAGAGACAGATTTGTTACTACTACTAATGTAGCCCTCTCTCATTGAGAGACAGATTATGTTACTTACCACTAATGTAGCCCCCTCTCATTGAGAGACAGATTTGTTACTACCACTAATGTAGCCCCTCTCATTGAGAGACAGATTTGTTTCTACCACTAATGTAGCCCCTCTCATAGAGAGACAGATTTGTTACTACCACTAATGTAGCCCCCTCTCATTGAGAGACAGATTTGTTACTACCACTAATGTAGTCCCCTCTCATTGAGAGACAGATTTGTTACTACCACTAATGTAGCCCTCTTTCATTGAGAGACAGATTTGTTACTACCACTAATGTAGCCCACTCTCATTGAGAGACAGATTTGTTTCTACCACTAATGTAGCCCCCTCTCATAGAGAGACAGATTTGTTACTACCACTAATGTAGCCCCCTCTCATTGAGAGACAGATTCGTTTCTACCACTAATGTAGCCCTCTCTCATTGAGATACAGATTCGTTACTACCGCTAATGTCGTCCCCTCTCATTGAGGGACAGATATGTTACTACCACTAATGTAGCCCTCTCTCATTGAGAGACAGATTTGTTACTACCACTAATGTAGCCCCCTCTCATTGAGAGACAGATTTGTTACTACCACTAATGTAGCCCTCTCTCATTGAGAGACAGATTTGTTTCTACCACTAATGTAGCCCCTCTCATTGAGAGACAGATTGTTACTACCACTAATGTAGCCCCCTCTCATTGAGATACAGATTCGTTACTTCCACTAATGTAGCCCCCTCTCATTGAGATACAGATTTGTTACTACCACTAATGTAGCCCCCTCTCATTGAGAGACAGATTTGTTACTACCACTAATGTAGCCCCTCTCATTGAGAGACAGATTTGTTACTACCACTAATGTAGCCCCCCTCATCATTGAGAGACAGATTTGTTACTACCACTAATGTAGCCCTCTCTCATTGAGAGACAGATTTGTTACTACCACTAATGTAGTCCCCCTCTCATTGAGAGACAGATTTGTTACTACCACTAATGTAGCCCCTCTCACATTGAGAGACAGATTTGTTACTTACCACTAATGTAGCCCCTCTCATTGAGAGACAGATTTGTTACTACCACTAATGTAGCCCTCTCTCATTGAGAGACAGATTGTTACTACCACTAATGTAGCCCCCTCTCATTGAGAGACAGATATGTTACTACCACTAATGTAGCCCCTCTCATTGAGAGACAGATTGTTTACTACCACTAATGTAGCCCCTCTCTCATTGAGAGACAGATTGTTACTACCACTAATGTAGTCCCCTCTCTCATTGAGAGACAGATTATGTTACTACCACTAATGTAGCCCTCTTTCATTGAGAGACAGATTTCGTTACTACCACTAATGTAGCCCTCTCTCATTGAGAGACAGATTGTTACTACCACTAATGTAGCCCCCTCTCATTGAGAGACAGATTTGTTACTACCACTAATGTAGCCCCTCTCTCATTGAGAGACAGATTTGTTACTTACCACTAATGTAGCCCCTCTCATTGAGAGAAAGATTTGTTACTACCACTAATGTAGCCCTCTCATTGAGAGACAGATATGTTTACTACCACTAATGTAGTCCCCCTCTCATTGAGAGACAGATTTGTTACCACTACTAATGTAGCCCTCTTTCATTGGGAGACAGATTCATTACTTCCACTTATGTAGTCCCCTCTCATTGAGAGACAGATTCGTTTCTACCACTAGTGTAGCCCTCTTTCATTGAGAGACAGATTTGTTACTACCACTAATATAGTCCCCTCTCATTGAGACACAGATTCGTTTCTACCACTAATGTAGTCCCCTCTCATTGAGAGACAGATTTGTTACTACCACTAATGTAGCCCCCTCTCATTGAGACACAGATTCGTTTTCTACCACTAATGTAGTCCCCTCTCATTGGAGACAGATTTGTTACTACCACTAATGTAGCCCCCTCTCATAGAGAGACAGATATGTTACTACCACTAATGTAGTCCCCCTCTCATTGAGAGACAGATTCATTTCTACCACTAATGTAGTCCCCTCTCATTGAGAGACAGATTTGTTCACTACCACTAATGTCGCCCCCTCTCATTGAGAGACAATATGTTACTACCACTAATGTAGCCCCTTTCATTGCGAGACAGATTCGTTACTACTGCTAATGTAGCCCTCTCTCATTGAGAGACAGATATGTTACTACCACTTATGTAGCCCTCTCTCATTGAGAAACAGAATTGTTACTTCCACTAAGGTAGCCCTCTCTCATTGAGATACAGATTTGTTACTACCACTAATGTAGCCCCCTCACATTGAGAGACAGATTTGTTACTACCACTAATGTAGCCCTCTCACATTGAGAGACAGATTCGTTACTACTGCTAATGTGGTCCCTTCTCATTGAGAGACAGATTTGTTATTACCACTAATGTAGCCCTCTCTCATTGAGACACAGATTCGTTTCTACCACTAATGTAGTCCCCTCTCATTGAGAGACAGATATGTTACTACCACTAATGTAGCCCTCTCTCATTGAGAGACAGATTTGTTACTACCACTAATGTACCCCTCTCTCATTGAGAGACAGATTTGTTACTACTACTAATGTAGCCCCTCTCATTGAGAGACGGATTCATTTCTACCACTAATGTAGCCCCCTCTCATAGAGAGACAGATTTGTTACTACCACTAATGTAGCCCTCTCACATTGAGATACAGATCTGTTACTTCCACTAATGTAGTCCCCTCTCATTGAGAGACAGATTTGTTACTACCACTAATGTAGCCCTCCCTCATTGAGAGACAGATTTGTTACTACCACTAAGGTAGCCCTCTCTCATTGAGATACAGATTCGTTACTTCTACTAATGTGGTCCCTTCTCATTGAGAGACAGATTTGTTACTACCGCTACTAATGTCGTCCCCTCTCATTGAGATACAGATTTGTTTCTACCACTAATGTAGCCCTCTCTCATTGAGATACAGATTTGTTTACTACCACTAATGTAGCCCCCTCTCATTGAGAGACAGATTTGTTACTACCACTAATGTAGCCCCTCTCATTGAGAGACAGATTTGTTACTGTAGCCCTCTCTCATTGAGAGACAGATTTGTTACTACCACTAATGTACCCCTCTCTCATTGAGAGACAGATTTGTTACTACCACTAATGTAGCCCTCTCATTGAGAACAGATTGTTACTACCACTAATGTAGCCCCTCTCATTGAGAGACAGATTTGTTACTACCACTAATGTAGCCCCCTCTCATTGAGAGACAGATTTGTTACTACCACTAATGTAGCCCTCTCTCATTGAGAGACAGATTTGTTACTACCACTAATGTAGCCCCTCTCATTGAGAGACAGATTTGTTACTACCACTAATGTAGCCCCTCTCATTGAGATACAGATTTGTTACTACCACTAATGTAGCCCCTCTCATTGAGAGACAGATTTGTTACTACCACTAATGTAGCCCCCTCTCATTGAGAGACAGATTTGTTACTACCACTAATGTAGCCCCCTCTCATTGAGAGACAGATTTGTTACTACCACTAATGTAGCCCTCTCTCATTGAGATACAGATTCGTTACTACCACTAATGTAGCCCCTCTCATTGAGAGACAGATTTGTTACTACCACTAATGTAGCCCCCTCTCATTGAGAGACAGATTTGTTACTACCACTAATGTAGCCCCCTCTCATTGAGAGACAGATTTGTTACTACCACTAATGTAGTCCCCTCTCATTGAGAGACAGATTTGTTACTTCCACTAATGTAGTCCCCTCTCATTGAGATACAGATTTGTTACTACCACTAATGTAGTCCCCTCTCATTGAGAGACAGATTTGTTACTACCACTAATGTAGCCCCCTCTCATTGAGAGACAGATTTGTTACTACCGCTAAAGTAGTCCCCTCTCATTGAGAGACAGATTTGTTACTACCACTAATGTAGTCCCCTCTCATTGAGAGACAGATTTGTTACTACCACTAATGTAGCCCTCTCTCATTGAGAGACAGATTTGTTTACTACCACTAATGTAGCCCCTCTCATTGAGAGACAGATTTGTTACTACCACTAATGTAGCCCCTCTCATTGAGAGACAGATTTGTTACTACCACTAATGTAGCCCCCTCTCATTGAGAGACAGATTTGTTACTACCACTAATGTAGCCCCCTCTCATTGAGAGACAGATTTGTTACTACCACTAATGTAGCCCCCTCTCATTGAGAGACAGATTTGTTACTACCACTAATGTAGCCCTCTCTCATTGAGAGACAGATTTGTTACTACCACTAATGTAGCCCCCTCTCATTGAGAGACAGATTTGTTACTACCACTAATGTAGCCCCTCTCTCATTGAGAGACAGATTTGTTACTACCACTAATGTAGCCCCTCTCATTGAGAGACAGATTATGTTACTACCACTAATGTAGCCCCTCTCTCATTGAGAGACAGATTTGTTACTACCACTAATGTAGCCCCCTCTCATTGAGAGACAGATTTGTTACTACCACTAATGTAGCCCCCTCTCATTGAGAGACAGATTTGTTACTACCACTAATGTAGCCCCCTCTCATTGAGAGACAGATTTGTTACTACCACTAATGTAGCCCCTCTCATTGAGAGACAGATTTGTTACTACCACTAATGTAGCCCTCTCTCATTGAGATACAGATTGTTACAACGACTAATGTAGTCCCCTCTCATTGAGAGACAGATTTATTACTACAACTAATGTAGTCCCCTCTTATTGAGATACAGATTCGTTACTTCCACTAATGTAGCCCTCTCTCATTGAGATACAGATTTGTTACTACCACTAATGTAGTCCCCTCTCATTGAGATACAGATTTGTTACTACCACTAATGTAGCCCCTCTCATTGAGAGACAGATTTGTTACTACCACTAATGTAGCCCCTCTCATAGAGAGACAGATTTGTTACTACCACTAATGTAGCCCCCTCTCATTGAGAGACAGATTTGTTACTACCACTAATGTAGCCCCCTCTCATTGAGAGACAGATTGTGTTTACCACTAATGTAGTCCCCTCTCATTGAGAGACAGATTGTTACTACCACTAATGTAGCCCTCTTTCATTGCGAGACAGATTCGTTACTTCCACTAATGTAGTCCCCTCTCATTGAGAGACAGATTTGTTACTACCACTAATGTAGCCCCCTCTCATTGAGAGACAGATTCGTTACTACCACTAATGTAGCCCCCTCTCATTGAGAGACAGATATGTTACTACCACTAATGTAGCCCCCTCTCATTGAGAGACAGATATGTTACTACCACTAATGTAGCCCTCTCTCATTGAGAGACAGATATGTTACTACCACTAATGTAGTCCCCTCTCATTGAGAGACAGATTTGTTACTACCACTAATGTAGCCCTCTCTCATTGAGATACAGATTGTTACTACCACTAATGTAGCCCTCTCTCATTGAGAGACAGATTTGTTACTACCACTAATGTAGCCCTCTCTCATTGAGACAGATTGTTACTACCACTAATGTAGCCCCTCTCATTACAGATTGTTACTCCACTAATGTAGTCCCCTCTCATTGAGAGACAGATTTGTTACTACCACTAATGTAGCCCTCTCTCATTGAGAGACAGATTTGTTACTTCCACTAATGTAGTCCCCTCTCATTGAGAGACAGATTTGTTACTACCACTAGTGTAGCCCTCTTTCATTGAGAGACAGATTTGTTACTACCACTAATATAGTCCCCTCTCATTGAGACACAGATTCGTTTCTACCACTAATGTAGTCCCCTCTCATTGGGAGACAGATTTGTTACTACCACTAATGTAGCCCCCTCTCATAGAGAGACAGATATGTTACTACAACTAATGTAGCCCCCTTTCATTGAGAGACAGATTTGTTATTACCACTAATGTAGCCCCCTCGCATTGAGAGACAGATTTGTTACTACCGCAAATGTAGTCCCCTCTCATTGAGAGACAGATATGTTACTACCACTGATGTAGCCCTCTCTCATTGAGAGACAGATGTTACTACCACTAATGTAGCCCCCTCTCATTGAGAGACAATGTTACTACCACTAATGTAGCCCCTCTCATTGAGAGACAGATTTGTTACTACCACTAATGTAGCCCTCTCTCATTGAGAGACAGATTGTTACTACCACTAATGTAGCCCCTCTCATTGAGAGACAGATTTGTTACTACCACTAATGTAGCCCTCTCTCATTGAGATACAGATTGTTACTACCACTAATGTAGCCCCCTCTCATTGAGAGACAGATTTGTTACTACCACTAATGTAGCCCTCTCTCATTGAGAGACAGATATTGTTACTACCACTAATGTAGCCCTCTCTCATTGAGAGACAGATTGTTACTACCACTAATGTAGCCCTCTCTCATTGAGAGACAGATTTGTTACTACCACTAATGTAGCCCTCTCTCATTGAGAGACAGATTTGTTACTACCACTAATGTAGCCCCCTCTCATTGAGAGACAGATTTGTTACTACCACTAATGTAGCCCTCTCTCATTGAGAGACAGATTTGTTACTACCACTAATGTACCCCTCTCTCATTGAGAGACAGATTTGTTACTACACTAATGTAGCCCCTCTCATTGAGAGACAGATTTGTTACTACCACTAATGTAGCCCCCCTCTCATAGAGAGACAGATTTGTTACTACCACTAATGTAGCCCTCTCACATTGAGATACAGATCTGTTACTTCCACTAATGTAGTCCCCTCTCATTGAGAGACAGATTTGTTACTACCACTAATGTAGCCCCTCTAAGTAGCCTCATTGAGAGACAGATTTGTTACTACCACTAAGGTAGCCCTCTCTCATTGAGATACAGATTCGTTACTTCTGCTAATGTGGTCCCTTCTCATTGAGAGACAGATTTGTTACTACCGCTAATGTCGTCCCCTCTCATTGAGATACAGATTCGTTTCTACCACTAATGTAGTCCCCTCTCATTGAGAGACAGATATGTTACTACCACTAATGTAGCCCTCTCTCATTGAGAGACAGATTTGTTACTACCACTAATGTACCCCTCTCTCATTGAGAGACAGATTTGTTACTACCACTAATGTAGCCCCTCTCATTGAGAGACAGATTCATTTCTACCACTAATGTAGCCCCCTCTCATAGAGAGACAGATTTGTTACTACCACTAATGTAGCCCTCTCACATTGAGATACAGATCTGTTACTTCCACTAATGTAGCCCCCTCTCATAGAGAGACAGATTTGTTACTACCACTAATGTAGCCCTCTCACATTGAGATACAGATCTGTTACTTCCACTAATGTAGTCCCCTCTCATTGAGAGACAGATTTGTTACTACCACTAATGTAGCTCCCTCTCAATGAGAGACAGATTTGTTACTACCACTAATGTAGCCCCCTCTCATTGAGACACAGATTTGTTACTCCACTAATGTAGCCCTCTCTCATTGAGAGACAGATTTGTTACTACCACTAATGTAGCCCCCTCTCATTGAGACACAGATCTGTTACTACCACTAATGTAGCCCCCTCTCTCATTGAGAGACAGATTTGTTACTACCACTAATGTAGCCCCTCTCATTGAGAACAGATTGACTAATGTAGCCCCTCTCATTGAGAGACAGATTTGTTACTACTACTAATGTAGCCCCTCTCATTGAGAGACAGAGATGTAGCCCCTCTCTGAGAGACAGATTTGTTACTACCACTAATGTAGCCCTCTCACATTGAGATACAGATCTGTTACTTCCACTAATGTAGTCCCCTCTCATTGAGAGACAGATTTGTTACCACTACTAATGTAGCCCTCTTTCATTGCGAGACAGATTCGTTACTTCCACTTATGTAGTCCCATCTCTTTGAGAGACAGATTTGTTACTACCACTAATGTAGCTCCCTCTCATTCGGAGACAGATTTGTTTCTACCACTAATGTAGCCCCCTCTCATAGAGAGACAGATTTGTTACTACCACTAATGTAGCCCCCTCTCATTGAGAGACAGATTCGTTTCTACCACTAATGTAGCCCTCTCTCATTGAGATACAGATTCGTTACTACCGCTAATGTCGTCCCCTCTCATTGGGGACAGATATGTTACTACCACTAATGTAGCCCTCTCTCATTGAGAGATAGATTTGTTACTACCACTAATGAACCCCTCTCTCATTGAGAGACAGATTTGTTACTACCACTAATGTAGCCCCTCTCATTGAGAGACAGATTCATTTCTACCACTAATGTAGCCCCCTCTCATAGAGAGACAGATTTGTTACTACCACTAATGTAGCCCTCTTTCATTGCGATACAGATTCGTTACTTCCAATAATGTAGTCCCCTCTCATTGAGAGAGATATGTTACTACCACTAATGTAGCCCCCTCTCATTGAGAGACAGATTTGTTACTACCACTAATGTAGCCCCCTCTCATTGAGAGACAGATTTGTAAATACTACTAATGTAGCCCTCTATCATTGAGATACAGATACATTTCAACGACTAATGTAGTCCCCTCTCATTGAGAGACAGATTTATTACTACAACTAATGTAGTCCCCTCTTATTGAGATACAGATTCGTTACTTCCACTAATGTAGCCCTCTCTCATTGAGATACAGATTTGTTACTACCACTAATGTAGTCCCCTATCATTGAGAGACAGATTTGTTACTACCACTAATGTAGCCCCTCTCATTGAGAGACAGATTCATTTCTACCACTTATGTAGCCCCCTCTCATAGAGAGACAGAGTTGTTACTACCACTAATGTAGCCCTCTCACATTGAGATACAGATCTGTTACTTCCACTAATGTAGTCCCCTCTCATTGAGAGACAGATTTGTTACCACCACTAATGTAGCCCTCTTTCATTGCGAGACAGATTCGTTACTTCCACTAATGTAGTCCCCTCTCGTTGAGACAGATTTGTTACTACCACTAATGTAGCCCCCTCTCATTGAGAGACAGATTCGTTTCTACCACTAATGTAGCCCCCTCTCATTGAGAGACAGATATGTTACTACCACTAATGTAGTCCCCTCTCATTGAGAGACAAATATGTTACTACCACTAATGTAGCCCTCTTTCATTGCGAGACAGATTCGTTACTTCCACTAATGTAGTCCCCTCTCATTGAGAGACAGATATGTTACTACCACTAATGTAGCCCCCTCTCATTGAGAGACAGATTTGTTACTACCACTAATGTAGTCCCCTCTCATTGAAAGACAGATTCATTTCTACCACTAATGTAGGCCCCTCTCATTGAGATACAGATTCGTTATTACCACTAATGTAGCCCTCTTTCATTGCAAGACAGATTCGTTTCTACCACTAATGTAGCCCCCTCTCATTGAGAGACAGATTTGTTACTATCACTAATGTAGTTCCCTCTCATTGAAAGACAGATTCATTTCTACCACTAATGTAGACCCCTCTCATTGAGATACAGATTCGTTATTACCACTAATGTAGCCCTCTTTCATTGAGAGACAGATTTGTTACTACCACTAATGTAGCCCTCTCTCATTGAGAGACAGATCTGTTACTACCACTAATGTAGCCCCCTCTCAATGAGAGACAGATTTGTTACTACCACTAATGTAGCCCTCTCACATTGAGATACAGATCTGTTACTTCCACTAATGTAGTCCCCTCTCATTGAGAGACAGATTTGTTACCACTACTAATGTAGCCCTCTTTCATTGGGAGACAGATTCATTACTTCCACTTATGTAGTCCCCTCTCATTGAGAGACAGATTTGTTACTACCACTAATGTAGCCCTCTCACATTGAGATACAGATCTGTTACTTCCACTAATGTAGTCCCCTCTCATTGAGAGACAGATTTGTTACCACCACTAATGTAGCCCTCTTTCATTGCGAGACAGATTCGTTACTTCCACTAATGTAGTCCCCTCTCATTGAGAGACAGATTTGTTACTACCACTAATGTAGCCCCCTCTCATTGAGAGACAGATTCGTTTCTACCACTAATGTAGCCCCCTCTCATAGAGAGACAGATATGTTACTACAACTAATGTAGTCCCCTCTCATTGAGAGACAAATATGTTACTACCACTAATGTAGCCCTCTTTCATTGCGAGACAGATTCGTTACTACTGCTAATGTAGCCCTCTCTCATTGAGAGACAGATATGTTACTACCACTTATGTAGCCCTCTCTCATTGAGAGACAGATTTGTTACTACCACTAAGGTAGCCCTCTCTCATTGAGATACAGATTCGTTTCTACCACTAATGTAGCCCCCTCTCATTGAGAGACAGATTTGTTACTACCACTAATGTAGCCCTCTTTCATTGCGAGACAGATTCGTTACTTCCACTAATGTAGTCCCCTCTCATTGAGAGACAGATATGTTACTACCACTAATGTAACCCCCTCTCATTGAGAGACAGATTCGTTTCTACCACTAATGTAGCCCTCTCTCATGGAGAGACAGATTTGTTACTACCGCTAATGTAGCCCTCTCTCATTTGGACAGATTCATAAAGGCAACAGAACACTACCATCATATACAAACTATATATTTATTTCAAAATTTCTGGAAATGGCATGATAACCCAGAGTTTCTGGCATTTATATCATCAATACAGACATAACAATAACATCTTTAAAATTTTAAACCCATTTCAGCTGGGCTTTATAGTCTGCTAAGTAAATAGGTAGAAAATATTAATAGGTATTGATGTATACTCTATGTGTAAACACCTGACTGATGTGTATAATTACTTACCAGAAAGACAACTTGTGATCTTATCAAGATAAAAAAAATATAAATAGCATTGTAACACACGGAGTCAGAAAAATAATTACTTTCAATATATGGTGCAGAGATTCAAAAGAATTTAAAAAGTTTGTATTTACTGGATTTAAAAAAAATCACAGTGTATATCATCAAATGTAATTTGCTGTAAACCAGAAAACTTAATAAATATTAGGATTGATAATTAATAACATCAAACTTTTCTTGGTCATACTTGTATAATTAATAAGTTGTCATATCTGAAACCTTACCAATATAAAGGCAATGCATATATGGACATTTGATTTAAGAATAATCTTTAAAAAAAACTTTAAACACAACATAATGGAATCTGTCACCCTTTTTTGGTATATGAACTTAAACCAACACAGATAATGTTAATAAATAATCTTAGAACCTAAAATTTAACCATTATATAGTCAAGGTGAACTAACACAAAATATATATTGGCCTTTGTGTCCTAGTTAGAGAACAAATATATTATATCATTTTCTATAAGTTGACATTAGAAAAAATTTTATAGCTTGATTATTATTAGGGAATATGTCCCCCTAAAATAAGTCGCTCCAAGTCCAAAACACTATAACTCAGTAATTTCATTTTCTTGGAGTAAAGATTTATTGCTATTAAGAAATAAGTTACCCTACCATCTATTTGTTGCAGGCTTATTCGGATTTTATCCTCTAGGTTTCAAAAGGATCACCTTTTATCCACTTACAGGCCCTACTTAAAATCTTGATGTTTTGAAAACGTCTGTATTTCCATGGTTCCACTCACTGATGATCACGTAATCATGCCACAAGAATATTTCAAGTTTAAATATTGTTTACCTAACGAGGAAGAATCCACTACAATGTTCATCCTCCCCAAGCTGTTATCTTTGTCACTTGGGTTTATTGAGAGACAGCGTGGTGAGTTGTATGCGGCGACCAGATGAAGATCGGATGTTCAGACCTGATATTGGTGTTTTAGGCTTGTTGCTATCAGCCTGGACAGGAGCTGTACTAGATTTGTTGTTATCAACCTGGACACTGTCAATCTGGACACTCTGTGACACTTTGTCTACAGTTAGTGAAGTCACTACTTCTGAGTCTTTGGGCAGATCATCACTAGAAGTTTCCAGAACAAGCTTCAGATCACTACTACATGAATCTGTCTCCATAATTAGCGGGTCTTCACTCTGAGGGAGAAATTAATAGATCTCAAGATACTCTCAACATCTACAGCACTGATTTAAACCTCAATATTTACAATTGTCACTGTTTCTGTAATGATATACTAAGTTGGGGCAGATCTGTTGATTTCAAAATAACTTGAGTGCAGAACTTGACACGATTCAGTGCGCATAAATACATGTAAACAATGTGTGTTATAGATAGAGAATTCACCTGTTGGAATCACCAAGATACTCTACAGGGTGCTCCTACAAAGGACGGAATTTCCAAAGAACAAGAACAAGAACAATGGCGGACTTCTTGTGACATTCCAAAAAATCATGTGTCAATGTTAACAAATAACACATGTACAAGAAAATCAGAGACAGATTTAATTTTTGACCTAAATAAAACAACTGTAAATATAGGAACTATTTCTTGTTTTGTCATGGAGAAAAGGGAATCAGAGACAGATTTAATTTGTGACCTAAATAAAACAACTGTAAATATAGGAACTATTTCTTGTTTTGTCATGGAGAAAAGGGGGGGGGATTAAGCTGTCAGTCAATGGCTTTTTCTGAATTTGTGTTGTGCATGGATAAACATGACTGCAGTATCATTTTGATGGCAAATAACACAGGATAAATGATTGTATGTGATGTTCTGGTAATCTGATGTTCTAGTTGATTTTATTGTTCAAAGAAAATATTAAAAATATAAGGATTAACCTTTTACTAAGATGATAAACCCAATGGAGCAGTCAGTAAATTGTACGTAAATGCTTTTAATCCTTAATTAAAGTCAAGAAAGTCTGATTATGTTTCTGAAACAAAAAATGAACATCTACTGATCAATATTCCTGAAGAATGAAACATATATCACTATACTCCAACGTATAAACACTATATTCCCATGACTATTAACAGATTTAGTTGGTATCATTTTGACAATTTACCCGAGAACTATTAGATGATGGAGCAGGGCTGGGCTGTTTCTCGTTTTTACTGTCGGTCATCAATGGATGGGATGTCTCCTCTGGTACGTACACTTCTCCAATCTCACCTTCATCAAACACCACCATCGTGCAGTAGCCGTCTGTCGAACTTACAAACAGAAACCGACCGTCTGGTGACCTGCAGCAAAATCACTTGGGTACAATACATATTCCTACCATTTTCTGTATAATAGGGTACAAATTCCTTCTAGTCTTTGTTTGACAAATGTTCAGGTCTGAAAATTTGTAAAATTATCCAGTAAGTGTATATATGATCTGTTTTTATCTATCAAGGATTTCCTTAAATGTTTAACAAATGTTCAGGTCTGACAAATTGTAAAATTATCCAGTAAGTGTATATATTATCTGTTTTTATCTATCATGGAGTTCCTACAATGTTTTACAAATGTTCAGGTCAGACAAATTGTAAAATTATCCAGTAAGTGTACATATTATCTGTTTTTATCTATCATGAAGTTCCTACATATTATCTGTTTTTATCTATCATGGAGTTCCTACAATGTTTTACAAATGTTCAGGTCAGACAAATTGTAAAATTATCCAGTAAGTGTATATATTATCTGTTTTTATCTATCAAGGATTCCCTACAATGTTTTACAAATGTTTAGGTCTAAGACATAGTAAAATTATCCAGTAAGTGTATATATGATCTGTTTTTATCTATCAAGGATTTCCTACAATGTTTTACAAATGTTCAGCTCAAACAAATTGTAAAATTATCCAGTAAGTGTACATATTATCTGTTTTTATCTATCATGGAGTTCCTACAATGTTTTACAAATGTTCAGCTCAAACAAATTGTAAAATTATCCAGTAAGTGTATATATGATCTGTTTTTATCTATCAAGGATTTCCTTAAATGTTTTACAAATATTCAGGTCAGACAAATTGTAAAATTATCCAGTAAGTGTATATATTAGTTGTTTTTTATCTACCAAGGATTTCCTACAATGTTTTACAAATGTTCAGGTCTGACAGATTGTAAAATTATCCAGTAAGTGTATATATGATCTGTTTTTATCTATCAAGGATTCCCTACAATGTTTTACAAATGTTTAGGTCTAACAAATTGTAAAATTATCCAGTAAGTGTATATATTAATTGTTTTTATCTATCAAGGATTTCCTACAATGTTTTACAAATGTTCAGGTCTAACAGATTGTAAAAGTATCCAGTAAGTGTATATATTATCTGTTTTTATCTATCAAGGATTTCCTACAATGTTTTACAAATGTTCAGGTCTGACAGATTGTAAAATTATCCAGTAAGTGCATATATGATCTGTTTTATCTATCAAGGATTTCCAATCTTCATTGTATACTTTCACACAACTAAATTTTATAATAAGAAAATTGTATCCAATTCCTTCTGATTAGCTGAGCATCCTAGTTTTAAACAACATTGGTCATTTAGGGACATGCCATGTTTAGTTGGTGGAGGAATCTGGCAACTGTCCCACATGGGATTCAACCAGTAAACAACATGGCCTCCTCAGTCCTGACCATCTCGACAAATCTGAATGAGGTATTGCCCTTTTTCAATAGTATATTTATACTCTTTACATCTGTTATAGCCAGTCGTACATGGAATACTTACCAGGCCAGATCACTGAGTCGTACGTAGAATACTTACCAGGCCAGATCACTGAGTCGTAAGTGGAATACTTACCAGGCCAGATCACTGAGTCGTAAGTGGAATACTTACCAGGCCAGATCAGTGAGTCGTAAGTGGAATACTTACCAGGCCACATCACTGAGTCGTAAGTGGAATATTTACCAGGCCAGATCACTGAGTCGTAAGTGGAATACTTACCAGGCCAGATCACTGAGTCGTAAGTGGAATACTTACCAGGCCAGATCACCGAGTCGTAAGAGGAATATTTACCAGGCCAAATCACTGAGTCGTACGTAGAATACTTACCAGGCCAGATCACTGAGTCGTAAGTGGAATACTTACCAGGCCAGATCACTGAGTTGTAAGTGGAATATTTACCAGGCCAGATCACTGAGTCGTAAGTGGAATACTTACCAGGCCACATCACTGAGTCGTAAGTGGAATACTTACCAGGCCAGATCACTGAGTCGTAAGTGGAATACTTACCAGGCCAGATCACTGAGTCGTAGGTGGAATACTTACCAGTCCAGATCACTGAGTCGTAAGTGGAATACTTACTAGGCCAGATCACTGAGTCGTAAGTGGAATACTTACCAGGCCAGATCACTGAGTCGTACGTGGAATACTTACCAGGCCAGATCACTGAGTCGTACGTGGAATACTTACCAGGCCAGATCACTGAGTCGTACGTGGAATACTTACCAGGCCAGATCACTGAGTCGTAAGTAGAATACCTACCAGGCCAGATCACTGAGTCGTAAGTGGAATTCTTACCAGGCCAGATCACAGAGTTGTACGTGGAATTCTTACCAGGCCAGATCACTGAGTCGTACGTGGAATACTTACCAGGCCAGATCACTGAGTTGTACATGGAATACCTACCAGGCCAGATCACTGAGTCGTAAGTGGAATTCTTACCAGGCCAGATCACTGAGTTGTACGTGGAATACTTACCAGGCCAGATCACTGAGTCGTACATGGAATATTTACCAGGCCAGATCACTGAGTTGTACATGGAATAATTAACAGGCCAGATCACTGAGTCGTACGTGGAATACTTACCAGGCCAGATCACTGAGTTGGTGGTAATGTATGTTACTGATATAGCCAAATGGAGTGATCTGTTGTGTGTCGTACAGAAGAATGGAGTCCTCGGTGCCCACAGCGAACACAACCCTGTATGGCAGACTGTCAACACAAAGTAACAGGTGTCACTCAACTATCACAGATATAGCAAACACAACCCTGTATGGCAGACTGTCAACACAAAGTAACATCACAGCAAACACAACCCTGTATGGCAGACTGTCAACACAAAGTAAACTGTGTCACTCAACTATCGCAGACACAGTAAACACAACCTTGTATGGCAGACTGTCAACACAAAGTAACATGTGTCACTCAACTATCACAGACACAGCAAACACAACCCTGTATGGCAGACTGTCAACACAAAGTAACATGTGTCACTCAACTATCGCAGACACAGCAAACACAACCCTGTATGGCAGACTGTCAACACAAAGTAACATGTGTCACTCAACTATCGCAGACACAGTAAACAAAACCCGGTATGGCAGACTGTCTACACACAGTAACATGTGTCACTCAACTATCACAGACACAGCAAACACAACCCTGTATGGCAGACTGTCAACACAAAGTAACATGTGTCACTCAACTATTGCAGACACAGCAAACACAACCCTGTATGGCAGACTGTCAACACAAAGTAACATCACAGCAAACACAACCCTGTATGGCAGACTGTCAACTAAAAGTAACATGTGTCACTCAACTATCACAGATATAGCAAACACAACCCTGTATGGCAGACTGTCAACAAAAAGTAACATGTGTCATTAAACTATCACAGACACAGCAAACACAACCCTGTATGGCAGACTGTCAACACAATGTAACATGTGTCACTCAACTATCGCAGACACAGCAAACACAACCCTGTATGGCAGACTGTCAACACAAAGTAACATGTGTCACTCAACTATCACAGACACAGCAAACACAACCCTGTATGGCAGACTGTCAACACAAAGTAACATATGTCACTCAACTATCACAGACATAGCAAACACAACCCTGTATGGCAGACTGTCAACACAAAGTAACATCACAGCAAACACAACCCTGTATGGCAGACTGTCAACAAAAAGTAACATGTGTCACTCAACTATCGCAGACATAGCAAACACAACCCTGTATGGCAGACTGTCAACACAAAGTAACATGTGTCACTCAACTATCACAGACAGAGAAAACACAACCCTGTATGGCAGACTGTCAACACAAAGTAACATGTGTCACTCACCTATCACAGACACAGCAAACACAACCCTGTATGGCAGACTGTCAACACAAAATAACATGTGTCACTCAAGTATCACAGACATAGCAAACACAACCCTGTATGGCAGACTGTCAACACAAAATAACATGTGTCACTCAAATATCACAGACACAGCAAAAAACAACCCTGTATGGCAGACTGTCAACACAAAGTAACATGTGTCACTCAACTATCACAGACATAGCAAACAACCCTGTATGGCAGACTGTCAACACAAAATAACATGTGTCACTCAACTATCGCAGACACAGCAAACACAACCCTGTATGGCAGACTGTCAACACAAAATAACATGTGTCACTCAACTATCACAGACATAGCAAACATTCATAAACCAACCGCAATTCAAAAATGAAAAAGTATAAATATGCAATTCATTGTACTCTGTTAGCAGAAATCAGTTATTGAGAAAATACTTGTTCAAAATTTTTCATGATGGACATTATGGGTAACACTTTTTATTTAGAGCAATCAATTGAATCTTAAATGATTCCAATAATTCAGCAATTTGTGTTAGATAAAAGCATTATTTCTCTTACCAAAATAATGTTGTATACTTTTCCCATTCTTTTAAATTGTTATTCGTGTGATCTGTAAAAGAAAACAATGTCATCAAATCTCTATCTGGAAACTGCATTTGTATCCTTCATAAATTGAAGAAAAAAGAGCAATGTATGGGGCCTATAAATTTCACCGATAAATATTCTGTAGTTTATGGCAACTTGAAGGATTTGCCTCTGATTATACTTATTGACAGGACCCCTCAAGCAAAAGCCCTACTGAGTTACCAGATACAGAAGATGTTCCCCTTCAACGATACCCAGTTATATCTATTTTCTATCAATATCTGTTGTCCTGTTACATTGTATTTTAACATGAAAACTAAATACCTTGTGTACTGTTACAATGTATTTTAGCATGACAACTAAATACCTTGTGTACTGTTACAATGTATTTTAGCATGACAATTAAATACAGTCGAAACTCGTTATCTCAAAATCGCTTGAGTCGAAATTCCGGTTGAGTCGAATTAATTTTCAAGTCCCGTTTTTTGTCCTTCTTTGTGTATGTATTTTAAGATCGGATGACTCGAATTTCGATGACTCGAAACTCTGGTTGTGTCAAAGTCAATTCCTGGTCCCTAGAACGGATATTCAACGAACAAAATAGTCGCTATCTCGAATTTAATTTTAGTCAAAATTTTAAATTAAAAAAAACCCAAAAAAACCCAAACAATTACGTAAATATAACATGGATACAAACAAATGAAATTCACCTGTGGTTTGTCGTAACACGCAATTGGTTTACCTGCACATATCGCGATCGGTATTTGCAGATTCAGGCCTATGGGAACATACTACAACAATGACTGCTAATTAATAATTGTTTAATAATCCTCTCAAGTCTGGCTTCCTTATTAGTGTCACTTTACAATTGTGACTTACCTGTACATAAACACGACGTGCGTTTACACAATCGCACTCAGCATGGAGCGATCAGCGTGGCTGATCATGACCGGAAGCGTGCTTGTTTAGGAATCATTAGAAACGAAAGTGTTTTCTAAGGTTTGTATGGAATGTTGATAGTGCAAAATAATTTAACAAACCCACAATGTTAAATGTTTAACTAGTCGTTGCAGATGTACTAGTATCTTAGCCTACAGTAGTCATACAATGTATTTCTTCGTTGGTATAGAAATCTACTTTCGTTTCATTTACCGTAAATTATATTAACCAGTAGAAACGGAGAGTGTAGTCTACTCAGGTAGGTGAAAACTATTGTTTATTTTACTATTTCGAAATACCATTAAATTATGAAATAAGAAAGATGTTTGTTTTTATTTGTTCAGGTACTACATTCCGTATAAGTTTGATGTATGAACCATTGAAGTCAGTATACGTATGACCACCGGGAAATCAGTGTGCATGCCTGTAATCGTAATTCATTTTTTTTTTATTTACAAATGTATTTAAAAAAATCCCAAAACATCTGAAAACATATGACTAAAAAATCACGATAATATGCTGATCACGGTAATAGGCATGAACCCGGCTGTCATAAGATATAAGGACCGTTGAAAACCACGTTCTGACCAAACCTAATGGCATTACATTTGAGTCGAATTCTGGATGAGTCGAACTATTTTCGTTGGTCCGTTGGATTTCGAGATAACGAGTTTCGACTGTACCTTGTGTCCTGTTACGATGTATTTTAACTTGACAACTAAATACCTTGTATACTGTTATGATGTATTTTAACATGACAACTAAATACCTTGTGTTTTGTTATGATGTATTCTAACATGACAACTAAATACCTTGTGTCCTGTTACGATGTATTTTAGCATGACAACTAAATACCTTGTGTACTGTTACGATGTATTTTAACATGACAACTAAATACCTTGTGTCCTGTTACGATGTATTTTAACATGACAACTAAATACCTTGTGTTTTGTTATGATGTATTCTAACATGACAACTAAATACCTTGTGTCCCGTTATGATGTATTTTAACATGACAACTAAATACCTTGTGTACTGTTACAATGTATTTTAACATGACAACTTAATACCTTGTGTCCTGTTATGTTGTATTTTAGCACGTCATCTAAATACCTTGTGTCCTGTTACGATGTATTTTAGCACGTCATCTAAATACCTTGTGTCCTGTTTCGATGTATTTTAGCATGACATCTAAATACCTTGGGTCCTGTTACGATGTATTTTAGCATGACAACTAAATACCTTGTGTCCTGTTACGATGTATTTTAACATGACAACTAAATACCTGTCTCCTGTTACGATGTATTTTAACATGACAACTTAATACCTTGTGTCCTGTTTTGATGTATTTTAACATGACAACTAAATACCTTGTGTCTTGTTATGATGTATTTTAACATGACAACTAAATACCTTATGTCCCATTATGATGTATTTTAACATGACAAATAAATACCTTGTGTCATGTTATGATGTATTTTAACATGACAACTAAATACCTTGTGTCCCGTTATGATGTATTTTAACATGACAACTTAATACCTTGTGTCCTGTTACGATGTATTTTAACATGACAACTAAATACCTTGTGTCCTGTTACGATGTATTTTAACATGACAACTAAATACCTTGTGTTTTGTTATGATGTATTTTAACATGACAACTACATACCTTGTGTCATGTTATGATGTATTTTAACATGACAACTAAATACCTTGTGTCCTGTTACGATGTATTTTAACATGACAACTAAATACCTTATGTCCCGTTATGATGTATTTTAACATGACAACTTTATACCTTGTGTCCTGTTATGTTGTATTTTAACATGACAACTAAATACCTTGTGTCCCGTTATGATGTATTTTAACATGACAACTTAATACCTTGTGTCCTGTTACGATGTATTTTAACATGACAACTAAATACCTTGTGTCCTGTTACGATTAATTTTACATGACAACTAAATACCTTATGTTTTGTTATGATGTATTTTAACATGACAACTAAATACCTTGTGTCCCGTTATGATGTATTTTAACATGACAACTAAATACCTTGTGTCCCGTTATGATGTATTTTAACATGACAATTAAATACCTTGTGTCCCGTTATGATGTATTTTAACATGACAACTAAATACCTTGTGTCCTGTTACGATGTATTTTAACATGACAACTTAATACCTTGTGTCCCGTTATGATGTATTTTAACATGACAATTAAATACCTTATGTCACGTTATGATGTATTTTAACATGACAATTAAATACCTTATGTCCCGTTATGATGTATTTTAACATGACAACTAAATACCTTATGTCCCGTTATGATGTATTTTAACATGACAATTAAATACCTTGTGTCCTGTTACGATGTATTTTAACATGACAATTAAATACCTTATGTCCCGTTATGATGTATTTTAACATGACAATTAAATACCTTGTGTTTTGTTATGATGTATTTTAACATGACAATTAAATACCTTGTGTCCTGTTACGATGTATTTTAACATGACAATTAAATACCTTATGTCCCGTTATGATGTATTTTAACATGACAACTAAATACCTTGTGTCCTGTTACGATGTATTTTAACATGACAACTAAATACCTTGTGTCCTGTTACGATGAATTTTACATGACAACTTAATACCTTGTGTTTTGTTATGATGTATTTTAACATGACAATTAAATACCTTATGTCCCGTTATGATGTATTTTAACATGACAACTAAATACCTTGTGTCCCGTTATGATGTATTTTAACATGACAACTAAATACCTTATGTCCCGTTATGATGTATTTTAACATGACAACTAAATACCTTGTGTCCTGTTATGATGAATTTTACATGACAACTTAATACCTTGTGTTTTGTTATGGTGTATTTTAACATGACAATTAAATACCTTGTGTCCTGTTACGATGTATTTTAACATGACAATTAAATACCTTATGTCCCGTTATGATGTACAGAGGATTCCGCTTATTTGCATAGGTCATTTTCAAGAAGAAAATATGCAAATAACCGGAGTATTCGAATAGGGGGAGATGACATTTTGCACCTCCGTTTGACCCCACACATATGTATGTGAATAGGCAAATAAATATCGTTTCGTTTACTTGATAAATACGTAAATTATTTACACTTAAAACGAACCACAAGTAATTATTTTCGAAGTTGTAAATCAATTTTAATTGTTTAATAACAAAAAATATTCCAATATTAGATTCTTGTTTACGTTAGATCGACACGTGAATATTTGAGAAACAGCTAAACGATCGAATATCAAATGCAATTAGATTCTACTAAACAGGATTGAATTTGTGTCTATAATTCTAAACCTAAATAATAAACAAATTTACGTACATTTGCCTGGCAAAATGAACTTACGATCGTGATTAAACTTCAAAGTGCCGATCAACTAGTAGTGTTGCTTTTACACATGTGCATATGAATTCGAAAATGGCAGCAGGTGATGAAGCCATGCGTTCAATCGACCTAAATGTCTTTTGAGAATTCTCCCTGTATTGTTGATCTATGCGGCGAATAGCTTGATAACATTTCAGAAATTAATGCATATTCAAGTAGCAATGAAACAATTAACGTAGCAAGTATGTTTTGTATCCTAAGCTTACATACTGTACGAAACTTGCGGTAGTCATTGCACGCCGACTTTGCATGCTTTTATGTCTCGTTCAACGAGACGCTTGATACGCACATGTCTGTCGTAGTCAACAAGACTCTGGTTGAAGGAGACTACTCATGAATGGCGATTGTTGTAAGGAAGCATGGTTTCTCCAACCGATCGCGAACTAAGGTACGTTACGTTAATAAATAAACATATTTGAAAGTGCAAATGCTTTAATTAGATGTTTGAGTCAGTGAATATACTAAAGTTATGATCAACCGCTGCTGATGTAAATCGTAACAGCGTCGAATATCCTTTGCAGATTCATGCATAAAATAACAAGCCATACTATAACGTTAATCTGTTACCTGGATGATTTCTAGTAAAAGCGAAGTATCTTGAAACATATATCGGCGAATTTCGCTAAAAATATATTACAAAATTGAAAAATATTCGATTTTATTTTTAGAATTTCCCAAATATTTTATACAAATAACCGGAGGTCATGTAAAAGTCTATGCAAATACATGGAGTTGAAAAACAAAGATAAAGAAGGAAAAAATCGGGACCGCAGAATTTTATGCAAATAACCGAAATATTCGAATAACCGTTATTCGATTATGTGGATCGAGTCCTCTGTATTTTAACATGACAACTTAATACCTTGTGTCCTGTTACGATGTATTTTAACATGACAACTAAATACCTTGTGTCCTGTTACGATGAATTTTACATGACAACTTAATACCTTGTGTTTTGTTATGATGTATTTTAACATGACAATTAAATACCTTGTGTTTTGTTATGATGTATTTTAACATGACAATTAAATACCTTATGTCCCGTTATGATTTATTTTAACATGACAATTAAATACCTTGTGTTTTGTTATGATGTATTTTAACATGACAATTAAATACCTTATGTCCCGTTATGATGTATTTTAACATGACAATTAAATACCTTATGTCCCGTTATGATGTATTTTAACATGACAACTAAATACCTTGTGTTTTGTTATGATGTATTTTAACATGACAATTAAATACCTTATGTCCCGTTATGATGTATTTTAACATGACAACTAAATACCTTGTGTTTTGTTATGATGTATTTTAACATGACAATTAAATACCTTATGTCCCGTTATGATGTATTTTAACATGACAATTAAATACCTTATGTCCCGTTATGATGTATTTTAACATGACAATTAAATACCTTGTGTTTTGTTATGATGTATTTTAACATGACAATTAAATACCTTATGTCCCGTTATGATGTATTTTAACATGACAATTAAATACCTTATGTCCCGTTATGATGTATTTTAACATGACAATTAAATACCTTATGTCCCGTTATGATGTATTTTAACATGACAATTAAATACCTTGTGTTTTGTTATGATGTATTTTAACATGACAATTAAATACCTTATGTCCCGTTATGATGTATTTTAACATGACAACTAAATACCTTATGTCCCGTTATGATGTATTTTAACATGACAATTAAATACCTTATGTCCCGTTATGATGTATTTTAACATGACAACTTAATACCTTGTGTTTTGTTATGATGTATTTTAACATGACAATTAAATGTGTTGTGTAATGTTACAATGTACTTTACGTACCTGTTGTCCCGTTACGATGTATTTTACGAAGCTGGTAAAGCAGTGGGCAGCACCTAGCACATATCGTGGCTTTTTGGGGACTAGGGAGATAGACTGCTGGCCTGAAATGTATTTGTTTCTATTTATTGCTACATAACTCAGGAGTTTATCATACTCAATCATTCATAAATAATTTTACAGTCAGTAAATCCACAAAATTCTTGTAGAAACTTCCCCTCCTGTGTTGGTCATCTCACAGAACTGTTGGGCAGTTTGGACATATTCAGAGACAAATTCCAGGTAATTTCAGACAATATTATAAGCTGTAAAATTTAATTATCAACTTCTTTAACCTGCTGCTTGCTAGTTTCACAAAACATATAAAATTACTGAATAACAGAGTCGTCATGGTCAATTGCTCGCACCCTTACTAAGTCAAAGGCACTTCATGATGTTACATTCAGAGTGTAATAAACATACTTGGTAAAGTTGTGTCCAGAGAAGAAGTGTAAACAAGAGGCCCAGAGGGCCTGTATTGCTCACCTGGTTTGTAATGCCAAGTAATGTTCTGAATACAGGTTCATTGTTTCTTTTCTGAAGGAATTTTAATATTAACCTCTAAATCCCCTATTGGGCCCCGCCCCTCCTGCCCCCGGGGGATCAGAGCCAAAATTTATTCAAGTTCTGTTCCCCTTCCCCCAAGGATGTTTGTGGCCAAAATTTGGTTACAATCCATGCAAAACTCTAGGACAAGTAGCGATTTATAGAATTTATCTCTATTTCCCTATTGGGCCCCACCCCTCCAGCCCCTGGGGGGCCAGAGCCAAAATTTATACAAGTTCTGTTCCCCTTCCCCCAAGGATGTTTGTGGCTAATTTTGGTTACAATCCATGCAGAACTCTAGGACTAGTAGCGATTTAAAGGATTTACCTCTATTTCCCCTATTGGGCCCCGCCCCTCCTGCCCCCAGGGGGTCAGAGCCAAAATTTATACAAGTTCTGTTCGCCCTCCCCCAAGGATGTTTGTGGCCAAATTTGGTTACAATCCATGTAGAACTCTATGACTAGTAGCGATATAAAGGATTTACCTCTATTTCCCCTATTGGGCCCCGCCCCTCTTGCCCCCAAGGGGTCAGAGCCAAAATTTATACAAGTTCTGTTCCCCTTCCAAAATTGATCTTTGTGGCCAAATTTGGTTACAATCCATGCAGAACTCTATGACTAGTAGCGGTTTAAAGGATTTACCTCTATTTCCCCTATTGGGCCCCGCCCCTCCTGCCCCAGGGGGGTCAGAGCCAAAATTTATACAAGTTCTGTTCGCCCTCCCCCAAGGATGTTTGTGGCCAAATTTGGTTACAATCCATGCAGAACTCGAGGACAAGTAGCGATTTATAGGATTTACCTCTATTTCCCCTATTGGGCCCTGCCCCTCCTGCCCCAGGGGGGTCAGAGCCAAAATTTATACAAGTTCTGTTCGCCCTCCCCCAAGGATGATTGTGGCCAAATTTGTCTATGACAAGTAGCGATTTAAAGGAAATGTTGACGGACGGACGGACGACGGACACCGCGCTATGACATAAGCTCACCGGCCCTTCGGGCCAGGTGAGCTAAAAACATACTTGGTAAAGTTGTGCTGAGAGAAGAAGTGTTATAAACATACTTGGTAAAGTTGTGCCAATAAAAAAAGTGTTATAAACATACTTGGTAAAGTTGTGTCCAGAGAAGAAGTGTAATAAACATTCTTGGTAAAGTTGTGTCGAGAGAAAAAGTGTAATAAACATACTTGGTAAAGTTGTGTCGAGAGAAGTGTAATAAACATTCTTGGTAAAGTTGTGTCGAGAGAAGTGTAATAAACATACTTGGTAAAGTTGTGCCGAGAGAAGAAGTGTAATAAACATACTTGGTAAAGTTGTGCCGAGAGAAGAAGTGTAATAAACATTCTTGGTAAAGTTGTGCCGAGAGAAGTGTAATAAACATACTTGGTAAAGTTGTGCCGAGAGAAGAATTGTAATAAACATACTTGGTAAAGTTGTGTTGAGAGAAAAAGTGTAATAAACATACTTGGTAAAGTTGTGTTAAGAGAAGAAGTGTAATAAACATACTTGGTAAAGTTGTGTCCAGAGAAGAAGTGTAATAAACATACTTGGTAAAGTTGTGCCAAGAGAAGAAGTGTAATAAACATACTTGGTAAAGTTGTGCTGAGAGAAAAAATGCAATAAACATACTTGGTAAAGTTGTGCCGAGAGAAGAAGAGTAAAAAACATACTTGGTAAAGTTGTGCCGAGAGAAGAAGTGTAATAAACATACTTGGTAAAGTTGTGCCGAGAGAAGAAGTGTAATAAACATACTTGGTAAAGTTGTGACGAGAGAAGAGGTATTGTAATAAACATACTTGGTAAAGTTGTGCCGAGAGAAGAAGAGTAATAAACATACTTGGTAAAGTTGTGCCGAGAGAAGAAGTGTAATAAACATACTTGGTAAAGTTGTGCCGAGAGAAGAAGAGTAATAAACATACTTGGTAAAGTTGTGCCGAGAGAAGAAGAGTAATAAACATACTTGGTAAAGTTGTGCCGAAAGAAGAAGTGTAATAAACATACTTGGTAAAGTTGTGCTGAGAGAAGAAGTGTTATAAACATACTTGGTAAAGTTGTGCCGAGAGAAGTGTAATAAACATACTTGGTAAAGATGTGTCGAGAGAAGAAGTGTAATAAACATACTTGGTAAAGTTGTGTTAAGAGAAGAAGTGTAATAAACATACTTGGTAAAGTTGTGCCGAAAGAAGAATTGTAATAAACATACTTGGTAAAGTTGTGCCGAGAGAAGAAGTGTAATAAACATACTTGGTAAAGTTGTGATGAGAGAAGAAGTGTAATAAACATATTTGGTAAAGTTGTGTCGAGAGAAGTGTAATAAACATACTTGGTAAAGTTGTGCCGAGAGAAGAAGAGTAATAAACATACTTGGTAAAGTTGTGCCGAAAGAAGAATTGTAATAAACATACTTGGTAAAGTTGTGATGAGAGAAGAACAGTAATAAACATACTTGGTAAAGTTGTGCCGAGAGAAGAAGTGTAATAAACATATTTGGTAAAGTTGTGCCGAGAGAAGAAGTGTAATAAACATACTTGGTAAAGTTGTGCCGAAAGAAGAATTGTAATAAACATACTTGGTAAAGTTGTGCCGAGAGAAGAAGTGTAATAAACATTCTTGGTAAAGATGTGCCGAGAGAAGAAGTGTAATAAACATACTTGGTAAAGTTGTGTTAAGAGAAGAAGTGTAATAAACATACTTGGTAAAGTTGTGCCGAAAGAAGAATTGTAATAAACATACTTGGTAAAGTTGTGTTAAGAGAAGAAGTGTAATAAGCATACTTGGTAATGTTGTGTCGAGAGAAGAAGTGTAATAAACATACCTGGTAAAGTTGTGCCGAGAGAAGAAGTGTAATAAACATACTTGGTAAAGTTGTGCCGAGAGAAGAAGTGTAAAAAACATACTTGGTAAAGTTGTGTTAAGAGAAGAAGTGTAACAAACATTCTTGGTAAAGTTGTGCCGAGAGAAGAAGTGTAAAAAACATACTTGGTAAAGTTGTGTCCAGAGAAGAAGTGTAATAAGCATACTTGGTAAAGTTGTGCCGAGAGAAGAAGTGTAATAAACATACTTGGTAAAGTTGTGCCAAAAGAAGAATTGTAATAAACATACTTGGTAAAGTTTGTCGAGAGAAGAAGTGTAATAAACAAACTTGGTAAAGTTGTGCCGAGAGAAAAAATGCAATAAACATACTTGGTAAAGTTGTGCCTAGAGAAGAAGAGTATTAAACATACTTGGTAAAGTTGTGCAGAGAGAAGAAGTGTAATAAACATACTTGGTAAAGTTGCGCTGAGAGAAGAAGTGTAATAAACATACTTGGTAAAGTTGTGCCGAGAGAAGAAGTGTAATAAACATACTTGGTAAAGTTGTGTCCAGAGAAGAATTGTAATAAACATACTTGGTAAAGTTGTGTCGAGAGAAGAAGTGTAATAAACATACTTGGTAAAGTTGTGCCAGAAGAAGTGTAATAAACAAACTTGGTAAAGTTGTGTCGAGAGAAGAAGTGTAATAAACATACTTGGTAAAGTTGTGCTGAAAGAAGAATTGTAATAAACATACTTGGTAAAGTTGTGCCGAGAGAAGAAGTGTAATAAACATACTTGGGAAAGTTGTGCCGAGAGAAGAAGAGTAAAAAACATACTTGGTAAAGTTGTGCCGAGAGAAGAAGTGTAATAAACATACTTGGTAAAGTTGTGCCGAGAGAAGAAGTGTAATAAACATACTTGGTAAAGTTGTGCCGAGAGAAGAAGTGTAATAAACATACTTGGTAAAGTTGTGCCGAGAGAAGAGGTATTGTAATAAACATACTTGGTAAAGTTGTGCCGAGAGAAGAAGTGTAATAAACATACTTGGTAAAGTTGTGCCGAGAGAAGAGGTATTGTAATAAACATACTTGGTAAAGTTGTGCCGAGAGAAGAAGTGTAATAAACATACTTGGTAAAGTTGTGCCGAGAGAAGAATTGTAATAAACATACTTGGTAAAGTTGTGCCGAGAGAAGAAGTGTAATAAACATACTTGGTAAAGTTGTGCCGAGAGAAGAGGTATTGTAATAAACATACTTGGTAAAGTTGTGCCGAGAGAAGAAGTGTAATAAACATACGTGGTAAAGTTGTGCCGAAAGAAGAATTGTAATAAAACATACTTGGTAAAGTTGTGCCGAAAGAAGAATTGTAATAAACATACTTGGTAAAGTTGTGCCGAGAGAAGAATTGTAATAAACATACTTGGTAAAGTTGTGTTAAGAGAAGAATTGTAATAAACATACTTGGTAAAGTTGTGTTAAGAGAAGAAGTGTAACACACATACTTGGTAAAGTTGTGCCGAGAGAAGAAGTGTAATAAACATACTTGATAAAGTTGTGTTAAGAGAAGAAGTGTAATAAGCATACTTGGTAAAGTTGTGTCGAGAGAAGAAGGGTAATAAACATACCTGGTAAAGTTGTGTCGAGAGAAGAAGTGTAATAAACATACTTGGTAATGTTGTGCCGAGAGAAGAAGTGTAAAAAACATGCTTGGTAAAGTTGTGTTAAGAGAAGAAGTGTAATAAACATTCTTGGTAAAGTTGTGTCCAGAGAAGAAGTGTAATAAGCATACTTGGTAAAGTTGTGCCGAGAGAAGAAGTGTAATAAACATACTTGGTAAAATTGTGCCAAAAGAAGAATTGTAATAAACATACTTGGTAAAGTTGTGTCGAGAGAAGAAGTGTAATAAACATACTTGGTAAAGTTGTGTTAAGAGAAGAAGTGTAATAAGCATACTTGGTAAAGTTGTGTCGAGAGAAGAAGTGTAATAAACATACTTGGTAAAGTTGTGCCGAGAGAAGAAGTGTAATAAACATACTTGGTAAAGTTGTGCCGAGAGAAGAAGTGTAATAAACATACTTGGTAAAGTTGTGCCGAGAGAAGAAGTGTAATAAACATATTTGGTAAAGTTGTGCCGAGAGAAGAAGTGTAATAAACATACTTGGTAAAGTTGTGCCGAAAGAAGAATTGTAATAAACATACTTGGTAAAGTTGTGCCGAGAGAAGAAGTGTAATAAACATTCTTGGTAAAGATGTGCCGAGAGAAGAAGTGTAATAAACATACTTGGTAAAGTTGTGTTAAGAGAAGAAGTGTAATAAACATACTTGGTAAAGTTGTGCCGAAAGAAGAATTGTAATAAACATACTTGGTAAAGTTGTGTTAAGAGAAGAAGTGTAATAAGCATACTTGGTAAAGTTGTGTCGAGAGAAGAAGTGTAATAAACATACCTGGTAAAGTTGTGCCGAGAGAAGAAGTGTAATAAACATACTTGGTAAAGTTGTGCCGAGAGAAGAAGTGTAAAAAACATACTTGGTAAAGTTGTGTTAAGAGAAGAAGTGTAACAAACATTCTTGGTAAAGTTGTGCCGAGAGAAGAAGTGTAAAAAACATACTTGGTAAAGTTGTGTCCAGAGAAGAAGTGTAATAAGCATACTTGGTAAAGTTGTGCCGAGAGAAGAAGTGTAATAAACATACTTGGTAAAGTTGTGCCAAAAGAAGAATTGTAATAAACATACTTGGTAAAGTTTGTCGAGAGAAGAAGTGTAATAAACAAACTTGGTAAAGTTGTGCCGAGAGAAAAAAATGCAATAAACATACTTGGTAAAGTTGTGCCTAGAGAAGAAGAGTATTAAACATACTTGGTAAAGTTGTGCAGAGAGAAGAAGTGTAATAAACATACTTGGTAAAGTTGTGCTGAGAGAAGAAGTGTAATAAACATACTTGGTAAAGTTGTGCCGAGAGAAGAAGTGTAATAAACATACTTGGTAAAGTTGTGTCCAGAGAAGAATTGTAATAAACATACTTGGTAAAGTTGTGTCGAGAGAAGAAGTGTAATAAACATACTTGGTAAAGTTGTGCCAGAAGAAGTGTAATAAACAAACTTGGTAAAGTTGTGTCGAGAGAAGAAGTGTAATAAACATACTTGGTAAAGTTGTGCTGAAAGAAGAATTGTAATAAACATACTTGGTAAAGTTGTGTCGAGAGAAGAAGTGTAATAAACATACTTGGTAAAGTTGTGCCGAGAGAAGAAGTGTAATAAACATACTTGGTAAAGTTGTGCCGAGAGAAGAAGTGTAATAAACATACTTGGGAAAGTTGTGCCGAGAGAAGAAGAGTAAAAAACATACTTGGTAAAGTTGTGCCGAGAGAAGAAGTGTAATAAACATACTTGGTAAAGTTGTGCCGAGAGAAGAAGTGTAATAAACATACTTGGTAAAGTTGTGACGAGAGAAGAGGTATTGTAATAAACATACTTGGTAAAGTTGTGCCGAGAGAAGAAGTGTAATAAGCATACTTGGTAAAGTTGTGCCGAGAGAAGAAGTGTAATAAACATACTTGGTAATGTTGTGCCGAGAGAAGAATTGTAATAAACATACTTGGTAAAGTTGTGCCGAGAGAAGAAGTGTAATAAACATACTTGGTAAAGTTGTGCCGAGAGAAGAATTGTAATAAACATACTTGGTAAAGTTGTGCCGAGAGAAGAAGTGTAATAAACATACTTGGTAAAGTTGTGCCGAGAGAAGAAGTGTAATAAACATACTTGGTAAAGTTGTGCCGAGAGAAGAGGTATTGTAATAAACATACTTGGTAAAGTTGTGCCGAGAGAAGAAGTGTAATAAACATACTTGGTGAAGTTGTGCCGAGAGAAGAAGTGTAATAAACATACGTGGTAAAGTTGTGCCGAAAGAAGAATTGTAATAAAACATACTTGGTAAAGTTGTGCCGAAAGAAGAATTGTAATAAACATACTTGGTAAAGTTGTGCCGAGAGAAGAATTGTAATAAACATACTTGGTAA